>NC_135504.1:65019330-65334330 GCF_052857255.1 Amblyomma americanum
ACGGGAACTGCGGCATCTTCACCACGGTCCCGCTTTTCCTCGGTCAGTGCATGGCGAACTGTCTCTTAGTGTTTAGAGTTTCATATTTCTTTCTTAGTGTTTTTTACACGCAAACCAATCATAACCACGCACTTGATCTTGCCTTGCGTAGCAAAGCAGGTTGTGCAGTGCGCGCGAAGTTAGTCAGCGAGACGAGGATACGCGCAGGATGGAACAGATATTTGAATGTGTCGCTTCAGAATGTTTCTTTTGTGTATGCGCAGTCTACATTTGTATATACTACGACAAGTGCCAGTTACTGTACTACTGACGAGGAAAGCTTTCATGCTGTATCACGCAGCCTGCGTCAGGTGGGTTATATGAATGTGTGTACTGGACTTAAACTTGATGTCGCGCGCAAAATATAGCTAGCCATAGACACCGGCCTAGCTGTCGAGACATGCAGTGTGATCTCCCATTCAGGAACGCTTTCTTTTGTAGAGAATTTGAGGGATAAAATTTTGAGAAAAAAAACTTTTTACCGGAGTTTTAAGAAAATTACAAAAAAATAATTTTTCTGGCTGTTTCCAATTTATTGCAGTTTTCGAGGTGGCGCAGAAAAAAAACGGCCTGATACAGGGCGTTTATGTCTAATTTTGGTAATTTTCGGTAGCGGCATGGGGCATCGCTGAAACATGAAGGCCACTTGACAAACTGAAAGAAGGTGAAGCTGGGCACCGGTTATGTACTAACTACTGATCACTGTTGCGCTATGTACGAAATCAAGTCAGTATATTACCCACTAAAGCTTTGCAGTTTAGCGTCAGGGCAGGTTCGAAGTGTAGCCGTAAGAAAGGTAAACATTCGGCTGCACTTGACGTCCCGTGGGGCGTTTAACTTACCAGGGCCGAGTCTCGGCCATGACGTGGACGCAACGTTGTCTTTCCTGAGGCACGAAAAGGAAAGGGAACTGCTTCTGCTAAGGATAACCGCGTGCCGTGATGTTCCCTTCTAGTTCTCGTTTTCTCCAAGTTCAGTGCTTGTTACCGGGGCGTAGTTGACGGGGCTCAGTCTTTGGTGTTGCCTTGTCTTATCTTCGGCCCCCGCGGCATCGACACAGGCACGGGGTACGCGCTGACGCTGTACGTGCTGCTGCGGGTGGTAGCCGACATGGTGCCGCTGTCCGACGTGCTGGTCCAGATGGCCGGCATGATGGAGACCTTCCCGTGGGGCGGAGGGCAGTGCCCCGGAGGGTGGTCGGTCAACAACCGCACCTGCTACACCATCAGGAAGGGATCGGTGAGTAATGTAACCCAGCGTGCCACGTCGCCGGTCGAGGTGATGAGCGCATTTGAACTAACCGAGAAAGTTAAAAGGACCAATTTGCAGGTCACGAGGGGACAGGGGGCGTCATCTAATGTAATGCATTTCTCTCGCACTTCACCTTTGCAGACGAGCCCGCTGAAGCGGTTCGCAGGTGGGAACTTTAGGCCTAACCTAATCACACTGTATTGCTGTATCAAAGCTTCAGATTTCCCTGGAGTTTCGCACAATGCTCTAATACACAAACCGCCTTCCACTTTCATAATTCCGCACTGTCAGAAATGAGCGAAAGCAGGTACTCACCTTGCTGTTAAAATTGTTGTTTCTGAGCAATGCTAAATTGTCTTAAGTATATTGATCATATCGAATGAGCCAAATCATGCAGAAATGTCTTTAAAGGCTACCTGTCCTTTGCCAATGACACCTAGCCCTCACAGTGTTTCATATCTCTAGCATTCATATCGCTGGATGTCCTCCTTTCGCCCGTTCTCAGCTCATATCTTCCCATGGATCCCGGGATGGCACAAATAGCAGGCACATCTTCATACAGAGACCAAACACTTGATGCACATTACCATCTGACTTGTAACTTCGGTCATGTCTTCGTTCTCCTCGCTTTCACCAGCTTTCACCAGCCTGAAAACCGGGAGAAAGAGTGGATTCTAAACGCTTAATATGTTTTTCACTTACAAGGGCAACCACTCGAAATTTCTTAGTAGTGGTACCGCACCCAGTGTAGCCTTGATGCAAGTATACGTAATCGTTATGAAGAGGCGTAGATTATGGCGCTTAGATTATGACGTGCCTGGGTCGGGCAAAGTAAAAACACACTTGTGCATCCCGAAGTTGCAGATATGCCCTTTAAAGCATGCCACTCTTTTATGCATGGCCTAGCTCTTGTCCGCAAATTCGATTCTACGTGCAGAACGCATGACGAATGCGATTTATGAAGTATTCATATAGTGTAAGCGCATGCTGCCATAAGATTCAAGGATTGGTACTGCTACAAGTTTTTCTTTCTACTCACCGAACAATAGTAATATGTACAGCGACAGATGGTGTCGGGGTATATGATTTCAATATGGGGTACTAGCTTGCTGCATTCGCCTAATCACGAAGGAACGCGGAGCTCTTGAGACCTCGATTGCGTCTCGGGTGCAGACCCTGAAGATTTGACCATCAAAACATTCTTCAATTCACGTTTGGTTTATTGATCTTGCTCAGAGACTAACCAATTTTTCTCCTGACGCTCTTTCTCCTGTGCTCTGGAAGGTCCTGTCTCAAAAATGCCTCCATAAAAATCGGGCAACATTCGTCAAAACACCTTTGACCAAAATTCTCCAATCTGAATGGAACGAAATTTAACCGAACACCTTATATTACTTGGTAGCGCAGTTCTCAGTGCACTACATCTGCGCCAGTAGTGGATTACTCTTGAATACGAGTGCAAAGCAAACCGCCACTACAGGATGTCAAATTTCAAGGCATGGTTTTCTCTGCTGCTGCCCATAATTTAGCACCGTTCTTTTTACCCGTGGGCCACTACTATATTCATCTCCGGAAGTCGCTCATCAAAGCTGCATTTAATTGAGTATTTTTCTGAAAGGAGATTCTGTTCAGCCTGCTCGATTATTACAGCTGGTTAATTTATGGACTCTCGAAGCCATACCGAGGCCATCAATAGCATCTTACAAATATCCCTCGGTAGGAAAGTATGTAGTACATTTGTATGGCCAGAACTCATCTTTGGACGGGCACATATCCAAGGGAGGCCAGGCCCACCCTAAATCTAGTTCAAACCCCTCCCCCTTTTACTTCGCAGTGCTCAGCCAACTGCCAGCACCCTCCCTCCCCCCCTCCCAGCTTTCGAAGCTAGAAGAAATTTCCTAGGGCACCTCCCGAAAGAAATTCTGGACTACGTGCCTGTATGTGCACAGAAACGTAGAAGCTAATGCCTGGTCAGCATGGTACGCTTTTTGCACGCGAAAAGGCCCCGCGTGCCAAGCGCACCCGCCCGCGCCGCCGAAGTTTCGCTGTTATGCATGGCGTGTACTGCTCACTGCTTCTTGCGATGGTCACGGCGCAATTCTGGCGGTACGCACACATGCCTTTCAAACTCAGCGAGTTGTCGCTTGCATAACAGCACTCCATGCAGGCCAGCCCTAAAGAAACGGTTGAAATTGAATGTTGAGAACAATGCTTCACATTTGAAGAAGGAAGATAGCAGAGAGATAAAGAACAACCGCGTGTTAATGACATCTCTGTTCAAACTATGGAAAGCAAATGAACAGGACTGGAGCATGATATACGCAGAAGAGATAATTGATTCGAAGGGAAAGTAAACTAACACATGACAGAAAATCAGGTCCCTAGATGAGATTGAGAAGTCTTGGGTTGTCGGATGGTCGCAGCTAGAACAGGAACCGGTTAATTCCGAGTCCCTGAGAAAGGCCATTGTCCTACAATGCTGCTAAAGGCACGATGAAGGCAATGACGATCACCTTCGGTTCTCTTCGCATTATCCTATCCTCATTACAGACCCTGTGCCGCGCTGTGCGGAGTATGTTCTCGTACTTGTTTGAGCGCGATGAGCTGGTGGAAGGCGTGCCCCTACTCCGCGGAGACCTGGTGGTCCTGGTGCCCTCCAGGGTGTACCGCCATGAGGCCGCGAACTGCACGCCCGACCTGCACACACCAGCCCCCGTATATGACTTGTGAGTACCACGCGTCAGTGGAATCTTGAGCGAGCCGCCGCGGTGGCTCAGTGGTTATGGCGCTCGGCTGCTGACCCGAAAGACGTGGGTTCCATCCCGGCCGCGGCGGTTGAATTTCGATGGAGGCGAAATCCCAGAGGCCCGTGTACTGTGCGATGTCAGTGCACGTTAAAGAACCCCAGGTGGTAGAAATTTCCGGAGACCTTCACTACGGCGTCCCTCATAGCCTGAGTCACTTTAGGACGTTAAACCCCCATAAACCAAAAACAATGGAGCCTTGAGCGACACTTCCACTGAAAGTTCCTGCATGATAGTTAGAATATCACAACGTAAAGAACATGACAAGGCCACCACGAAAGCGCATGTACAGTCGTAAGACATCGTGTGGACACTGATCCGTGATGTCCGCATGTGGTTCACTAGCGGCCGCCAGTTACACGCATTCACGATGACGTCATAATCCACACGCAGCCGCGCTATTCGATTCGGAACGATGATATGGTTTTCATCGTCGCTTAGCGCAAACAGGGAGTGAAGTGCTGAAGTGTACAGCCACAGGTTTTAGTCTCTGTATTTTAAGGTAATTCCTGCCAGTGGAGTAGATTTCAATCAAGCATGAAATTATCAGCATGCGCGCTAAGCCGTCGGCTACAAGGGAAAGCCATTCAGGTTTTTTAGAGCTCTCACTATCGAAGAAACGTTCGCTATGGTGTAGTGCTCGAACCTAAGACCGCAGCATCACTTCAGAAACAGCGAACCGGGAAGAACAGATGTGGCAGTGCTGTTACTCGAGAAATAAAAAATCTTCGCATCGATAACCTATCTAACCTAAAAAACCTCAGAATAGCCTAAAAATCACCTAAAAAAGACCGCGGCCGCTGCGTTTTTATGGAGGCAAAACGCTAAGGCGTCCGTGTGCTGTGCGATGTCAGTGAACGTTAAAGATCCCCAGGTGGTCGAAATTATTCCGGAGCCCTCCACTACGGCACCTCTTTCTTCCTATCTTCTTCCACTCCCTCCTTATCCCTTCCCTTACGGCTCGGTTAAGGTGTCCAACGATATATGAGACATATACTGCGCCATTTTCTTCCCCAAAAACCAATTATTAATTATTATTAACCTCTCTCATAGAGACGGCGCTAAAACACTCACTGAGCATGACGCGCTCACAATGAAGAAACAATCGTATTTTTCAGCGAAGCTTGTTGTTATTGCAATGATGCCACCGCCTCCCTTCCTATTACAGCCGTCGCCAGCACAGCTGGGCGGAGCAGTCGTTCGAGAACATCCGCGCTCAGCCGCTGCTTTGCATCGGCGCCGTGTGGCTGCTCGTGTTCGCTGTCACCCATCGGGGATTCGTCGGAATCAAAAACGTGCGATACGCCGCCTTGATGGCCTTCCCTTCTTGCTGCTGTCTCGGATATTGGCGAAAGTACGCAAGATTAAAATGTCCGCAGGGCACGCGCAGGTCTGTCGAGCCGGATTTTATGACACGGTCATAAGCTTATTGTTCCTCCAGTGCTTACACATACCTCATTAGCCAAACCAGACGCTGAGTAACGCCAGATATCTTGAATGCTTTTCATGGTGGTGAAGCTCCTCCTTGGCGCCATGGGAGAAGGTTCATACGTTGCTCAAGGCTGCTGCGCGGTGGCGCCACCCTCACGTGAAAGGCATCATCATCATCGTCTGAAGGGCGTGACACTGCCGCGCCATTTCAAGTAGTCACTGCGAATGTGGCTCCGCAGTTCAGCTACTACTGATGTTTTTCGGCTCATAACTAGTAGCACAATGCACTTGCCCACATCCACGCGAGAGACAATGGCGACATCTTCTTGTGTGCCGAAGAGCCGTTCTGGCTACGGAGCTACTCCTTAAAAAACCTCCGTGAATATTTCTTCAGTGGTCCAGTAATGAGTGGCAAATAAAGCAATAAAGCAGCGGCATTGTATTGGAGATAAACCCATTGTCCACAAAGAAAACAAGATTAAACTAGAACCGTGTAAGAGGGCAACGTCGCGGCCATTGTCTTTTGCATGGCTTCCAACCGACATAATTCCTCCTCACACATCGTGGTGGGCAAACTAGAGCTCACGCTTCGAGAATACTATTTCCTGCAGTGTAACCAGGGAAACTCCCAAAAGACCGTCGCTAAAAGTTTTCGGCTTAACACTCAAGGATAGGTTTACTTAGCTGTGTCTCACAAGGCCGTCTGTTTCTATGCAGTTCTTCTACGTCATGCTGTCAGTGCACGTAACGACGACGATCATGCTGCTGTCGCGGGCTGCGATGCTGGACGGCTCCACCAGGGGGCTCGACGTGTTCTTCCACGCCGACTGGAGCCACATCACCAACGTCGAGGCGCGTACAAGAACGAGACGCTTGCCCTAGACCCGATAGCAAAGCTCTTCCATGTCTGGGTGCTTCACATTAGAAGTCTGGCGTATCCCCGCTCCTACAATTGTCCATATTTGCACTTCCATCTTATTTATGGGTTTAGTTTGCAGCTAGAATTTGCTTGCTTGAAAGCATTGTCATGAAGCTGTCATAAACTAAGCACTGTCTTTGCAAGCAGACAAGACTATGGTGAGTTTCAGCAGCAGCAGTTGATGCCTTTGACATTTAGGCCTTCTTATTCCAGCAATAAAATGTTTTTAACATTATTTTCTCCTCCGAGTTCCTATGCTCCTCGCTTATTACTCTTTTTTTATGTTGGCGAAAGCCATCGAGTTTGTTAAGCGCAAAATTATCTAATGCGCGTAAATGAATAGTTTTGAGATCACACACTGGCCTGGCCGCAAACGTGTACGCTTTAA
Source organism: Amblyomma americanum (assembly GCF_052857255.1). Taxonomy (NCBI): domain Eukaryota; kingdom Metazoa; phylum Arthropoda; class Arachnida; order Ixodida; family Ixodidae; genus Amblyomma; species Amblyomma americanum. Next base: position 65,026,163 of record NC_135504.1, read on the forward strand.
ATACCAACAATTAGGCTAGTATCCTTCGTACCGCACTGTTCGGAGCTAACTGTTAATAAAAACATGCAGACACGTAATTCTTCGTGTTTTGATTTTCTTTTCACTGATCCACTAAGGAATATTATTCATAATGCGTCACAGCGTGTTATTTTACCGCCCGTAAATAATCTTGCATTGAAATACTTCTGCGGGTGCCTCGGTTTCAACGGCCTGACAACAGATATGACAGCACAAATTAGTCGTGCATTAACTTACAGAATGGCTGCTTTATCAGTTTAATACCTCTCCAGTTGTTACGCTGTTATGCCCACGGTACCGTAATGATGAGTGAACGAACAGCTAATATATCGCAGTTGGTCTCGCGTGATTTCAACCGTACTCTAAATGTTATAACCAGAGTTCAGCAGTGAAACCTACACTATGTAAATTGTTGCAGAAACTTATTTACAAATTGTCTATCGGGTGTTGGCGAATTACACGTGACTTATGTTTACTATTAATATTTCCTGCACAATTCCAAACAGAAAGCATGCAACAAAAAACTGTGCAAAAAACTGCCCCACCACTTCGCTCGCAATCTCTGCATGTAGGAAATATACGCTCTTGGCATGCGATAGCTTGTCGCACTGCAACCAGGGATTTCTTAATTAATCTAAGAACAAAGACAAATCCCTTGAGCAGGCAGCCTGTTCTGCTCGTCATGTAATGCGCAGATGTGGAGCCGCGCGCTCACCACGTGTCTGGAAAGTGTAGGCGTCACGGGAACCATCTACCTGGGTGTCGAAAGGTTCAACTCTTTCAAGAACAAGTTCCAGGAGTGAGTGCGCGGGCTTTCTTTCGTTCTGTTTTTGATTCCCTGACACATGTTCCTTAGAAGTCTCCACCGGACAGCGTGTGCTACGTGTAGATCTGTGTACTATGCGTCTTGGTATGAGTGGCACATTAAAAAATAATTCTACAGCCCGTACAGTAAACAGGAAATATAGAAGGAAAGTTTGCAGTGGTTAGAAGCAAGGTACGCAGCCTCTTCAGCTGCTTAGTATGCAGTGAAAATGCTAAGAATGTGCAAGCCCTCCACCGCGCTGTCACCACCTGCCACTCTGTAACTCACCTCCTGCGGCGCGTGGTCACTCGACGCTCAGGTCTCCACGAGGCTCACGCGTGCCGCGTTGCCCACGCGCTGGCCCTCAACAAAGTCTTGTACTTTGCACCCTACGCTTCCTTCAATCAGACTCAACTTAACACTCTCGAGACTGCCCTTGTGGGCCTCTACAAGGCAGCTCTCAACCTCCCTATCACTACCTCTACCACTAAGCTCTTTGCCACAGGCCTCTTCCATCCTCTTCGTTCTCTTCTCAGTCTCCATCGTGACTCGCAACTTGCCCGGCTTTCCCTTACCCGTCAGGGTCAGTGGTTATTGATTCAAGCGGGTATCTCGCCCATTCCAATCTCCCCGTTTACCTCTCCTATTCCCAACCCCGCTCCCAATCTTCGTATCCTTCCCCTCCCGACCAACATGTCCCCCGTCCTGCACGCCGGACGTCGTCATGCGGCCGCACAGCACCATTCCCCTCTCTTTGATACCCAGGGTGTAGCTTACACGGATGCCTCCTTCGTGGCTCCTCGAGGTTCCTGCGGCTACGCCCTGTACCATCCACACCTCCCTGCTCCTGAAACCCACACCAGCGGGCCGTATCTACACCCTCCAGACGCATTGTCCCTCGAGGTCCTCGCCATTGCGCATGCCCTCCAGTCATTTGCCCTCCTTCCCTCTCTCCAAGAGTACACACTCTATTCAGACTCACAAGCCGCTATACACCACATACAGAAACGCACCCTGACCCCTTCTCTCCAACAGGAGGTCGAACGAGCGGTCTCCGCACTGCAGCCTTCCATCGTTTTCCTCCGCTGGGTCCCTGGGCATTCGGGGATTGACGGCAATGAGCTGGCTCATCAGCTCGCCCGCGACACACTTTTCCGGGCACCGTTGATCCCCTGGCCCAAGCCCTCGTAGAACGGTGGGAGGCTCACCCTTCGCCGCACCATAAAAGAGGTCTACCTTGAGCTCCGCCTCGACAAACGCCTTTACCCTCCTCCTCATCCATCACTCACGGTGCCGGAGTCTCGCCTTCTTCGGCACATTCAGATGAATGCAGTTATCACCCCGTCCCGCCTCTTCCTCTATCGCTATCGATCGGACCCTTCCTGTCCCAACTGCCCCTGCATCTATGCGGACCTGGCCCATTGCCTCTTCTATTGCCCGGCTGCTCAGCAGTCGGGTTCCTTCCCCCCACCCTTTCTATCCATCACCACCTGGCTCGACTGGCTTGGCGCTGAAGGGGAAGAAGAACAGCGGCTTCTGGTCGCCCAGGCGGTCGACATGCTCGGCCTATAAATTATGGTCGAATAAAAGTCTTTACTACTACTACTACTACTACTGAGACAAAACGAAAATTGACTGACGATCCTTTAGTCTTCACCTCTGTTGCCCCCTGAAACGAAAGAAAAATGTTCACGTAATGTAACACGGGTGTAAGCGTCATGTGTGAAAAGGGTCATTAGAATCGTGCATGTGTAATGGTGTAATGTCGACGTGTAAGAGGTGTACGATGGTGACATTTCCCACGTCGGTCATGTGAGCGATGAAAATCGATCGTATAACCTTGCAGTGTGATGTTTTTTATCTGACTATCCGCGATAACGCTCTAAAAACTCTCAAACAGCCCGAACCTCCACAATGTGGTGCTTCCTCTGCAATCGCCTAATGAGCCTTTTTTCCCACAGTGGTGGCACATCATCTTTGGGGCACGGGGAAAATTCGGCTACACAGCATTTCTCCCAGATTGTGCTACACGGAATTTCACCTAGATTATGGTATACGAAATTTCAACCGCGTTCCTGCTACACAAAAGCCTCGTTGAAAAACTTCAGCTGCCTGCAATCGTTCGACTTGTGCTTTTACACTTCCGTGCAAATTCGGGTTGTTTTGGCTGTGTTGACGCTTACTGTAGCACAGCAGCTCGACGATGCAAAAGGCTTCTTTTACACGAATAACGCATTGGAAACAAACTGAAGTAGTTTATGAAGGCTGCAGCCACCGCTGAACTAATTCAACATACTAATTCACTCGGCGATGCCGAGTGCTCTTCTTTTAAACGGTAGACGAATTGAACAACGCGTAAACCGTTCAAATGTAATGCGCAGTATTTAAGCAAACTGTAGAATATCCGTTTAATCGCCCGTTGTTTCGAAATGCCAACTATAAACATCAGAGGGCGCCTTGCAGAGGCAGCTGGTAGCTTAGAGGCCAAAAAAAAAAACCCAGCTGAGTGACTAGAGGCATCAGCCAAGTGCGCTTCCGGTAATACATGCAACAGGTATGGGTTCGAATCTCCTTCAAAGCTACTCTTTTCGGGGCTTTATTTCGTTTTCGCGAAGTTTCTAGTTGTGTGGACGGACGGTTAGACGGACGGACATGCAGAAATGAGCGGACAAGGAGAGGCGCTAAATGCGCTCCTGCATTAAAACACGTTCATGTGAATGCGGCGTGTTGGATCCGCTGCCACGGGGCGTGAACTGTGCAGTGCGAAGGGGCAGGTGTGCTTTCGAAATTGGGACTGTTTGTGGAAGCGACAGCAACTTTGCCAGCAGTCATGCACTCGTATGGGGTTACACGTCATGTCTTCCACTTTGTGCTGCTAACCATAATTATAGAGAACTGATTATAAGGCGCCACAATCGTGTGGAAGCCACCCAGGTAGGATAGACGTTGCTGTAAAAAAATGTGTAAGATGCAGAACCATTAGGCTATTTTTATGTTGGCACGTTATGCTAATGTTGACAAATAACCAAACTTCGTGTGTAGCATGTTAAATACTAGTTTATCGTTTATATTGATTATGCTGATGCTGCGTTCAAAGTATTAATCTAATGTTCAAATCATAATTAGAAAGCATTAGAATTTTAATGATTTATACTCTTAAAATCATAACGGTAAAAACACATTGCCAATATTTTCAAGCAACGTGTCACAATACGCTTCCCACTGTTTCTGCAGTAATCATATTTTCGTCTAACCGAATTTTGCCGTGGAACATAAGATAAGATGCCAGCCCTAAACTGTATGCAACGCCACAAAATTTCATCCAGCAATTACGATAGGCAGCGAAGTGTTGGAAGTCGTAAGAGCTTAAATCTACCAAGGGCAGGTAGTGAGTGCACATCCGGACCTCAAGAATGAAAACACAGGAAGATTAAGAATACGGTGGAGCGCATTTGGCAAGTTCTCTCTGATCATAATCACAGTTTACCAGTACAGCTCAAGAGGAAAGTGTGCAACGGCTGCATCCTGATCAAAGTAAATTTCGGACTACCCAGGAACCTATGGAAAGGAAAACGGCAGGCGTAAAGTTAAGAGACCGGCAGACTGCAGAGTGATCACGGAACAAAATCGAGTTTAATTACATCCTAGTCGAAATCACGAATAAAAAATTGGCACGCGCAGGAAATGTGATGCGAAGGCAAGACAACCGATAATCGTTAAGAGCAACAAACTAAATTCCAAGAGCAGGAACGCGTAGCAGAGGGCGACAGAAAGTCAGGTCGGACGATGAGATTAAGGTGTTTTCTGGAATAAGATGGCAGCAGCTTGCACAGGACAAGGTTAATAAAGGAATATGGAGAAGCATTTTTCCTGCAGTGGGCGTGGTTAGCCTGACGAGGATGATGATATCGCACACCGCATGTTTGTCTACGGATTAGGGACAGCGAATGACGGTGAGGGTGGGCGCTGTTATTCGCCTGCATTTGGGGGACCACCTTGTGCTCACCCAGTATACGCGCTTCGCGCCTTGGGCACCATTCGTTGTCGGAAGAGCGATCGTAAGAAATCGCCAAATGCTCAGAAAAGCCTCTCAAATGGTTTGTGCGCTCTTGTGCATGAGTTATACGAGGTTAGAAAAGACGCGATAGGCATGCATACAACGATAAAAGGAATTGCAGACGATTGAAAGGGGCAGCGATTTACGAAAGCAGGCCGTTTACGCGTCGGGTCTCGCGACTTGCAGAGCATAGCGTAGGTGTAGTCAATTTTTATATGGTACTCATCCAACAGGGACGTGACGTTTGTGTTGGTGGCCGACGTTGCGTCCAAGGGCATCGTCACCACCATGGCCTTCCTCTTCCTTGGACACCTGTCCTCCAGCGTTGGCATCGACATCGCCACGCTCATCGACACCCGTACGTTGTCCCTGGCTTTCACTACATCGGTAGCCGTTTGTTGAGAAAAATTAAAGGATCGGCCACGCTTAGCGTTGCGAGGGGGAGGAGGAGGTTATGGTGCAAGACTCTGCCACGCTTAGCAGCACAAATGCGATAAGGAGGTAATGAAATTAGACGTGGTAGGTCAAGATTAGCGTTAATGGAGCGAGGATGAGGTTATGAAATAATAAAGGCATCTCTAATGCTTTGTTGATTTACAATTCGTAAGTTCAAAGAGGTTCAGGGATAACATACGTAGCACCGAGCTGCTGAATCTAAACTGCAAATCGTGCAGCCAATTACACACCTCACACAACTATTTCACGAAACCTATTAGTTAACCACAAAGAGTGGTTAACAGAAATTTGAAAAAATAGTATTGAAAAAGCGTGCCCACGCAAAACATGCGCCCCGTTTATAAGCAACCGTTGTTTGTGCGGTCTCAACGGTCATACATATACCAAAACGACATAAAGTATCGTCGCTTGAGCCACCATCAATGTTTATTGTAATAGTAATTTACACTACAGTAAACTTAAAGCTTTAATAGCTGCAATTGTAATTTAAAGCAATGTACGCGTTGTCAAACATTTCACTGCTGCAAAGGACCGACGCGCAACGTGGTTTGCCACATTCGTTCAACCAAAGCATTAGAGAACCAGGTGAAAACTTTTGTCTCGTCTTCTTTGGCAGGGAACAACTTCATCGTCAGCATCACGCCGCAGGCCATCAGTCTGGCTACGGACCCGGAGTTTTGGAGTCAGGTCCACCTGCTGTGGCGGATATCTATGATGCTACCGAAGTTCGTGAGTGAACTTTGAAGCAAGCATGCTCATCACTACTAAAGAGCATAACTATCATATGACCTGAAGACTAAGTGTGGTTGTGTGCCAGCTGAGTGCTTCCGCCCATTTCTGCAGTACTCGTCAGTCTGCCAAAAGCTTTTTACTAGTCTTAATGTTTTAGTCTAAGTGCGCCGTGTATTCATCGCCCCGTTCACCCTAATTTCTGCCACAAGAAACCTGGTTGCATCGGCTATTAGGAAATATACTCAAAGAATCTAGAACGTCAGGACCTGCGAAAGGTTTGTAGGTCATCCAGTAAATCATGTTTCTGAACCGCCAAGTGACCAGTATTCATTCCGTTATACTTGATAAACCAGTATGCATTCTGTGGTTCATCGATCATCACTCGACAAACTGCTCGAACGCAAGGGCGGACACAAATCAAGTAAAACCCGCCTAGAATATCGATAGACACGCATGGGGTATGCCGCGTGTTTTAAAGATATTTTGAAGCCAATATTTAGAGATAATTTTGCTTTTAAGGCAGTGGAGGGATCATACGAACCATCTGGAGCTTAAAAGAGCAATGTGCATTATTTGAACCCATAGCCTACAGTTTGCACAATTCTCATCTGAAGCGCGGCTTCGGCTACGGGTTCATGTGCCTCACAACATTCATCTAGAAAATCATTGAAAGTGTTTCTGCGTCAGCACAAGTCAGCAGTCGAGCCCACGTTGCTCTGTCTAGCCACAAGTGCGCTGAACTTTTTGGATCTTAGGGACTCCAACCGACGCCAGAAGTAAAGTGAATGGAACTGCACACTCAGACACTGTTTCAGCTGAAGCTCAAGCAGTCCGTCCTGTTAGGGTTGCTACAATACTTGGGCCGTGAAGTTTTATCTCCATTCGCTGGTAATGGGACCCACAAGAAATGAGGCCCACAAAATGACGGCGGTCTTCGCAAGCAAAGCACAATCGCAGGTACGCTTGAAAATATATCTCAAGCAAGACTAAATAAAGTAAGAAATTACAGCCAAAGAGCGACGCTTTATTAAATAGCCAAAATTATAGCCAATGAGACGCAGGAAGTAGTGAAAAGGCAAAGCAATCACGGAAGGCCTTGACCGCCGTGACGAAATCAGTGAAAAAATTAAAATGCGTTTCAGAGTATTTTGCAAGGACTGTCAAGGCCTTAACATTAACTTACCATATGCTCCCAAACCAAGGCATGTAACCGTTGCCTGTGGCGCTGATAGTTGAAGGCTAATGAAGAAAAAAATCAAAGCAGGTGAGGCTATGACGAGCGCTGCGAGCAATGAATAGAAAATAATAGGTGTAATCTTGAGGGGAAAACTGAAATGATCATGAATTTCATGTGAAAAAAAAGCCTCACAATGACTCCCATGCATAGTTGAGAGGTTGAAACAAGTAGCACAGGAAGTGCAACCTCAAGGAAAAATAATTCATCTGTTGCAGCGACGGAGTACGCTCCGATGCTAACGATAAATATTGAGGAGTGGCAAACGCTAATGTGCACTGAAGGTAGTTATTTTAACAGCCGAGATATGGTCTTATTAAAACGTTCTTGCGGACTAGTTGGTTCATTTCCGTGGAAAGTTATAAACTGCGCTAAAGGACGAGGAAAAGAGGTAAAGGAACGAGTACGACACCACGGGCGCAACGCATGAAACTGCTGCATCTAGGTTGGGTTGCGTAGAAGAAATATGCTTTATATGACACATGAAATATGAACATATATGCTGCTCCCATGGTGTCGTATTCGTTTGCTTCCTGCCTTCGTCCTTTAGCGCAGTCTCTAACTTTCCTGAGGTATGGTGGCCCAGAAGAGAGGAAGAGCATTTCTCCCGTAGTGGTTATGACTCTACTGTTGACTGCGACGGTGAGGAACTCTTTCCAAAGTAGCCCGGAAGTTTATCCCTCATTGCTGTTTTTAGACGTCCGCTTCAAGTACGCAAGACCAGTGATGCTATGCTTACCTGCAGAACATGTAATGTGGCAAGGAGGTAACAGATGGTCCTTTAAGGCAACGGTGATTTCTAAGGGACGGAAAGCCCACGGCTACGAAGGGCTGGAAAACAGACTTCAGAAGGGATATATTCCTACTTAAATGTTTCCTTTAGGCTGCGCCTAGATGCGCAGTTCACTCGATATCCGTGTAATCCGCATGCTTTCCGCCCGTTTCCGGGGTGGTCTTCATATCCTGTCCGTATAATTTGCACATGGCATCAATACCAGGTTAAGAGGTGATATAGAGTCCGCAAACGTATTTCGATTTTTGCGCATGCGTTTTTCGCACGGAGTTCGTGTGCTCCTTGTGAGCCGTTAAGTACCATGTGATCCACGTAGGCAGTTATAGAAAGGGTTTGTGGTTTATGAGGGTTTGACGTCCCAAAACGACTCAGGCTATGAGGAACGCCGTAATGAAGGGCTCTGGAAATTTCGACCACCTGGGGTTCTTTAACGTGCACTGACAACGCACAGTACACGGGCCTATAGAATTTCGCCTCCATCGATATTCAGCCGCCGCGGCCGGGATCGAACCCGCGTCTTTCCGGTCAGCATGCCGAGCGCCGTAGCCACTCAGTCACCACGGCGGCCAACACTTATAAGAATGGTAAAATAGAAGGTGTCCCCATGGTAGCAGTGGCTGGAGCAGAACAGACATATTTGGAAAGCACTGAGAGAGCCCTCGTCCAGTCTACACAGTCCGGCTAGTGCCGGTGATGATGATGGTGATGATTACGATGTTGATGATGATTTGGGATGGATCTAAGACAAAACATTCGCGCACAAAGCAGTTTAGATATCTTCCATGTGCAAATGTCTATGCCTGTATTGACCGGAGTGAACCGATTTCTCTTCAGCGCAAGCGAGAGAAGCCTAGCTGTTGTAGTGTAATCGTGGAGTTCATTTCTCGCAGTTGATTGTCCCCGACATCGTCATTGAGGTGCTGTCGGCATCGCACCCGACGCTTCTGCTGCACCGTGGCGCCGTGCACCTCTTCATCTGCACATCAATGTTCGTCATGAGCATTGCCGCCTGCAGCCCGGTAAGCGATTGCGCCGATTGCACTGCTCATTAAAAAGAATAATTAGCGTTGTCTTTAATCACCCCTCCAAGGTGTAATTGTAACGGCATGTGTGCATCTGCTGAAATATCTCGAGGCTATCACAATTGGTGTATGTAATTTAATCACGGACGAAGAATTCTTAGATGTAAAACTCGTAGCTACTACTTTACTACCCGTGACACCGCCCCATTTTTCCATACATACTCACAAAAACATGGTCATCAATTACGCCTAAAATGTGTTTCGTAGCTCTTCATAGCGTAACAGCTGTACGCATCTTACAAGCATAGCCTTTGTTATCCCGAGTCGCTAGCTTGCAAGGAGAGTAGCCCAATCGAGCCACAATAGCCGCACGGCTATTCTGCCCTTCAGCGCCTTGTTTCGCTCAGAGCGCAGTTGCACGGCAACGATAGGTACAAAGTTCGTTTTCGTGCGTTTCAGAAACGTCCCTGTAAGCTGTAAGCGCTCCGTTTCCTTCTAGTCGTCAAGAGCGATATCCTTTTGTAAAATAAAAAGTCATTTGCCCGGCACTATCGTCAATGCCAACTAAAACAGGTCCTTGTATACACGAAATCAGTGGACTTATCATTTGATAACAAAACTCGCCGCTAGATGGCATGACATTTACTGTAAAAAAAACGAAAAGGCGACGGGGACAGTACGGCCAACCAATGCGCCCAAATAGCCTCTACGCCCGATAACAAGCGTTTGTAATTGTAACAAACGTTTACATACAACAGCAGCCTTTCTTCTGTTTGCGCTCTGTCCAACAGGGCGGCGCAAGCGGCGTCTCCGTTCTGGCCTACACACAGGACAGCAGATTCCGGTTATTGATGGTTGCGCTGGAGACCGTCGTTATCCTTCAGTTCTACGGTGGGTGGAACACTTCCGGAAGTGCCCTTCCTCACTCACGCTCTTACGCGTAACCGATGTGCTTTGGCAATTTCTCTCCCCGGTGTTTCTAAACATATCTTCAGTGCATATAGTCTGACGTTTAACCAGGTAATTCTAGTACACCGGCTAGTGCATCAACATCACAGCAGGATTGCTGTCTCCGCTGCATGACAAAGGCCTCTCGTGTTCGTATATGTAATTAGCCCTGCGATGAGCTATGCGCTTCTGCACTATAGCAGCAAATACTCTAATCTCGCCTCACTCGCCGATACTGTCTTTCTCAGTTGAATACATTTCCTTTTCCTTGGATTCCACTCTGTGACATTAACAAGATACCGATTATGTCCTGTGCACTGCATGTAACGCCGGAGCCTATTTGTTCCACTTTAGCTAAGATACCGCTCCCCCAAATGTATTCCCTGTCCCGATTAGCCTCCCTTTACCCAAGCAGCACACAGCACCGTCCCAATATTGGTATTTGTCGACAAAGACCGGTCCTACAAAGGACCAGTCTTTGCCAACACGTTTCTAATACTAGATCGATGTCCTGTGCTGCTAGAGTACAAACTTCTCAGTGACGATCAATGAACAATTTGTAGTATATCGACTCTTTAAAATATATCGCCCATTAATATAATGCCCATTAAAATTTCCTCAATTCCTTCGGCACCGAAGCTCGCCAGGCGAGAACCGCCGCAAGGCTGTAGTTTGGTTGCCTCCGCCACATGACAAGGATTTGGTGTGAAAAATTGGTACCAGAAATCGAAGACCCCTCTCAAGCACACCCGAACTTGATAACCTTGTAACATGGATTCTCAAGGCTAGCGTTGCAATAAAGTGCCCAAAACCACAAAGCATTTCTAGTTCCGCGCACGATAATTGACTAAGGAGTGCAGTTCGATATATCAAGTGAGAACAAAATTGGAGTTCGATATACTGCACATCTTTCCCATACTTCTGCACCGGATGTTTGTGGAAATAAGCTCTGCGTTCCATATAGCTAAAATTCGAAATAGCTAGGTTCCATATATGCGGGCTCACTGTAGATACAACTTATCGTGACAAATACGAAGTAGCATATATGGGGCACGCCATTGTAAGGTGTGTCGCGTTTCTTTCATTCACATTAATCGGTACACAAGCATTTTTTTGCATTTCGCCTCCATTTAGAGGATGCTGCCCCGGCTGGTGTTTAGTTCGAACTACCGACTTCGTGTTCTGTAATAACTATCATAGACAACACTGTCACCATCATGGGACCTGGTTTAAGCTCATAAATACTGGAAATATAAGCTGGACCCTCTGCTTCGAGGGCTGAAGAAACGGTAAGGTACTTGCATATTCATTTTTCAGGCTTCCGAAGACTGTCCCTCAGCTCCCGCTTGATGACCAATGGCGCTCCGAGCACATTCGTCAAGGTCTGCTGGACGTCGATCATTCCGGTCACCGTCGCCGTGAGTGTTCGTAAACGGAGGTGCCCAGAGTACGGTGGAAGCAATTTGCAGCACTCGTAGCAGTGTGGATCAAATGTTTAGGGGAATCCTCCAAGGTGGAGTAGATTTGTTATAAGGGATAATTACTCATTGGCATCTACCCAAGCGCGGCCATACGGCTACAGAGGAAACCTATACAGCTTTCTCAGAAAATATTTAAAAAAAATAGTCCTGGTCCGGTGTTCGAACCAGAGACCAACGCTTCACCGGAGCAGTCGCTCTACCAACTGAGCTACCCGAGGCGGAAAACCTATGGTAGGGCGAGAGCGAATTGATCAACGAGTCGAAGTGGGAACAGTGTTGGTCAAATGTTTAGGGGAATCCCCCAAGCTGGAGTAAATCTGTAATAAGACTGTAATAGGTTTGTAATAGTGATTACCTCCTTGTTAGCACTCCTAGCAGCTAGACTCCTCCTCGTGTTGAAGACCATTTTTGCGGAACTATCTTCGTGAAATGTAACATTTACTAGCAACAACAAAAAGCAAATTTTGCTCATTCCGCCCATTTCAAAAGTAAAGTTGCGGCATGGTATGAGTTGCTGTGCTTGTTGCGGTATGTTGTGGCGTCAGACATAGCGTACAGACGTGAGCAATATTAGAAGGAACAAACTTTTTGTACAAAATTGCGAATTTTATCGTTAAATCTCGACTAAACTTGCTAATGACGTTTGTATATTATACGCCGTTAGAAAAAACAGTTAGAAAAAAGAAAAAAATGTAAACCAAAATATGGAGCAATCAACAAATGAATGCCCAGGCCTAGCTCCCTTTCATCATGCTTACGACTGTTCATGGTCGCCGATGAAAGCACGTCCTTTACAAATTAGCAAACGCAGGCATTACGAAACATCGCTGCGCGATCTACCGTTCAAACTGCAAACTGAAATGCGGAACATCTCAGACATCACGAAGTCGAGGTCGTTCAACTTGTCACTTACAGTGGATATTTTTAATATGGCGTGCATACTTGCGGATCATTCGTTTGACAAATTGTAAAGACGTGTCCAACATTTTTGACAAACATTTTGAATATTGGAGAACTGTGAGGTACTGATATGGAAATATTGAAAATAGTGGTCCATTTTTTTTATATGTAGCAAAATATTTCTTTTGTATTGTTTCCGTCACTCGCATCGAACAGTTAAGACTGCCATAGAAAACTAATGGGAAACGCTTTTGACCAAAGCAAAAACGTTAATAGTAATAAAATGCAAGCCTGCCGATGAGAGTTCTGCGAAAATATTGATTCTAATAGTGAAATCTTGCAATATACGAAAAAATTGCGTTCATAACCTCTTTCCCGTTCAAAAATGCTTTTGTCCAGAATTGTTGGGTATATAAAGAGGAAATCTCTGAAAGCACAGGCTTGTGAGGAACCAATCCGGAAAATTGTTCAATTCCTAAAGATTTAAACTGTCATCTAACGTCGCCACGTGAGCACTCTAATCTTTCGAGAGCTTTAAGTTAACAGAGGTTCGCGTAATAGTCATCAGTAGTCGTTTGTTTCTGCCTGCAAAATGAATCCTACAGCCTTCTTATCTCTTCGGTAATTTGTAACCATGCGCAGAAATACATTGCTTTTCGGTAAAAATAAGTGCGGGAAAAAGGGAAAAGTAGCTATCACTGGATGTAAGCAGAAAAGCCAGTCGCGCTTGCATGATATCCAAAAATTTATTCGAAGCCATTGTCCAGAACTATGAGCCGTGTGGCAACAAATAACACAGGCTTTCTTTGTCTTACCTTTAACAATTGCGGACTGGCCAGAGCTCGTCACAAAGATCTACTGACCGTCGGCTCAACATATTAAACTTTTCTGCTTTATAAAAAAGTTTTTTTTCATTTATAATCTGCAACTGTGTTACTATAAACGACGTCTTCCGGAGTGCAAGTAATACAAAACCAAAGTTCTTACGTCCTCCGGGAACAAAATATATTTTGCCATTCCTTACTTGTGAACCCAATGGCAGAAAGTCGCAATTTCTCTCTCTCTGCTTACGCCAATACGGCTAACAAGATAATTCTTAAAAATTTGGGTCTAATGACGCAAAGAAACATCACGACCGTGCATGCCTTCTACACTATCTGGATTGTCTTTCGCCTGCAGCACCTCATCAGCTCAAGACTTAAATCTGCTAGTTTTAAAGTTATGATGGAAACTGGTTCTTATTTTTACTATTGGTCATTGAATACTATAGTGAATTGTAATTGACTGCAATTACCAGCAAAGGTTCCGCACTAAGTGCCCAGGATTTACTGTGAGCTGGAAAATTCTGTTCAATCTCCTGTCCGTGTATCTACGGCGATCGTGGTGCAGACTGATTCCTTTGCTGTCTGAAGTTAACCTCCATCCACGTTCACGACTAAGACAAGCTGTTTCTTTGCGACAGACACATTCAGTTTAACTTTTCCCATTGCCTAAAAAAAATAATAAAACGAAATTCTAAATAACAAGAATTCATATGCCTCTGACTTGACCAGTAGAGTGATAAATTAAAATTTCGATTTCGTTCACTAGTTTGATTAATTAGGAAAGTAACACTACAACCTGAGGATCAAGGGCTGCTATTGACAAAAAGATTATTTTTTAAAAGTTGTACCGTACTGGAGGCGCTGCCTCCAGATTCGCTTTAAATTCACATCTTACCTCTAAAACACCTTAATGTTTTGTAGCTGAAACATTAAGGCGCTGCCGAAACATATCAGAACAAAACCGTTAAGTCCTATTGGCTAATTACTGGCGTGATGCCCAAGGAGCGAACGATGACGAATGTTTCGCATGGCGAGAGCCACCGGGGGCTTTCATGCTATCCTAGACAAGGCACAGATATGAGGCGCCCACTCGATCGACCTAAAACAAAACCTCATAGAGTTTCTAAATATTACCTAGACGGGAAGAGGGCGCCACCATTTATGCGAGTTTCTTAACGGGCACTTTAAACACCGCTAGAATGCCGGGAAGATGACGTTTCGTGTTTGGCTTGGCTAGTGTCAGGTTGAAAGCGTGGATTGTATACCTCGAAGTTGACAGTTGCGCCGCGAGGCTTTCCTCTCTTCGCAGGTAACGCGTTTTTCAATTCTTCAATAGATTTAACGCAAGTGAAAGTTCGCAGTTAGGCTGGTATGGAAATTTTTACGGTACTTCTTCGAGGTTTGCCTATAGAGAAGAGTCTTATTTTTACGGCTGAATCCACGTTTTACGCCCGAGAATAGCCAAGCCAAGTAAGAAACCTTGTCTTCCCGGCATTCTTGCGCATTTATATGGTGGATGAAATGTAGCGCCGCCAGCTTTCTCTCCAGTTATAGTAAGAAACTCTATGACAAAAACCTACACGCAAGGCATCCCAACGTTGTGCGCATGCGCATCATGACGCCTCAAACTAGTTTCAGGCTCCAAGATATTCCCCGCGCCTCAACGATTTCTTTTTTTTCTCCCTACCTGCTTTTGTAGACACTCATGTGGGGCAAGGCTGCGTTTACTGCTTGGGAAAGCTACCCCATCGGGCTAGCGTTCATCATCGCCTGGTTCGAGATGGTCGAGTTCAGCTTCATACCAGTCTTCGCCGTCGTCTTCCTGGTCTGCACTAAGATGGTGAGTATCTTATCGAGTCAGTTGTTCTGAAGGACATGAAGGACCTTTTCACACGTGACCAACCTTATAAAAAACAGCTTGGTCCTGTCCATCCTTCCTGGTATCCTAGAATGTGAGATGATATCTTCTATCAAACGACACGCGTGCCAAACGGCACCAAACTTACTGCAGCTAATGTCTTACAAGACGGAATCATAAAAGGAGTAATTGCCTCGCCTTGTTAGCTACCTTGGTTACGAAATGTGATTTTTTTACCGTAATCGCCATTACGCAGATGTCACGACAACGCATTTGAGCACTGAGCCTATTACACCAAGGCGTTCAGGGTGCGGTTCCTCTAGAGGCTCTGCCCATAGCAGTCACGAAGAGCGCAATGTACGAATCACTTTCACGTGACTCTCAAACATTCCTCCAACAGAAACTAAAGAACAGCCTCGACCCGTTGCCCACGTGGACTCCGCTGAGCTGGGAAGACGCCATGGTCTACCGGCACCATGTCTTGGTCGAAGACATCGATCGCTTGAAGAGCAAGCCTGAACTGGAAAAGGGTTCTATTCCGCCGTCGACGGCGGAAGAAGCTCAGGACACAGAACAGCGGCACTCGCATAAGAAGCGTCATTCTCCAACTTCGAAATCGACCTCGGAACACTTCGCGACGCACCAGTATGTGCCTTCCGATCCTGCCAAGTGTGTTGGATCGCCGACCGACTGGCGTGAATGCAGTTCCGAAGAGGCCCATCGCGGGAAAAAGTTCAAAAAGAAGCGGGCCTCCAAGAAGATCGTTCCGGAGTCTGGCACCACCCACGTGTCACAAAGGCTCAGCTCCCTGAGGCGTCTGGCGAGAAGAACTCGAGAGGCTATAGTAAAGCCAAAAAAGCCGGCCGCCGTTGCGATACCCTCAGCGGGCCTTGCACCCTCCGCACCTATCATACGTCCACCTGCGGGCGGCATACCCGAAGTCGAGTACAACGTTAAGCCTAGGCCTGCAACTAACGCACACAACGATAGCGGCGAGACCATCGATAACCAGGACTTTGTCATCGACTCAGCGGCCGAACACTTCCTGCTGGCACCAGTTGCCTCCGTTGGTAGCATGCCTCTGAAACAGCCCGCTCAGCAAGATGCCGCCTCCCTCAAGTCAGTGTCTTCACATCGCGACAGTGCGCGAAAAGATCCGACGCAGCCTCGCGCGGATGAGATGCTCGAACCAAGTGTCCAGGAACGACGACCAGAGCCCTACCTACTGTCCGTTCCGTACCTGGACGCTAAGCTGGCGGTACCACACAAAGGTGCTAGCAACGGTGCAGCACCTGCAGCATCGGAGGTGCGTGACCAACAGCTCGTCGCACCAGAAGAAGCGGTGAAACGGGCCTCGGAGGGCTCAAAAGCACAGAAGGTTTCCGGTCCTGCACAAGACCCTTTAGATATTCCAGCTAGACCAGACGCATTCGAGGAAAACGCACCCCTCAAGCAGGTTCCGCAGGGACCCCTGGTGACGACGTCGTTCGAGGGACAACCGACTGCCTCCAAGAAGTCCTCCTCGCGAAAGCACTCGTCCTCCAAGTCGTCATCGTCTTCCCAGAAAGCACCGGGCTTTGCCACTGCAGACAAGAAGCCTTTGCAGCAGGCAGTCCTATCGGGCACCTCCTTAGCCTCAGCGGCGGCGGCGCCTCCAGGAGACACGAGTACAGCGCCATACTCCGGAAAATCGTCTGGTGTCAAGGGCCGCAGGCAATCCAAGCTGAAGCAACCGGAGCACAACCTTGCGCAGGCCAGCGACGCGTCGTCTCCCGACAAAGCTTTCCGGGGGGAAAGAGGAGAGGACCGGAAGCTGGTGACCAAAACGGCGTCCAAGGCACGCAGGTCGTCATCACAAGCTGTTCTTGCCGTCGCTTCAGCTGGCAAGCCTTCCAATGCGAATACATCCCGTGAGCGTCCTGTCGCTCCTAACGGTGCAGCGTCGGCCTCGGGGGCAGCTTCTCGCGCGGTCAGAGCCAGAGCACCTTCAACCGGGGTAGTGACGTCGCCTGACAAGTGTGAAGCGGTCGCGAAGGGACAGCGCAAGACAACAGCGTCCGAGAAAGCGTCCGGGCAGCGAGGGATGAATGTAGCCGGAATGTCGACGGTAATGCTAACACATCCTTCTAGCTGGCTGCCGCACACAGTGTATGGCGATAGAGTGAAACCTAGATATAACGAACCTCCATTTAGCAAATACCTCACTATTACAAAAATTTTTCAATTCCTCAACGCCGCCCTATGATAGCTTGTGTATTTGTGAACCCCATGTAACAAAATTATTACGGTTAGCCTTGACATAAAGAACTCTTTTCGCCATGTTTTAGCTAGTGCTGAGTTATTTGAAATTTTGCCTGACGACGTGAGTTTCATGATGATACCACACGAACCGCCATGAGAGGAACGTCTGCGAACGCAGTTTTCACAACGCACCATCCTCCAGCGCGATCACGGTCTGTCCGCGACAAACGGAATGGCCACCGCAGCTTCCACATTTGTGTGGCACACCTGCTAGTGGCACAACTGATGAATGTCCAAAAAGAGTGCAAAACAGCAAGACGACATCGCTTTTAGTTCAAATCAGGTGAGGTCAAATTTCAGAGGTAGCCTGGGCCAAATTTTTAGATATGACCCGAGCCGAATTTGGAAGCCGCCATCTTGTCGGGCTCGGTCAGTTATGGTTGGACATCGATTCTGGCCCAAATAGGCCAATGTCAAAGTCGATACGTTGTGCGGTGGTTTTCAGGGGAAACCAAGGTCAAATCAGGCATGAATGCAGTGCGACATTTGCGCTGAGTAGAGCTACCGCTCTAAAATGGCACGGTAATAGCAGTGCGCGCCTATTGCCGTGGGTGGGTTCCTAACAATTCCGGCGATGACTGCTGACGAGTGAATACGGCGGACAGCAGTGCTAGTAACGCAAGGCGAAAACTAGCCCTCTTCTTAGGAGACAGTAAAGCCCCTAGATAAGCTGATCTAGGAGCTATAGGACAACGGTGGCCGGGAAGACAGGGGTAGGGAATAAAATACAGATGCTTCCGACTCGCCCTGAAACCCTCTTTCTCTCGACCTTACGTTTAAAAACGTTGTGCAATCGGGAGCTTAGAGCAGCTGAAGGCCGCTGTCCCGTTATGATGCGATCACGAAACGTTCCTCTGAGTTGACTTTGGGTAACGGAGATTTACTGTGAACGTTGGCTAGGCGATTTCATGTACTTTCCTTTTTGTTACGGTTCTGCATTACCCTTTAGTCATAACGAGAAAATTGCTTGTAACTAAAAGTTGCCGCCTTAGCTCAGTTTAGTTATATGCTGGTTTAACTGTACTTTCCTGTAGTATAAGGAAACTTATTGCGATAGAAGTTTCGTTAGTTTCGCTTTTCGGTTTATGGGGGGCCCCGCCGCGGTGGCTCAGTGGTTAGGGCGCTCGACTACTGATCCGGAGTTCCCGGGTTCGAACCCGACCGCGGCGGCTGCGTTTTTATGGAGGAAAAACGCTAAGGCGCCCGTGTGCTGTGCGATGTCAGTGCACGTTAAAGATCCCCAGGTGGTCGAAATTATTCCGGAGCCCTCCACTACGGCACCTCTTCTTCCTTTCTTCTTTCACTCCCTCCTTTATCTCTTCCCTTACGGCGCGGTTCAGGTGTCCAACGAAATATGAGACAGATACTGCGCCATTTCCTTTCCCCCAAAACAATTATTATTATTATTTTATGGGGGTTTAACGTCCCAAAGCGACTCAGGCTATGAGAGACGCCGTAGTGAAGGGCTCCGGAAACTTCGACCACCTGGGGTTCTTTAACGTGCACTGACATCGCACAGTACATGGGCCTCTAGAATTTCGCCTTCATTGAAATTCGACCTCCGCGGCCGGGATTGAACCCGCATCTTTCGGGCCAGCAGCCGAGCGCCATAACCACACAGCCACCCCAGCGGCTTGTTTCGCTTTTCGAAACAAAAGTTTAGAATGTTCTTTCCGCACGGATACATTACTTTTCGCCATAGTTGCCACCACCTGCGACGTACATCTGCCACCGGGGCATTACTCTTCGCTTGCCGCCGTAAGAGAATGCCGGAGGCATTATGCCTCACACCGTACCGCCCAGACATGTAGGTATTAGCACTTTGAACAGGGGCAGTCGCTTGCAGATACTCTGAACCGAAACGAAAACATTCGCCCCTAGCTTTATTCTTACTGGATTTCATTCGCTTTTGCTGCTTTCCTTTTATTTATCTTTTTTCGATCGAAAAGCTGGAAATACTCAAGATACTTCAGGTCCCCGAGTTTAGAAGAATAAAGTTCAAATTGTACGCCCCGTCAATCAGAAACGGAACGGCCAATTCGGTTGCCACCTCATATTCACTGCCGAAAATCGCTGCAACGTTTCGTCGCCATTGGCACGAAACGAACAGAAACAAGAACCTCTGGCATTACCGAAAAGCACGCTTAGGCAATAGCCCGGCTTTCCGGGCATGAGCCCGGTTTCCGGGAACGAACCCAGCTTGTGCAGTTCGACAGCCGGGCTAGTAGATCAGTTCCTCGCGTGGGCAACGGAAGGCCCTGACAGCTCCGCAGTTCTGAACGTGCGCCGACATCGCCCAACACACGGGCGCCTTTTACTTTTCACCTAAATCTAAACGCGGCTGGGATTGCACCTGGCTCCTCCGGCTCAGTAGCCGACCGCACTAACTATTCAACCGGGCTTTGGTGGGTGCGACTGCGTGCGCTGCAAACCCGCGCGTTTTCTTCAATAGCACGCGATATGGCCAGCTTTCGTTGCAGCAAAGTGCCGAGTGTAACCGCGGTTTCTAAATTCAAAAATTAATAACGCTACTTACTAAGGTCCCAAAGCGAGTCTGGCTACGAGGGACCACCGTGTTCTTTACCACGCACCGACATCGCATAGTACGCAGTCCTATAGCACTCCGCCTCCATTGAAATTCGACCACCGCGGCCGGAATCGAACCCGCGCCAAGTCGCTCTCTTTTGACACAACGTGGCCTAAAATTGTCAGTTCACGAGCAGCAAATCGACACTTTTTTAAGTTCAGCTGAAGGCCGGCGTTCGTGAGGCAGGTTAAGACGTGCTTCAGAAGGGACAGATGAGTCGCAAAGTCGGGCGAAAAGATCACGATGCCGTCGAGATAACAGAGGCACGTCTTCCATTTCAGGCCGCGTAGAATGGTGTCCATCATGCGCTCGACAGTAGCCGGTCCATTACAGAGGCCAAAAGGCATGCCGTTAAATTCGTAAAGGCCATCAGGGGTCAAAAATGCGGTATTAGGGCGATCGTCGGCTACCATGGGGACCTGCCAGTACCCAGAGCGTAAATCCAAAGAAG
Organism: Amblyomma americanum; assembly: GCF_052857255.1. NCBI lineage: Eukaryota > Metazoa > Arthropoda > Arachnida > Ixodida > Ixodidae > Amblyomma > Amblyomma americanum. Next base: position 65,046,630 of record NC_135504.1, read on the forward strand.
AGTTCCGCTCCTTGAAGGCAGTCCAGAGCATCATCAATGCGGGGAATAGGGTAAAGACCCTTTCGCGTGATCTTATTCAGGCGGCGGTAATAAACGCAGAAACGAATAGAGCCATCTTCTTCACGAGTACCACGGGTGAGGCCCAGGGACTGTGTGAGGCCTGGATCACGCCCCTCTGAAGCATGGTGTCAACTTGTTCTTGAATAACTTGGCGCTTCGTGTACGCAGCCGACCACCATATATAACCACTGAGCCACTGCGGAGGTCAGGTACCTGCGTATGTGCGACACAAACAAGTTTGCTATTGGGACTCCTATAGTAAAGTTCACGACTCGCCTGTTTTCTAACCTTCGTTTCCACTGGTACTGTTATTTATAGCAAAAAGCAATCTTTACTCTTCGAAAAGCGCATCTTTAAGACTTCCTGACTTCGTTGAGACACCCTGCATATAATCTCGGAACAGCTTAAAGCATGTATTTGGGTACCTTTCACCTCAGGGGCACCTTCCGGCGGTTCTTTGCAGACACAGCAAGACGCGGGAAGCCCGCCGCAGCCTCAGACAAGCCAGACAGACTTCTCGAGGAGCCGCAAGTCATCATCGGGCAAGACCACCAATTTGCTGCGCAAGCTAGTCGCGCACAGACCCCGCTGGAACCGAGGACGACACTCGAAAAGGCGTCCGGATGCGCCTGCTGATATCGACGCCGAAACCAGCGCTGCAGCTGCAGCCGCTCAAAGTGCCGCAACGCTGAAGGCGTCCCCGGACTCCCCGTCGCTCGCTTCGTTGGGGGCGCATTCCACGGCGCAGAGTAACAAGTCCTGCGCGACCGAGACTGCGACTGCGCCGGTCCCCAATCAGCAGCAAGTCACAGCTGCTCCAGAAGCCAAGCGCGCAGTTCCACAAGCATCGGTTCCGCCGAGGTTCCAACAGGCGGCAATCGGAAGGACGCCACATCCAATGGCATCACTCGCGCCAGAAACGGACGTTGCCGCTGGAGCGGGAAAAGACGGCGCGGCCGCACCCGAAGCTGCGGCCTCCCAGGCCGCCCAAGGCGGCAGGGAACAACGGGACACAACCAGTAAAACCGGCGGCCATCGCAAGCGCCGAAAGCGATCCAAGAAGCACCCGGATGCAAGCAGTTCGGAGAGCGCGGAAAATCGCGAGCGTGGATCGGCTGGACAGTGAAATGCACCCGCACACCATCGACGACGCAGAGCACTCCCCGATATGTGGAATGACGTGGTTCTATGTAGAGCCGTTTAGTTATATGCGAGACTCCCTTTTTTTCTGGGGAGTGCGAAGGGAGGTACAGTTACACCTGCCTCCCTGAGGACTGCTGCTCGTGATGGGAAAACAAACCACCCGTTAGGAAACATGCGTGTAATCCAGGTATAGCCTGAGTAGTATAGCGATAACGAGATAACGAGCTGCTTCCTTTGACACGCAGTGAAATTGGTGGACCTTTAGCGAGCCGATAATCAGTTCTATATCGTTGTTTTTAGTCGATAATATTCATCTACATATTCACTAAAAATTTGTTTTGCCGAGAATTCCTACAAACTTAGACGCAGTGGAAGCATTTCGGCAAAGTAAGCCAGAGCTGCAAGTTTGCTCTTCTCCAGTCTCTTTTTGTTTGTGTATAGCCCGCCCTTGCAAGGCTGCTAACCATGAGTCTGCAAAGTAGACGAGAGGATACTCGGTTCCCTCAAGACCTATCTCTTCTTAAGGTCACACTGGTCTGAACGCATGGCCATCATGCTGCTTTAAAATAGCCACGTCTGCAAGCTTATTGTCATCCGATAGCTAGCGGCAATAAATTTAGACAGTGTGGAAGCATCTCAGTGAAATAGATCAGAGGCTACTCTTCCTCTTACCCCAACTTCTTTCTATGCATGGTCCAAACTGGTTTGGACACATGGACTTCACCGTGCTGAATAGAAATCGCTCTTCCCAAATTTTCCGCCATTGGCCACCTAGCAGTTTTTAGTTTCCTTCAAGACTGAGCATGTGCCAACAGGCAATACCTTCCTGCCACCCAGAAGTCATCTGTTCACTGCGTCTTCACACATCCAGTGTGAGGATCGTTATCACCAATGTTAGACATCTATGCAGTTTTTTATAAAGGCTCCAAGTAGTGGCGTTATCCTTGACTTAAAATTGAGATACATAGCGTGTACCTCACATAGTTTGGATGCTCCAAATGCGTTTCCATTGTTGTGTACTGTTTAGGCTTAATATACTCTACAAGCCAGAGGAGCTGACGATGCACAGCACACACCCTGTCACTCAGCTGTGTCCAATAATTTATACCTGTTGAAATACCACAATTTGTCAATCATCAATCGCTTTTTTTTTCGAAAAATTCCAAAGGATGGGGTCGACAAATAATCGGGGTCTACCTAATCGGGGACTGGTGAAGTCTGCCTAAGTGCGAGGTTAAAAGTAGTTTCGACCGAGCCGCAAATAACACGCCCACGCATAATTACCTTATAGTGCGAAAGCGAGTCTGTTTAAAAAACAGGACTGCGGAAAGCATTTGTTTTTTTAAACAATAAAAGCGTAGAACCAGCAGTCGGGGACAAATAGATAACAGGCGATGAAACAGCACCCTTGTATGCAGGCCGGCTGACTAGCGGCAAACAGAATAACCAACAGTCCGGTAGTTTCGGATTCCGGCGCCGGACGTTACCGGAAGTACATGACGACGCGGCCGCGCCAATTTTTCCAATCATCGAGGATGGAAAGAACAGGAGAAGCGGTTACATCACATTTTTTTAAAGCGAAAGCTTTACTGACCGCATACTTGCAATTTCGACGTGGCCACACTCGGAGGAGGCACATGACGTCACAACGCGCACCTCGCCGCGGATATTTCTCTCTCGCTCCCTAGTCACAACTGCGCATGCGCCACTAGTAACATCGAGCCACAGGTGTTCCGCCGCAGCGCCACGCCTTTCCTCAAAATGCAACTTTCAATTTTCTCTTTCTTCTTTCCTTCCCTCTTTTATCACTTCCTTTATGGCGCGGTTCGGGAGTCCGCTGAGATATGTGAGACGGTTACTGTGCTTTGCGCGCCCGCCGCGCCATCTGTAATGACGTCACACCGCGCGGCTCACCGCCGCCGCCGTTTGGTATGATGTCACGCCGCGTTCATCGTTGTTGCGCTCGCCTCCGCTCGCTTCGCCAGCTGTGTCGCATGCCTGACAACATGTCCGAGGATTGAAAAGGAGAGCTCGCGTGCGCCGCAACCACAGTTGTGTCGTTTTTAATGCGACAAAAACATAGCTAGTCAACCAGACTAAACTGGACTTGCAATCAAGATGAACCAAGGCTAACGATCTATGCCTTAGCTTTCGCTAGTTATATCATGGCATAGCCGAGCTAAGCCACTGCCAATTTTTGAAGCCGGACACCCCATGCGCCCGTCCCACCTCCTCTATTATAATTGACCGCCATCTCAGCGCGCTTGCGCATGCGCAGCAGACAATGCAGCAGCAGACTAGGCCACTGAGCCCAGCATTACTATTGGCTGCGTCGTCGGCCGAAGACTTCCAGTAGTCCTTGCGAAAGCGCGTGACTTCCAGCACACTTTGTGGCGTGCAGCTCTCGGATAGCAAGGGCCTTTCCCGAGTTTTCCTTCCTCCATGTTCCCAATCCTCTCTTATGAGCAGTCGGTGTAGCAGTACTCGGCACCGCGTGTCGGAAATAATCGGGGGCCGCGTGAAAAAATCGTATGATAATTTGTGGCTCTATTGATTGATGACTGACTGGTGTGTGATAGGCTACGACGAGTTAATGAAATCATTGTAAATAATCGATTAATTAAGGAAATGAAAAATATGGTAAAACAGGGGTTCAAGGTGTTAAAATGCTCCGAACGCAAAAGTCAATGCTTGATGGTAATTAAGAAAATTTCGAGTGTGTAATTCATCAATTGAAACTATTCAAAAAATTAAAAATGCATTCAAAGGTGTTTCCAACGAGCAAGGCGTCACGCCGAATGGGCGATGTCGTACCGTAGACGAGCTTGTCATCATGTTAACGTTCAAACCAAATGAGAGAAAAAGAATGGTTGCATTAGATAGAGCATCACAAAATCTCGTAGGCGAAATCATGAGGTGCATGTGGGGTGAGTACTTAATAAGAGCCAATTAAGCGAAAAATGCGACAAAATGGCATCCGGGGTCACGTGTCACCGTGGATGTCAAAAAGTGTGGGTGGGTTACATCGTCTGGAAAGGGAAAAAAATGTGGTGTGGTGTCATATGGTGCGACAATTAATTAATCAGAGCTAATTAAGTAAAAATGCAACAAAATGGCGTTCGGGGTCACGTGTCGTCGTGGACGTCAAGAGTTGTGAGGATGGGTTGCATCGACGCCTGGAAAGAAAAAATGTGGTGTGACGTCATACGCTGTGACAATTAATTAGAGCTAATTAAGTGGAAAAGAAGCGATGGAGTGCAAAGGAGTTTCAGAAAATGTTTACGCATTCCTCCAGTGCGGGTGCCGCAGTGATCTCAATTTTTTTTATAAACCGGGGCAATAAATTAGGGGTGCGAATTACGCGAGTAAATAAGTAAATCACGTGATCGGTCACATGCTCGCAGAAACGTTTTCGCATGCCTTTTTGACATTTCTTCGTTCCACTTCGCCGAAGTGACAGTCACTAGCAGTGGTGTTGTAGGGGACGAGCCGAGGAGGCAACGGGCCCACGAGATGCCCGGGCATCCGCGCCGCTCGTCGGTAACTTGAGATGCCTCTCAACTGCGCGGCGCGGCATCATCAAAACGTATAGTCGCTCTGCTCCCTCTCACTATATCCTTGCCTGCGGGCCCTCCCTTCGAATTCCTGTTTGTTTGCGAATAATAAACTTGCAGTGTTGCCACTGCTACTGATTTATCAGCAGATCTACTGATTTTTTTTAAATACTAATTCAATAATAACCCCTCGAAATTTACTGATTTTTTTTTCAGCTGCAAAGGAAAAAAGTACACTACTATTCGGTTCTACAGAGTTTATGTCCTTCATTCTTTTTTTCTTTGACAGATTATATAGTGACAAGAAGATGAAGGTAGCCACTGCCCGATTCAACGGCTCATCCATCTAGAACACAAGTAATGGCTAGGCGCCGGGAGAATAGTGAAAGGCATAGGAAGGCACTTCCTATTCTCAATGCATTTAAATGTGCGGTGGAAGTGACGACGTCCAAATTTAGATATTGAAAAGTCGGGCCGAGGCGTCGCTATCCTGCTTGATGGGCATTATTGATCGGTTATCAAGAAATGAGAATTGAAAGACGCGGTAACTGTCTCGCATCACGGTGGAAACCTCAACCGCGCCTCGGGGGGAAAAGGTGGGAGTGAAAGAAGAAAGAAAGGGGTCCATATTGGGGGTATTCGGAACAATTTCGACCGCATGGGGATCTTTAACGCGCACTGACCTCCCACTACTCCCGGCGGTACTTTTGATCATGTACACCGGGCAGTACTCCCCCCAATGTAACAAGTGCGGCGACAGAACCACACAAGACCACATCCTGTGGAACAGTCAAGAGGAACCGCTTCCCCAGGACCTAATTCAGCTCCTAACTTCCGAGCAGTGGGAAGCCGTGCTGCTCAGATATGACCCGGAGACCCAACTCCGAGCAGTGGAGCGAGCCAACGAGATCGCCATCAGCCACGGGCTGGCGGCCATCTATCGCGACCAAGACCTCACCTTAAACCACTTGCTGCCGGTGAATAAATGTTTTTTTTTAATCCAATCCAAACCCACAGCACAGGGGGGCCTATTAAGTTTCGCCTCCATCGAAACGCGGCAGCGCTTGCTGGGCTTTAGCGTATGTCTTGCCAGCAGGGTGGAGTCAGCAGTGAACTCGGTTTTCAACAGTCTACAGAGGAAGCATACCCAGCGTCCCCCTCAGCCGATGGAAAGGTGTGGTAGGAGTGCTTCGGTCAGTAGCGATGGGTGTGCTTTCGTCAACGTGCGTTCGGCCTCATATGTAACAATGTTGCACGCGTCTCGCCTCAAAAGCACTACACATGCATTTACGATAATTTCTGGTTGTGTTGTATATCGGCGCTGAGTCTCGTTTTTCTTCTCAGGGCGGGTTGGCGATGGTCCGCGATCGCGATTTAACATGATCGTGAAACCCGCGAACTCCGACTAAAGAAGCGGGCGATTCTTTGAAACCTTTTTTGCGTCACTGAGGTGAAATCGAACGTTGTTTCGTTAAACAATGCTTCGAAGATTGGGGTTCAGCAGCGTTACCAAGTACAATTTTTTCATGTTTGACGCTACAGTACTCTGATCCTCTGACTCGCGACTGATAATGAAGATGTTGACCGCGGTACAGTGGTTACAGTTGGCTGGACCTGCACCGGCGGCCGCGCGCCCGGTCAGTCCAGCTATGATGGTGATTACGGCTACGCCCTATGTTGCAGGCAGGTCGCTGGGCGTATGAACCGCGCGGCCAAGGCAGAACCATAGAGTTTTTAAAGGGACCCAGAAAGGGGGTCTCAAAAAAGGTGCGATATGTCTGGGATGTTAAAAGACGACGGTTCATAATTATCCCCCAGCAAGAATTATTTCAATGCGTTTCGTGGAAGCTGAGTTATATGCAGACAAAATTTGAACTTCCGCGCCTTTCCCTCTCCTCTCGCACGCCAAAACGGCGGCGCTCCTCCGACTCTGATGGCGTAATTAATCTTTTCAAAGATATATATAAAGGTATCAGAGTGCTTATAAAATGGGGAAAAAATGTATCAGAGCCTGTAGAGATACAACGGGGGCTTAGGCAAGGATGTCCTCTGTCCCCTTTGTTGTTCATGTTGTACCTGCAAGGGTTGGAGACCAATCTAGAGAGGAGCGGACTAGGCTTCAACCTTTCTTTTTTCAAGCAAGGGGACTGAATTAAACAGTCATTACCGGGACTAATATACGCGGATGATATAGTGCTAATGGCTGACAACAAGGAAAATTTACAGAAGTTGATAGACATCTGTGGTACAGAGAGAGATACATTAGGTCTCAAGTTTAGTAAGGAAAAATATGCAGTCATGATATTTAATGATGAGGGCGGCGAGCATAGAATACAGGAGTTCACGCTAGAAGTAATGGATGAGTACAGGTATCTTGGGGTGTGGATAAATAACGGTGCTGAGTATCTGACAGAGCTTGAAAAATATGTAATGAATAAAGCTAGTAGGAATGCAGCTGTCATGAAAAATAGGGCACTGTGGAATTACAATAGGTATGAAGTGGTAAGAGGGATCTGGATAGGGGTGATGGTTCTTAGCCCGACTTTCGGGAATGCGGTCCTGTGCATGAGACCAGATGTTCAAGCAAGGTTAGAAATTAAACGACGTGGCGTAGGGAGGCTAGCTTTGGGAGCACATGGCAATACGCCAAATCAAGGGGGTACAGGGTGATATGGAATGGGCGTCGTTCGAGAGCAGAGAAGCTAGCAGTAAGATAGCATTTGAGGAGCGTTTGAGAAAAATGGGGGAAAAGCAGTGGGCTAGGAAAGTTTTCAGATACTTGTACATCAGGAATGTTGACTCGAAATGGAAAAAGCGAACTAGAAAATTGACAAACAAATATCTGGAACGCAGTAAGGGGGGGGGGGCAAATCAGCAATTATCGGTTAAGGAAAAGGTTAAACAACAGAGAGAGCTCTGTGGAAAACAGGGATGATGACGAAATCGGCACTGGGATCATATAGGATCTTTAAGCAGGAAATTGCCAAAGAAAACATCTATGATAATTGTAGGAAAAGCTCTTTGTTGTCTGAGGCCAGGACGGGTGTTTTGCGGACTAAGACATATAGAGTCAGGTACCACGAGATAGACACGCTGTGTGTTGCGTCCGGAGAGGAGGAGGAAACGGCTGAACACTTGATACCTTTCTGTAAAGGGCTTCCCCCTACAGTGGAAAGCAGCGGGGCTTATTTACCCAAGGCATTGGGGTTTAAGGACAGTGAAGGGAAAGTAGATTTTAAGCGGGTAAAAATCACCAAGCGAAGGTTATCTGATTGGTGGCTAAAATCAAGACAAGAGTAAAATTTCCTAAGTCATGGCTAGGTGGCTTGAGGCACCGCCCGATTTAGAGGGTTCAGCAGCCGCATCCATCCATCCATCCATCCGTCCGTCCGTCCGTCCATCCATCCATCCATCCATCCATCCATCCACCCAACCACCCACCCACTCACTCACTCACTCGGCCCCTACCCTACCTCGAGGTGGCAGCTGGCCGCGTACATCGGGAGGCCTCTAAGTACGGCGAGCGCCTCCTCCTTCTCCGAACACAAAGACAAGTCTATCCCCCACCACCACACCGTAAGCTAACGGCGGCAGAGGAGAGGGAATGGCGACAACTACAGACGAACACCTTTCCTAACCTACACAAGTACCACATCATCTTCCCCGACAGATATGACAGCATCTGCCCCTGGTGTGGCGGAATCCCAACAACATATCATGTAACATGGGGCTGCTCCCGTCCCAAGCCCCCCGAAGTAGACAGACATCACTCCGAGGAACAGTGGGAGTCTGCCCTGCTCAGCTCTGACTTGGCGACGCAGCGAAAGCTGATATCCCAAGCAAGAGCAACTGCGGTGGACATTGGGGTCCTGAAATAAGGACTCCACCCAAAATCCGTATTTTCGCCTCTCTATCCTACCTTTTTGGAATAAATGTTTTCTACTACGACTACCTACCCTACCTCCGCCGGCTGCGGCGCGTGCGGAGTGGCCGCGGCCGCAGTAGCGCGCGACGTCTGCGAGAATTTGGTGCTGTGAACCAATAATAACCGCCGGCTGCTTTCGTCATTTGCACGATGTGACGTCGTATGCCAGGTTTTCGCGCGAAAGCCCGGCACCGCGCGTCGATGCGAGGTGCGAAAGGGGGAATTTTTTAAAATGTACTGTAAATTTCCCGGTCGCTTTTGAGGTTTCGTACGTGGCATGGACGCTCGGTGGCCTGTACTCTACTTAGTGAAAGGATTTTAAAGCCAAGCTCAAACACCCCTTTTTATGGCCCTTTAATACACTAAGGAACTCTATGCGAAGACACTTGATGTCGCTACACAGTGGCTTTTGTTATTACGACAGAAATACTTCTCTTTTACCACTGCATCGAACCGTAATCGATACAGTAAAGAGAAAATGGGTTTAAACAAGTGACCCTAACATATGCAGAAATCCACTGATTTCTGCTGACTTTTGACGCCAAAATCTGCTGTAAGCCTGTAAGCACGTCACTTTTTATCCTGCAGCGAGGACAAAGCCCTCCCTACAGCATGTGTGGTTTGTCTCTCTGCCCGACGGACGCCATGATGCCACCGCAACCTTGAGTACAGTGCGGCGGGACTTTCAAGCGACCAGCAATCCTCTACGCCGAGTCGGAAAACGTCGCCGCAGGGCACAATGTTGATGTGTCAGAAAAGTACGTGAGGGAATGCAGAAAACAAAGAAACAAGATCTTTGTGTGCGCTGTTGCACGATATTCCTTTCGCGCTCCGAAGTCCGGACGACACTATTCTGTTGAGGTGTCGGTTCGAAATTGGATTCACAATCAAAGAAGTAGGTGCCTTAGTGCTTGCTACGACCACATTGAAGCGAGTTAAGGCACACACTGTAGCGGAGACTTGCACTCCGCGCGCTGAGTTTAAGGTGTCAAAGAAATGGGCGACAAATTTCATGAAAGGGAACGGCCGAGCCCAAGGCGACGCATGATCGCGTGCCAAAGGTTGCCCGAAGCATAAACATACGGAGAGAAGCAACGTGCGTTTCTGCGCTACGCGAGTGACATATGATCGAGGACAAAACATTTGTTCCTGCTCGGTCAAACCGGTAACGCCGACCAGACTCCGCTCTGGTATGGCCCGCCCAGTAAGAGGACTGTGCACCAGACTCCGCTCTGGTATGACACGCTTAGTAAGAGGACTGTGTCCGGGAAAGAGACCAGGTTCACCTGCTGATCACGGGCAACATCCGTTTCATGGTCATGTGCCTTTCTTGTGTTCAAGAGGAAAACGATGCCGACCAAGGAAATGATGCCGCATAAAGTTATCGTGCGGGTTAATAAAGAGGATTTTTTTTAATGACAGTACTGTCTTCAAAAGGTTTCGTCTCGTGTGGTGCACACAGGCTCCGGGTGCACTGCAAAAGCCTCGCAGCATGCTCATCCTGGACCCTTTCCGCGGCTACATCACCGAACGAGTGAAAAAAGTGGTAGCGGACGCTGGATATCACCTGCTCATCATTCCGGGCAGGTTAACACCTATTCTTCAGCCACTGGACGTAACACTGAACAAGCCATTCAAATACCGCCTCGGTGCGTTCTACAATGAATGGCTCCAACAGGAAAACCCTGAGACACCGACTGCGCGGCTGAAGCGCTTCTTTAAGAGAAGTAGCACAGTGGGTCAACGATGCCTGGTATGGACTACCAACCGACATGGTCTGTGCAGCGTTTTTCACGTGCATCTAGAGTTACTGTATAAATACCTAGAGTTGCGCGTTTGTTTTCCCTGTGCCAACCACGCCTCTAATGGCTAAACGCAATCACATGGTCGAAAAGACTCCATGCATTGTGCAGAAGCCAACTCCTGTGTATAGCTCAGTACTAAACCATTGCTGACAGTCCATTTATACTACTGTTCTTGTGCTTTGCGGCATTTTATTTTGTCCGAGTGCACATGTTCACTGAAAACGCCGTTTTCTTATCAATAACACAATTTTATCACAAGTGTCACCAGATTGTTATTGTGATTTGTGGCATTTGCAACAGATGGAGCCACCCATCCACCACAAGGCAAGTATTTTTTTGCAACTCATTGAGATAGGCCTTTGTGCAGCCAACCCATTACTAGCAAGATTTGCAATTCCATGCAACAGTAACCTGCCTAGAACAAACCAAGTTCGGCCACCAGAATCAAGCGGATTGAGCCTGCACTCGCTCTAACCACTGCACCAAGGCCGCCTCCAGCGTGCAAGAGTTCCTGCTTTCCCTCATGATTTGGATGCTTGGGAGAGAAATATGGGGGACCTACACGCAACTATAGGTACTCTACAGTAACTCTACATGTGGCATCTTGGCACCGCTTCAGACGGCCAGCAGCAGTGGTTCACAAGATGGCGATGACCGCGACTGCGTCCTTCTCACCAGCGGCGATGAATCGTAGAAGATGTCTCAGGGACAAGTGTTCCTTCGCATTACGCGGTCTTCTGAAAAACTTGGCGAGCTAGGGCCCAAACTTTTTTGCCCAGGGGGTAGTCGCGAGTTTGGGGTCGACTTACAATCGGCAATATACAATTTTGTACCATGGAAACTTAATTTACAGCACATAGCTACGTGCATGACTGACCTGTGACACTCACTGCCATCAATATCCATCTTTTATTGTCAGCAAGACCTTTCCTGTGAACAGTCTGCTGCCTGTTTCAGCACTTTTCTGCCCACCTATCATTGCTGATATGCATTGATCGAATCCAAAGCTGGAATTTATGACTACTACAAAAACTACAGCTCTTCATGCTCGCTTTGGATTTCTTCCATCAGCATACAAAAGCACAGACAATAAAAGACCATACAAGCGCAACAAAGAGCGTGTTTCAGCTATTCAGCTTAGTCCTGCCAAGTTTAAAAGACTGCCATGTGCTCAACAATATGATAGAGTTCCTAAAAAGATGTTACCTTAGTTAGCTAATTCACAAATGAGGCACTTTATAAATGTGCTTGCCTGGTCATGAAAACTGCCTACAAACATGGGCTAGTCTGCTCTCTGCAGAGTGCACATCAGGAGCAGAAGCAGCCTCACTATGCCCACTGCAGGGCAAAGGCCTTTCCCGTGTCTCTCCAAATAACCCTGTCCTTTGCCAGCTGCACCCACCGATTGCCCACAAACTTCTTAATCTCATCCGCCCACCCAACCCTTTGCCACCTTCTGCTACGCTTGCCTTCTCTTGGAACATCCAAACACCCTGCATTAACACGATAGAAATGCCAGCAGAACTGAGGTAGTGAAAATCAAACACTCAAAAAGGCAGTGACTTGAGTAAATGTTGATGAAAAACAGAGCTCGTGGCTACAGTGTAACTTCCCCGTTCAATACCCAAAATAAGGCACACAAGGTAGCTGAATCACTGAAACTTCTCTTCAGCAAAAGAGGCTCACATTAGCCAAACAACATACCAGGCTGTCCCTTTATTATTAGTACATGAATGAAACATTTTGAGCAGAATATTTTGCAAGCTTTATTAGGGTCTTTCTCACGTCATGTAGAAAAAAATATCTTGGCTCCAAATAGGGCACATAAAGGGCAAAAAATGACTAATAAAGCTTTGGCCAAACTAGGAATATCATTGAAGTCAATAAGGTAGTACTGCTAAGCCCATTATGGCAGAGAAGCATGTGGCTGACTTAGTGTAATCCAGAGACTGCGAAGAAAAAATGCATTTGAACATTTTGTTGAAATGTTTCCGCACATATAACAAAGCTCCAGCTTTGACACCTGGATCTCAACGAGCAGTTCTGAAATGATATGGTGTGAATGTGGCTATTTCTGAAGAGCCTGCAAAGAAAAATACAATAAAAGATTGAAGTGCTCCACCAAATGCGTACACTAAGCAAAACATTAATTTTGCATTACACACACTCCCTTATCAGAAAAAGCATAATTCCATATTGCCACTGGATGTTAAGACTTCTGGTATCTAGGTATTTCTTCACCACTCTGCGTGCTCCTCCACTAAGTCTCATGGAAAAAGAAAAGGACACAGGACAGCAACTTACGGCTCCTGTATGACGCCAAGAATTCAATATAGCCCCCAAAAAGACTAAGCATAACCATTTGCAAAGCCAATGTTATTTCTATGAGAAATCTGGCAAAAAAATTGATTTCGATGTTTTCTGTGTACTCTTACTTTCCCTAAATTTTGGCCAGCTTAACCCTATGTATCCTGTCAAGCCCAATTAACACAATTTCATTTTGCTACTCACCTTCAGACCAGTGCCAGATGACAGTTAACACAGTTGCTGCAGCTGCAGCCACACTCCTTCAGATGGATATGCCAGTGTGAATGATGAGCCTATCTTCAGTTCAACCTGGTTGAATAGAGGCCAACAATGTGCTCTCCTCAAATGCTTCACATTACTGCTACAAATTTTTTGATATCACGAGTAAAAAAATGTGACTGCACAAAAGTGCATGTAGCATATCGGTCATCATGGCCCACTTGTCTTGGCTGACTTTCACTAAGCAACGATACACAAAAGAACTGACAGGTCTCAGGCAAGCCGATGTTCATGAAGTACGTAGACACAAAATGTTTGAATTCATTTTCTCTTTCTTGCAAGAGACACTTGCATGCATGAATCACCATGTGGAATGCCAAGTAAATAATTTATGAATTTCTTCTTTCAAGCCGTTTCGGCTTCAGTTTTAACAGCTAAATGGCGACTGAGACATCAAAGTTCGGGTTGGTTGGCAGAGCTGTGCTAAGTTTTCAACTGCATGCTTTTGTCAGTGCTCACGTGCACTTTTTATTTGCCCGTCGGTAGCTTCATACAGAAACATTTAAGCATAAGCATGAATATAAACAGCAGCATGTTGGCGGGTTCTTCACAAAATAATAGAATTTAGAAAGGCTGAGGTACCCCGCAGCTCCATGGAGTAGAGAGCACTTCAGAAATCATTGCAGTCTGTGTAATCGGTGCACCAGTGATGATAAAAAACACAAACTTTAAAAGCCAAGCTTTGCTGATGCTGTCCACAGCTCTGGATGTTTCCGCAGAGACATGTGGCCCGTGATTGTGATGTGGACAGCTGCAATGCGCCTCAAAGAATAGAGGGGCGCATGACACTGGAGGGGTATTGATAGAAATGGCAGATACTAATTCGAGATTGGCCAGTTCTGCAAAATATACAGCTTAGGCTCAACAAGTCTGATTCAATCTGGAAGCTCTGTATGCCATAGTTTTCTGGCCCTTACAATTTTTTGTCTCTGAAACACCTGTGGCAAATTTATCACTCCAGTGTTACCACACATGTACCACTGCATTGACCAGCTAAAAATGAGCAGCATATAAAATAAAGAATGTTTTGCGACAGTAACTGCATTCAGGGCTTCCTCTATGGTAAATGGCATTATCAGCGGCGCAAGTACATTGTAACTCAAATTTTCCATTCACCTACTGGCTATAAGAATATTAACCAGGCAGGCCAGTTAATAGGGTCAATACAAGATGTTCCCTTTAAGGTCATATGAATCAATAGAGCCTGCAGTGAACACTATCATATTGCGGGGGGGGAGAGGGGGAGGGGGGGTGCTGTGTGAATCTCACTGTCGTATTTTCAAGCCAAAAGAGGGCGAACAAGTTTGGAAATTTTTTTCAACCAGGAGCCTTCTGGACAGAAACAACATTTAGCAGCTATCAAGAATAAGCCTTCAGCTGGCATTGGCAAGCACTGCAACCACTAAAACTCCACAGATTCTCTTTTTAATACCATATTTACTTGCAGAATGAATGCACTTTTTTCTCGAAAAATTACTGCAAATTTGGGTGCTGTGTTTATATGTGGAGTTAAATATCAAAATTTCAAGTGGTAAAAAACATGACCAAAGTAGGCTTTTGGAGTGAATACTTCTTGCACATACAGCATAGCCTTCATGTTAACACCTGTACATTATATAAATATTGTAATATTATATATTTATTACATCATATACCTTCATATTAAAACCCGCACAAATAACTTACCAAGCTCGACTTATAGAATTCAGCACGAATCCAAACCACGACAGATTGCTACAATCCTTAATATGAAATATCAAACAGAAAACCCTTTTGTGAAAAGGAATGGTGTCTATTTGTTTCCGAATTCCTTGCAGAGCATTTTTATTTGGTTTTCGTCTCGTGGGGAGAGGTATAAAAGTTTTGACATTCAACAGATGGAGCTTTGCATTATTATGTAAGTGTTCCAGTGTTTAAAAAGGGGCACCCGCTAGCATTCACTACCGCCATCAGCAGGCTGCATGTCAAAAGAAAGGGGTGCAGAGGAAGGAAAAAATAATTGCACTTTTTGACTGCCCCCCCCCCCCCCAATGTAGGGGCTCCGTTCATTATACGAGTAAATACAGTATCCACTTGAACTTGTTTTCCAAGCGCAGCCTTGCAACAGAGCCTCACTTCTTAAAATATTCCTGTGTTCCTTATGTCATTAACAAAAAAGTAAAAACAGCACTAATTTTTACACAAACCACACAGAAAGACCAGACAGGACGGGCGCTGTTCCAGACAGCGCCCGTCTTGTCTGGTCTTTCTGTGTGGTTTGTGTAAAAATTAGCGCTGTTTTTACTTTTGTTAACAATGTTAAACCAACTAGCCCAGCAAGAGGTACTGTTACACGAAGTTCCTTATGTCAACCCATGATTTTACAAGGATCAAATAAGCTGAATAAGAATATGGTCAGCTTGTCACAAAAGTCTATTCATTTCAGCAGACTACATGAAAACTTCTTAGTAAGCATCACAAGAATGCATTGTGCTGCTGAATAGAGAGTAATGTCTGTCTATATATAAATCGATCATCCAAATATGACCAATTTAAAGACATCTGCTCGTACATATAAAAGCATACCTTATGCCTCTCAGCATCTAGAGTCAGTTGGTATCTCGAGAGCAGCTTTGCCAAAGTTAGCTTCAGCACTAGCTGTGCAAAGCGCATGGCAACACAGTTGCGTGGCCCACTTCCATATGCCTGGTATGCCATTGGATCTGTCTTGCTTCTGTTTTCAGGGCTGAACCTGTATGAATTGATTCACACATGCTATAACAACAAATGTCAACGCTTGTAACGCGATGTACAAGGGGTGTTCATTTTACAGGAAAAAATTTTACAGGGTGTTGTGCACCTCTTCTTCGTCCATCGTCTCTGTTCGCGCTGTATTTTTCCTGTAAAATGAACATAACCCAACTAGCCCAACTTTCTATCCTAGTACAAGGGGTGGTTGGGAATTCTGTAGAATTTGATAGTCAATTTTACTACCTCAAATTCGTCTACTTTTTAGAGTAATATTTTCATGCAGTTTCAGAAGCACAAATGTTTCATGCTTCCTGCTCAGACAAACATGATGATTAATAGCATAAACAAAGGTGTAGCTGGTGCGAGGACAACGTTCTTGAACAAGCAAAACCAATCCTGCAGGGCCATCTAGTGACTTGTCAAGCTTCAACAGCCGCTTGGGAATGGAACTCCATTTAGGGCCACAGTTTTCAAGTGGTTTCAGCTATTTCAAAGCAGATACTTGAAAACCACAGGCAAGCACACTGGATGTCCATAGTCATCAACCAAAGATGCCAAAGCTGCTGCCAATGAGAAATTCATGTGAGGAGAGACACAAAAGCTGTGAGGGGGCTTGTGAGTACACTTGATGCTCCACAAATTTAAGTGCTAAATATCCTACAAGACAAGTTAAACCTCGCAAAGAAATCTGCACCACGGATTCCCCGCCTCATGCAAGCTGGGAAAAAGTCCGCTCGAACAAAGTTTTGCTACATGTTTCTATGTTTTGTTTGTTTGTTTTTTCACCAGGCAAAATCGCGAAGTACGCAAATTGTTACCACTGATGAAGCGTGATTTCAGAAAATAGATCCAGAAAACAAGCAACAGTCAATGGGGTGAGGCAAGAAGGGAGACCGCCGTTCAGTGCAAGCCCACAGCTTCAAGTCATCAGCAATGGCGATGTCTGACAATTTCTTCACTCAAGAGAACGTGTTCGCTGCTAACCCATTCAACGAGGGTGAAAGAGTAACAGTAACATCAACCGCTTACGTGAAGCCCTTCGCGAGCCTGGTGTTCGACACTCTCAAAGACTACCACAATTGCTCAATGAATATTCTCTCGCACACCAACCTAAGAACAGCCCTCATTCCATCTTCTGGCATCCAACAGTGGAAGCCACTGCCTAGTATTCCCGAAATGTTGCCCCTTGCCACGTTTGGCTCTTCCCATGAGTAAAACACCAACACCTGCTACATTGAAAGGTGCATAATGAAGGAAAGCAGGTCATCGCTGCCGTAAACACAGGGTTGCAGAAGTTAAAAAGAGTGATTTGGATGCATGTTATGAAAAACCTGTACCACATAAAGAAATGCACTCACGCTAATGGTGAACACGTCAAGCAATGCTGACCGGTGCAATTCAAATGTCTCTTTTTTTTTATCAGCCAAAGCCAGTGGATTTTAAGAAACAATAATAGCCAAAGAGCAATAATAGACTCCCCTTACGAGGGTTAGCGTCACGAAATCTGCAAAATAATTTGAAATCCCCATAATTCGAACAAATTTTAGATGCCCTTCGAATTCAAATTATTAACAGGCGGCTTCAAATACCAGGAGCGCTTTTACCACACAGTTACAGAAGTCAGAATAAGCCAAGCACAAAAGGCAAACCCTTGGCTAATTATTGTATACGTTCAGGTAACCTGCCTTTCAGGAACAAATGCTTCAGGGTCATTCCACAGAGCAGGGTCATGGTGCAACTGGTATGCAGGGATCAAGACTGACATCCCACTAGGAATCTTGATGTCCTTGTATTGATATTCCTGCTCGCACTTCCTTGTGATGAACCTGTTACGGAAAGCATGCGAATTTGATGACTCGTGCAGTTTAGAATTCAGGGCCCCATCAAAACATGCGCTTTGGTCCCATAACATAAATATGAACTTGATCAAAACAGCCAGAAAATTGGAATGCATGAGGTTATATAACAAAGTTCTACAGTGGTAGTCAAAGCAACAGGCATATTATAAAGCGAAGCGTTTATCAATGCAGAATGACATGTAATGAAGCCTACCCGACAACAACAGGGTAGTATCGAAGTGCTTCCGAGATCACTTGATCCAAGTAGCGCATTTTGGATACGCTGTCATATGTTAAGCCACCCTGTTTGAAGGATATAGACAAAAAAAAAAATAACCACCAAGGTGTTAGATAACACACAATCTAACTACCATATTTACTCAAGTAATGAACCCACTCTTCACTTTAATCATTGAGAATTTACTTTTTTTTTTTAAGTGTTAAGCTTTGCTTAGCGTGTTCCTCAGTTTTGCACTGTCCGCAACACAGAACTTGACACTGCACCAAGATGGTGCACGCCAATAGCATCACGGCATGTTTATCTTTCGATGAAAGCTCCTGAGTGGGTTGACAGCAGTGCCGGCAGTGATGGCTTGCTCAGCGTGCTGCTGCACGCCCAGTTGCGTTAATGTATGCTTAGAAAGCTGGCAAGCACTTAAGCATCGGAGAGGAGTGCAGCAGTTTAAACCAGAACGCTATAAACCAGCCTCTATACTTGAATGCTACAGAAGAAGCTAGACCTTAAGGCCCCCCAAGCGATTTAGCGAGCTCGAGGTATACAGCGAAAATACCTAACCTTTCTCGCACCAGAGCGAACACTTAAACATTCGCATTACAAACTCCAAACCGTCCTGTGAGTTTTTTTTTACCTCAAGTAAAAAGCGTGCACCTGACCTTCGATCAAGGCCAACGTTGAGCATGTTCGCTGATCACATATACAACATTATTAACATGAAATGGATGAAAAAATAATCTCGTTCTCAACTGAAACACACAGTGCTCAGCATGAAAGAGGGTATGTTTTGATCTTCTTGTAGAAGCAATGTAGAGTTTAAACGAAACCTATGGTAGTCACCTCACATGCAAGGTAAATCAAACTGCCTGCCTTGGTGCTCTCCAGTACCAAACATTTGTCCTTTTCGGTGGGTGTCATTGTAATTTATCTGCAGTCTCACAAACATTTCAGATAAATCAGGACTGGAACATTTTCACTGAAGTCACACTAGAGCACCAATCAAAGCCGTTCAAAAAGGTTCGACTTTTCAAAGGTTCATGCAAAACTATTGCTTACCTCAGCTTCCATCACAGACAATATTTCACTTCTCGTCCGCTCCTGTATATCTGGGTGCTTTGCCAGCAAATATGATGTAAATGACAGTGTAGTGCCAGTGGTTTCATACCTAATAAATTAAAGATTGCTCACTGAGTCATTAGCTGCTACTACACAAAACCACAACATGCAAGAAGGTACAGTGAGTAAAGAGAAAGTCTGAACAGTACATTTTCATGACAGATGCCGTTGCTCCAAAATCTTGGCATTTTCTGATGCTACTTGCAATCATAAGATTTTCATGGACTGTATTACTATTCAAGTTCACATGGTGGAATTAGCATCTGGCAATGATGCAACTTGCAATCATGTGTGCAAAACAGGGACACTGTATGCCAACTTGCGCATAATGCCAGCCGTACCTTAATTTTGCTCGAATTAAGCTTTATTCAAACGAATTTTAGATTGCTCCTAGAGCCCAAATTATTGACAATGCTCAGTATGCACAAACCAGCAGCTTGGCTATTGGCAATACTGCTGCAGCGAGTGCAAATAAGGTAAAAAAAATTGAGCCATCTATTGCAATTCGTCTGAAACATTAGTCAAGGTTATACACTGACTCTAGATGTCCACAATTATACTAAAAAAGAGTCCAAAGAATAAGGCATATCTAAAAAATTTTTTTCCTATTCGTTTCAGATAATGTTGGTAGCGCCACCGAGACACAGATACAAACCATGCATACATTGGCACTTGGTGAGATTCTGTTGTTCTGTTGTCTAATTTTTTAATCGCACTTTGAGTAAATGAACTTTTGAGTCATGCCCATGCATAAATCAGTAGGCCCCTGCCTGACACTGGTTGCAGCTCTTGTTAGTTCGAATTATATTTTGGTGTAGCATTAGCCCAGTTCTATCAAAAATCGCCTATTTGCCACAGCATGTTACAAGCTTAATGGAATGGTGTGGTTTGGTACAAATTGCACAGCATTCCCACCACTGTACCGTGGCGCAGCTTTTGCGGATGCCAACAATTCTGCGATTTTCAATCACATTATACACATGCATCACTCATAACTAATAAACTGTCGTGCGGCACTCCACAAAATTGAAGTGTTTACTTCACTTATTTGCTTTGTATGCTGTGTTTACTTTATATCAGTTTGTTAATACAGAAAGTGCCCCTGCCAATTAGACATATGCTCGAGCTATCAGTTTCAGTAACTGCAAAATGCAGTGCATCTTATCTGCACCATAACAGAAACAAAAATGCATATTTTGCCCCAATTTTCTCAGAGGAAAGGGTCTGAGTTCTGCTACTGCCAAATATTAAAGAGAGGCCATACAACTGTCCAGACATTGCTTTGTATTAATTGCTTGCATGATTCCTGTTTATAATCTTGCTCCCGTAAATAATTTTAAATAAAATATTCTACTCAATCTAAGCAAGCAGCATTCGTATTTAAATATAGGGCACACATTATCCTTTTCACCTTTTGATAACGCTTCAAGAGCAAACTGCTCTATAATTGCATTTTGCATATCATATACCTATCAGAAATGTCACCAGTGAAGCAGATATTAAAAATAACCCTTAATAAGCTCAAGCAATCTGCTGGACAACGAATTTCATGTATTCTTTGTTTCTTCTTTCACTCTCGCCTTCCTTTCATTCTTTACGCTCCATTCCTTACCATCCCTTTGAGTGCCCACCCAGATGTCAGACAATTATTGCCCCCATTTCCTTTCCTCAAAAACCAATTTTTTCCCATGAAGTGGCACTAATACTTAGTGATGATAGCAATGGCTCTTTATAAAATAGTGATGCACAGGAATGCTTAACATAGATTTTTTCAACAAATGTCATGAAAAAAAACTGCCCATACAAAACATAGGCTCACCTAGCCTTCGTGAAGTGTAAAGATCAGCAATACAAAATCAGCAATGCATTATTGCTGCACTAAAGTAGGACCTCACTATTGTAAACTCGCATGCAATAAAAACACGAGTATAGTAAAGTGAAACTGCGGTCCCATTGCACCTTCCACAGACAACTGTCATTTTTTTCGTCTATAGTAAAGACATCCTTAATAAAGAAAGAGTTATAGTAAAGAAAGCTTAGCTGTGGTGATGCACTTCTTGCAGAATGATGACGTCATGGGACCTGCGCAGTCTATAACATCTCACAGCAGCGTACACGCAAAGGCACAATCGCAAAGCGAACAGCCGGAGACAAATGAATTTCGAACAATCAAACGGCGCCCTTCGAGAAGGCTTAACCACCGGGCTCATGAGCTGCTGGGACAAGCCAACTTTTCGAAGGCCTAGGGGCTGTGAGGCAAAGCATGTGTCGCCCACAAAAAAAAAAAAGGTGGCTATTAACGTGGAAAGAAGGCCACTGAGAACAGGAAGGCAGTTGGAGTCCAGTGAAGTGCAGGGAGAGGAAAAAAGGAGGCCAACGGTCACAGCAGCGGGCAGCGAAAAGCACAATGTGGCAGCAACACTGCATGGGGGGGGCTTTGCTGCCCTTCACTGAGGCACGCACGTTCCCTTAACATGTTCACTACATCATGGGTCAAAGGCGGGTCACATTGTGCGCTCCTGCTGTGCGGCATGAATATTGAGTGGTGGAATTAAGCTGTGGGACAGACCAGCTTTTTCAAACAGTCTGCAAAAGACACACATGCCAGGTTGCTATTGCCATCTGTTGTCGGTTCCAGTAAGTTGACTTCGCTGGATGCTCACTGGTGGGTCATGCCGCGCCCTAGAAAATCTAAGGGTGGCCCACTGATGGGCCACAACGCACAGGGATTTGGGATCCAAAAATCACATCCGCAGTGAATGTGTTAAATAGCACTGAGGCCATGCAAGATGATGCAGTGTTCGTGCAAAGCTTTCGTTTTTGATATGTACTTAAAATCCCCACTCGTATTGTATTCATGCATATGTTATATCTGCACAAATATCGTACTTCCACAAAAGTTGCAACAAAATTTAAAACGTGATGACATAAAATGTGATAACAGAAAACAAATCATTAGCCTATAAGGGGATGATCAGAGAAGATGGAAGGCATTTCTAGGTGTTTCTTTTAAACCAACACTGTGTGTTTAGCCAAATTATGAGACAGCATCCACCCTGAGAGTCTTGCCATCACCATGAAGTGGTACAGCATAAATTTTTGCTGGTCGAAGCGACTTTACCATACAGGTGTTCAACTGTGTAATAAAACCTAATTTCACAAGCATTATCATGCGACACCTTCTTACTAGAGCCAATATACAATGTTTCGATTGTGTGCAAAATTCACTACACTCACCCGGCAACAAGGAACATGACTGCATTGGACTGAATCTCCATCGTGGTCATGAATCGCCTCTTGCGAATGACAGGAACGCTTTCATGGGCTGAAAGCAAAAGCGACAGACATTCAAGGCCCTAAGACCACCAAAAAGTGCCCCATTAGAATAAGTTTTAGTTCAGAAACACAAATCTAGTCAATTGTGAAGCACGTGCCCCACCTGAACTTGAATACAAAATTTCTGGAACAGTTTTCAGATAATTCAATGAACCTCAAACACTGAACCTCGTTTTTTTTTTTTTCTGTTATCAATGTCATGCAACGCAAGTATGCATAATGGAAAAGAAAAGCAAATGACTATTTCATGTGATAGTTGATGCTATGCTGAACAAAGGACCCAGTTCCAGTGAAAACACAGTTAAGCCTGTTAATATCACAACTGACAGAATTCACATCACTCCATTATTATGAGCAGTTGAAATGGTCCAATGAAAATCCCATTTAAAATTCAGGGCATGCGGACCTTCTACCATCTGCCTGAATTATTTGACATGTCAAGCAAGATGACAGTCCAGTGGAAGGAGTGCTTTCATTGAACATCTGTAATGCTCTGTAACATTTTTTCATGTAAGGGGAATCACTTGCACCTTCAGTGCGAGAAGAAATCGGCTGCAGTGTTTTATACACATCAGTTTCATCAATCACTCGATTGCTTTATAATAGCCAGTATACTTCCTTTCTCGGTCAGCCTCAAGGTGCAGTTGAAGAGATATGTGCATGTTGTGGGAGCATAAACCTGTGCCTGCTAACTGGATTTGTGGTGTTCCATTAGTTTTAGCTCCACCACTAATGCCTTTTCAGTTCTGGATATGACAGAAGTAAACACCCACTCATAAAAATCATGAGAGGATTTTCAGAAAAAAAACACTAGGTTTTCACTGTAATCACAACAGCCAGTTTTAAACACATTGCACTGCTTGAACCCTAATCAGTATTGGATCCTTTCCTAATTCGTAAAAAATTAAATAATGCCAAGTATGGCTGCACTTCACACCGGGGAGGTGACTACTTTTTTTACTGTCCCTCCACATGTGCAGTGTAATCACGACTCCTTGATCCTCCCTCGCCTTGTTTTCCTGTGTTAAATATAAATCTGGCCATCTGAAGCTTAATACTGCGAAAGGCCATTCAAACTGAGCCCTCAGCATTATAGCCTGTAGATACAGACTTTCCACATACCATTGCTATGGGACAGCGCTAGGTCTTTTCTCCCAATTCAAACTTATAAAGGAGCACTTCCAGTCTGCAGATTTGTGAATTGAAACTCTCAAAAAAACAGCAAGCAAACTGCATTTCAAAGGTAGCCACAAGAATGTAAACAAAAGCACTCTCAAAGCTGCCATCTCAAATGCAAACAATAGTAAGCCCCAAAAAACTCATGTCTTGAAATACACATACAGTGGGATCTGTATATATCGAAATCAAAAACGAATGTTTATGAGTTCGATATATCGTGTAATTAAACATAAAATTAGCAGTAAATTTAACACACTGAGCTGGAAGAAATGTATATTTGTATGATGGCCACTTATTGCGTGCAGATTACCGAGTGAAATAGTAGTTTTTTTTTTTCTTCAACTTCAATGCTTTGGAGAAAACACATTTTTCGATTTTACTGATAGACTCCGAACAAGTGAGACCACCGCCTTCTTCCTCTGTAAACTTCCCGTGGTCTCAATATCATTGTCTGCAGAGACACAAAGTCACCTGCTGCTGTTCCATCACAAATAGCACCAGAAAATTCGAAAAACTGGCTCCACAAGTCATAGAGACTTATGATGCCTTCATTGGACTCGCCCAACAAAGAATTTGCTCCATCTTCTCCGGGAAAGCACAGACCAGAATGTCGGTAGCAATTCTGTACAGCTGCATTTCTGACATGACTCCATGACGCCCTCAACACAGACAGGGTGCCTAAAAAGATTTTCATGTCCCTTGCAGTCCTCAGGTTCTGTAGCCGCCTCTCAATGAGACGTTATCTGTCGCCTGCATCGACTGTCCCCTGGTTCAACGGTTGAATCACTGATGGAGCGTTCGGTGGCAGGAAGCAACCCAGGAAACGTGTTAAGCACGCATCATGGAGATTTCCTTTTTCCGATCACCAGTGGTCGAAGGTTCATTGATCCATCAATGCTGGTAGCGTGATGAACTGATATTCTAGCCTTCTTCATTTTCCCACTGTGAAACTAGTCACAACATGCCAGCGTCTTGTTAAGAAGCAACTGCCAAAATAACGTGGCTTCATCTGTGTTGAAAATATTGCGGGGCTGGTACCTTGTTGCTTTGTCACCCCAATTTTCTTAAATATATTTCTTCATTGCCCCGATGCCCACAGCAAGGCTCTCACCAGTGGTTGCCCTGCTGACAATTTTGTGGCATTCTTTACAGCTGTGCAGCCAACCAGAGGCATCGTGGAAGTCAGGTTTGTTCAGAACAAAAGGAAAGTCTTTTACTTTTTGCTTAATAATGGGGCTGGAAACAGGACTGTTTCGTTATCGAACGTCGAGTAACTATTGGTTCACATCTGCTTCAACATCTCCACATGCAGCTGTGTGTACACGTGTGACACCGCAAGCACCGGGTCTCTTCTTCGCTTTTGCCAGAACACCAGTCTTGCTCTTCAAAATGGCACTCTTACATATAGCTCTATAGTACTCAGAAATTGTTCGGTATAAAGGATAATTCGATCTAGCCAAGTTTGATATAACCGGTTCAACTGTAAACTACAGCACCATGCACAGAAACAATCACAAACAACTCACATGTTTGAGTAATCCCTTCCTCTTCATGTGGCACTGTCAGCTGATGCACATCAATGGGACAGTCAGCCTCTTCCTCTGCATTCAACATCAGCTGCAAGAGGTCCTCACGAGAGGCCTGCATCAGAGATGGACCACAAGCTTTCTAGCAGCATTTCACTCTGTCCAAAAGTTGCACATGACATTGCAATCTGGACCAATCTCAACAAAGATCGGTGCACGGAATGCAAAATTTCAAGAAATGCAGCATTCACAAGCCCGCTGCGACATTGTAAATGACAGCAATGTTTGTTCATTTCCTTGACAGTGAATGTCACTGTATGTATTACTGTTGAATTTAATATATTGCCATTATCAAGTACAATTATGATAAACATACTCGTACATAAAACAAATTAGTCAAAAAGCAGTCACTGATGCTTCCGAAAAAACTGAACTTGCTTGATGGTTCAAGGAGGACAAAAAAATAAAGTTTGAGCTGTGTTATAAAAAGTAACAAATCCCTTAACCCTTTTGAAAATTTTTCTTGTTTCCAACTCCTGCTTGTGTATTTCTTCGCAAGTGCCGTTTTCATTCCATTAAATTGATAGCTGATTCTGTGTTTGCTAGTTTAGGTATAGTAAGTGTCCCAGCTAAATGTAACTGCATTTTTAAAAAAAAGAAGGAGTCTTCTGGGCAAGTGAAATCAAGTCAGTGCTGCTGAGAGTCATGTGGCCTAATTATCGGTATTTTTTTCATTCTTCAATGTTTGTTAATTCGAGAAGACTAACTAGCTAGCTTTTAAATATTGTTTTTGAGAAAAAGTGTCAGTTCGAAAGTTGTTGATCACCTTGAAAAGCAGCTGGCTGAAATGTTTGCAACAAGGTACCATTTACACAGCTTATCTTACCAGCCCTATACCAAAGCATGTGAAATTAGTCTATCACTTGAGAGCAGTGCTACTTGTGTGCCCCCAAGATGCAATATAAATTCCATAGCAAGTGAAAATGCAAAGCCCTTTGCAAAGATGATTTGTTTTTTTCTCTGTTAAAGTAGCACCACTGTAAAATGCTGGATTTTGAATTTCAGATGCTCTCTTTTAGAGCTGGTAAAAAGAGCTGCGTGAACAGTATCTTGTTGCAAACATTTCAGCCAGTTGTTCTTCAAGGTGATTTGCAACTTTCATATCGACATTTTTCTCAAAGCCAATATTTAAAAAGCTAGCTATAGCTTGCAATAACTATTAAAATAACTTTGCAGAATGAAAAAAAAAATGCAGCAGGCTTGTCCACATGACTGTCAACAGCACCGAGTTGGATTAATTTGTCGTCTTTTTAAAAACTTGGTCACATTTAGCTCATACACCTGGTACACGAAATTTGTTTTTGTTAGGACAGCCTTCAAGACATCAAGGCACAATTATTAGCAGAATTGACACCTGAGCTAGTTGGTTTTTCATTTTCAAAAATTATAGTTGTCCTAAGTGCGCTTTATATAATTTTTGAAAAAGCACAAGTATTAATTTGAAACTAGTTGCAGCACAATTGTCAAGAATAGAGACATACTCACTTCTAGCATCATCACAAAAATTTTGTTACAGCCACACTGAACTGTGTACCCCAAAATTGAGACTGCCCATATATAGTCATCCAAATGACCTGGCTAAAGATAATCCCCATGAGAGGATAACAATCAAATAAGTTCAATTTCTATTAAATTTGCAAGTGTGAGACTTTACACTCTATAGAATCAGCCCCAGTTGTCCACTAGTGCAAGCTAGAATGGTGTAGGCAAGATGTCCAGCATTTCTGAACAGCCATTTAGGTTTGCAGTTCAAACACATTTCTAAGAAACTGCCATAAATGATGCAAAGAGAAAGGGAATGCCACAATAACACGGAGCTAGTTGCCAGCTTCATGCAGCCAATAGGCCCACAAGAAAGTGAGTTACCAGCTCACAGGCTGTGGCGTTTCTTGTGCACAGTGCCACCTATACAGATAATCTTGTCGTCTAGAGAAGACACAATAACATTCATAGCCGCACCTTTCAGCGCTACCACCAAGCTAAGTACCTTTTTGTTCGCTCGCCTTTCTTCGATGATTGAAGCCAGGTTGTTCTTAATATAGTCTGTTGGCACCATCACAGGGTTCATGTCCCGAGAAAACAGAAACTTCCACAGGAAATGAAACTCTGGAAAGCAGTCTGCAAAAGACAAAACAAATACACACTCTGCTGTGCCAGGAAATATCGATATAGAATGGCAGAAAAATGTATGAGCAATAAACCTTAATTTAAGAAATTTTACTGTACTGTACACCACTTGAACTATACCACGGCATCAAAAACTGCCACTGTCAAGCTCACATTGAAGATAACGACAAGTGAAAGCAACAACTCTCCAGCATGAACATGTACGACCGCTTTGTTCCATTGATATACGACAACACGACAAGAATGTTACAGATTGGAGCACATGAATGCCGGTTTGCCATGAAGGCTGTATTCCAATCCATTCATTCTGTTTCTTATTCAAGGTATAATGCAGCTGTATGAATGTACTGAAATTTGCATGAAAACAAAATGATTAAAATGTCAGAAAAAAGCCCCAAGTTTTCAAATCTTGCTTTTTGTGAGTAAAAACAATACTTTTCGAAGAAATTTAGCCTTGCCTAGACAGAAGAGTATCCTCCTGGTCAGAGGCAGAATTATAGGTTGCTCTTTGAAGCGGCAGTCCCATTTGAACCACAATATTTATTGGACTTCTTTGATCAACAAAATGGGGTTCAGCTTGACTTTCCTATGTAAAATTTCTCACTTGGGAGGGGCGACTGATCTCCCCCCCACCCCCTCCCTTAAATCCACCACCATCAGAGGTACTCTGAAAACAAGCTATGCAACTAAGGTCACTGTTTAGCAAACAAGGTGATACAGTCGCTGACCGATTTTTCGGACACGAAGGGACCTGAAAAATGGTCCGAATAATCGAACAGTCCGGAAAATCCGTGAAGTACAAAAAGATCACTTTATTGAGATGAAATCGGCTTAAAAAAGTCACTGATTTTACCTTGCAGCAAATTTCTCTTGCTGGCAACGATTTGCGCCTGCATTTGTACCAAAGTTGTGCTTCCACTGTACACGCTAGACAGCAAGGTCACGGCGTTTAGTTGAATACTTCCCAAGCTTCTTTGATGGACCCGGCGGCACCAGCGGGGTCATGTTGTCCACAACCCGAGTGTGCACCACACCGCTCGTCAAACACACGCAAAGGGAAGGCACTTTTCATTCAAAGCTGTGGAACCGCCGGACGCCATTACAAAACGGTGAATGGATGTAACTTCGTGAAGACGGAGCGCCACTCACGGCTACGCGAAGACCTCCTTTACGCTTTAGTTAGTTAGGTTGGCTTCACTGCATGGCCGCAATGTAGCGTGGAAAATGAGTACGAGATGGAAGAAGCCACTTTCAAGCATACCCCCCCCCCCAATCCCCCTTCACCTCGTCACACCCTTTCACAGCCCTTGTGCTGCCAGCAGGTGCTCAAGGCCATGCAGCTGAGTCGTCTCCATGCACGAAAAAGTTACCGAAGAGCATAGTTAGGACGAGCGCCACTTGCAGGGGCGGGGTGTACCGTTCAACATATCGAATGATCGATGAAACTGGAGTTCGACTTAACATGAGACTTTCCTATACTTTTACACAGGATTTTCTAGGGGATAATCTTTGTGTTCAATATAGCCAATAATTCGAAATATCCGGGTTCAATTCATCTGGGCTCGACTGTATTATAACTTATGTACCAATTTAGAACACATGGTACATTGAAAGTACTGCATTAAATTTAAAATTCCATTCATAGGTGAGGCTTTAACCAGTCAGTCTGTGAAGTTATTGATGATGGAAGAATAATGCAGCCTAACGTTGAAACCCTTAGATTAGAGTACCCAGGGTAGGTACCAAGCAAGCTGCCCCTTTCGAATTCCCTGAACCTCACAGGTTTTCCCACTGATTTCCATTGAAGTTCCCAGTCCAATGAAGAGGTAGAAAAATGTAGCCACAGATAATGAAGATTATATGCGAGCCATTCACAATAAAAAAAGCCATTAAAAGGAGCTGTGAAGAATGCACAGAAACAGGTTTCCTCTAACTGCTTAAAAGAATATTTTCTCCTTTCCTCAAGAAGTCTGGCCCCAACATGTGACTTTTGAAGCAATCGTCAATCTTCTTTTTGTGCTCTTAAAAGAGTGGGTACACCCCTTTATTTCTTTATGTTAGAGTAACCGATGTTTGCAGCCCCTCTTTCATATTACCCTGCAACTCCTCTCAGAAGGCACCCTAGGGGCATTGAAGACCAATTGAACCGTAGTGTCTGTAATTTCTACCCTATAGTCAAAGGTTCGATCAAAATTTGTCTGTTCAAGTAAAAAAGTGACAACGAATTACAGTCACCAATCGAGACAAGCAACGAAGAAAGTCATTTCAGAACCCATAACGGGTTCCTTGATCATAATGAGGCGGACAAGACGAATAGGTGGCATTTTAAAGGCAAAATCTCTGACGTAATGACTGGGTGCAGATTAGTGGCATGCTTCCTGCCGTGCAGTTCACAGTCCTAGTTGTCAATTATATGAAGGATGATTTAAGAAGTAGCAGCGTTGTCAGATTTTGTTATTTGGCCAAAACTGCTGCACTGTCCTCTACATCCAGTCATTACGCCACAAACTTTGCCCTAAAAATGCCACCTACTCGACTTGCCCGACTCATGCGATCAAGGAACCCGTACAGGTTCTGAACCGCCTTTCTTCATTGTCCGACTTGGTCAGTGACTGTAATTCGTTTTCACTTTTCAATTTCTACCTTGCATACCCCGCCTGCTACTGGTAGAGAATCGTACACTACTCTTGTGCAACAATAGGGTTCTCTCTCAGGTTTCCAATAAGGCCCTCTTTGTTTACTGACCCCAGCCCCTTCGAAGAGCTGGGGATAAAGACAGAAAAAAAAGTACCTCTTCACGATCTTGCAAACGTCGTTAAAACCCCAAGCATCTAGCCTGGGTTTGTTTCCATTTTTATGTGGCATATGAGATTGGAGAGATTCATAAACAAGTGCTCTTGAGCAATGACATCGAAAGAGAAGATTCTGATACAGCTGTACAGAAACACAACACCACACAACGCAACCGAGAGTGCATGAAATCCGAGCACTACTAGTTCTGGCATTTTCTGCCAAAAGCACATTTTAGTGAAACTATTCTAGCTCTTTTGTCAGCTCAAGCTCACTGAAGAAAGTGGTAATGAGTAAGGAACCTATTAGAAAGTGCACTACTCACACTGCGAGCGAGAAAAGGAATGTGACACCTTATATGTATGCAACGTAAAGAAGAGCCATGTTGCAATGCTGCTAACCATCGCGTTAAATTCAGCCAATTACTTTCCCTGACTTAGCCAGTTGTCAAACGGTACCCCAACAGTTCATTCATTCCTCCCGGTGCACAAAATTTCATGAATAAGTACCAATTTTCCCAAACGGTAGACACCCATGCATCCAGAAGTCTTCAGTGATCAATAAAATTTCACAATATATAGGCAATTTTTGCCCACAGAACATGCTTACTTGCAAAATACATCAGCCAGCCTCTGCGATATTCTGCGAGTCTATCCTGGACAGAAGACAAGAGAGTGTCAGCTGCCGAGTCGCCTTGGCTCTGCTGGATTCCTGTTTCAGTGCCAAACGCGGACCGTGTTATAATGTCCATGGATAGCTTCTGGAAAAGGTGGCGCATCTCCAAGGCACTGGTATCTTTCTGCTTGGCCGCAATGACCTCCATGAAAGTGTCAACACAGTTCTCAATGAGTGCAATCATCTGTAACAAGTGCAAAAGTGGAGGCAATTTTCACTTCGTACACATCAAAAAGCAACGCACATTTGCAAACTGTGGCAATGTGAAATAATGTGAAAACATGTGAAATCAGTCTGAATTAACCAAGCTACAATTAAAGGATGCCTCTTATATTCACAATCAATTACTTACAACTGTTTTAAATGTAAACCAGCACGAAATATGAATGTCGCGCCACATCACATATGTAACATGAAAAGTCGAGAATGTTGAAAAAGATGTGTGCCGTTGCTACCTCGACTAGGACTAAAAATCCAACTATGTGAACTGCGTGATTCCAAGAAATTATGACTTCACTACTCTTTGCTCAACTCCATTCAAATTAGCCCACACCAATTCAAAGACGCGGGCTCAATCCTGGCCACGGCGGTCGAATTTCGATGGAGGCGAAATTCTAGAGCCCCGTGTGCTGTGCGATGTCAGTGCACATAAAAGAACCCCAGGTGGTCAAAATTTCCGGAGCCCTTCACTACGGCGTCCCTCATAGCCTGAGTCGTTTTGGGACGTTAAACCCCCATAAACCAAACCAAACGACACCAATTGAGGAGTTACATGTTATAAAGGAAGCCGTTACCCCATGTACTAATCAACAAGGCGGGTACTATCAACGTTTTAATAGGCACTTCAAAAGAAAGATTTCCAATGCCCCTGCTGAAACACGCAACATAACAATTACTTTGTTCTTCGCTTTCAAATCCACCCTGTTCCATCTATTCAGTCTTACCTGGAGTACTGCAGAAAGGTACCTATGCTCAATACATCACTTATCTTATTATATATAATGCCTCTGACGCACAGGCAAACTCAATGACCATTAAGTTAATGCCCATCAAAATATTCTAGGGCATTCCGGGTTTGCTGCTGCCACACAGTGAATTTCAGCGATCATTGAGAAGTTAGCATGCGATCTGAGAGATAGCGTTAGGGGTAGCAACACTGACTGAAAACATGAAGCGAACCAGTAATAAAGTGAGCCTAATACTGAAATACTAATTGGTATTTTTAACTGCAAGTTTGTTCAAAAAAAGCTATACAAATACTTCACAGTTCAGCACAATCCACAGACAGCAATGGCAGGGTGATCATAAGCAACAATGTGCACTTCGTTTCAGAAGAACTCATTTTCTGCCACAAATCAGTGACCATCTTTGTCTCATTCACAGCTATAGCACTTATTATGGAGTACTTGTTTGCCTCGGTTGTCTCAAAGCACACTAAAAAATGAAAATAAGTGGAACTCACCTGCATGTCGCACAAAAAAAAAAACAGCATCAGTTTGTTTACATCTGAGCATCGAACAGTCCATGGAACTGTCATTTTGAATATTGAATAACAGTAAGTGAGCTGGTGAATGCAGTTTAAAATTTTGCAATCAAATAAGAAAGATTTTCTTTATTTGTTCTGAATTCTTATAATTGTTTTCTACAACTTTACTGCAGGCAAGGCTGCTCTAAAGGTTCCTTGAGATTCCAATGGCCATTCGCAAACCTTCGTTGAGTCGATCCCTATCGACTTAATGGCCATTAAAACCACCGTCTGGCACTGGCCTATCGCCAATGAGTTCGATGTCTGTTGACTCAATGGGCATTTAAACTGCCCATGTGACAGGCGTACGAGGAAGACTGCTGATGCCAAGCAGTCACATTTAATTGCCCACTGATGACTGTGAAACAAAAAAATTGGAAATTGAAAAAAAAATTGAAAAAAAGCAGAAAAAGAACAGAACTAACAAAGTGTGATAAAGTATGCTTCCACAGTGTAAAAAGGGACCCCTACAATTCACCTGAAAGCTACGTTTTCGACTCTTGTAAGAAATATACAAACACAAATATTCATTCCCGATTATTAATATTAACCTGTCTTGGAATCTCCCCACAATTACCACCTGCATTATAAAAGCACACCTTCCTGAAGCACAAACAAGAAGGCAAGCTTGACCACAAATTGTCCGGTTGTCAAACTGAAATCTGGACTTCCGTGTCTTGAATACACTCATTAGGACGCTGTTAAATTAACCAATGAGTTTTCTATTTCGCCAGCTTTTCAAAGTTTGACCAAATGAGTTTTTACTTTTTTTCAAGTGCTACTGGCCCTTCCATATTAGTCTAATACCCCCCCAGACACAGATTCTCAATAGATGCTTGTTTTGGCCTAATAGGCAATTAGAAAAAAAAAACTGTTGAAGAAAATAAAGATGTATATTTACATTCTGGAACAAATATCTATGTCTTATGGATGCTATATTGCTTGGATGTGTTGTATGTTGCGCATTAACTTTTATGGCTATACATCACTGCAGTCATTCTCATCAGTGCTCTTACGTATCATATCTGAATATTACTCCAAATCTGTCTGTTTCACTGTTTCAGTTAACATCATAATTCCCAAAAGAATATCATTCATTTTTCATTAGAAAGGCCATACCCACACTTGCTCCT
The DNA here is from genome assembly GCF_052857255.1 of Amblyomma americanum. NCBI lineage: Eukaryota > Metazoa > Arthropoda > Arachnida > Ixodida > Ixodidae > Amblyomma > Amblyomma americanum. Next base: position 65,079,973 of record NC_135504.1, read on the forward strand.
TGCAACAGCTACCCTATATGCCACAGAACAGCAAAGAATATGAAGCAATAATACCCCTAAAATGTGAAACCTCTACTGTCATCTATTACAAAAGAATAAAATATATATTTAACTAGCTTTGGTAAAATGGCCCTGCTTCACGTAAGCATTGATCCAATAGCTTTGAAAGCCAAATGGTGAAAGATAAGAAGGAAGATAACTATTTCTTGCTCTAAGCAGTTCTTGATCCTTCACCTTTTCAGTCTTCAACAGCCACACAAGAAGTAACTATAAAATTGTGCTAGCACCCTATCCCACCAAAACTGGCACATTCAAGCTTCTTTCTGCATATATACTAGACTGAAATTCTTCAACTTTATGCATCAGGCTAAGGAATGACAGTTATGCTAGCAGTTGCAATTAGTGTAACTGTTTGTATTCACTGTCCTCACAACTTGGAACTCGAGTCTACAGCATATACTAAACGAATAAATTTTGCAATGTTGGATGGAATTCATTAGCACTTGAAAGCAGGTACTATGCAAGCACTTTTCAAATACCGACACACTCTGTACACAGTGGAAGATACTGCCTTTATGTGCAGGAATTGTTCTGCAAGTCAATTCACAGTTTCTACCTCAGCACAAGCAAAAATGCTCAACGTAACTGTCCCCAGACAATTTCATCCAGGAAGCATGCACACAGAAATGGACACCTTAGTTCAGCTGTCTGTAAGTGTCATACATAATCCGCTCAGAGCACATTGTCAACAGAAAACTACCAAACAATGCTTATGCTCTACCTATCTGCCCAATTTCCGTGCCTCAAGAAATAGAATATTTACACTTTTCAACTTAAAAAAAAAAGAGTGTCGTTCTCTGTACAAAACCACGGGTACCTGCGTGGACTTCTAGGCATGGCTAGATCAGAGAAGGCCGCAAAATTAACCAGTGTCAAAGTTAACATAGGTCAACTGTAGTAACGTTGACATCATCACACACAGCCAACTACAAGATGCCTGCAACAACTGTTCAATAAGAGCACAGTAATACTGGCAACAAAGCATACAATGGGAATGTTCTTACACATTTCATGGCGCTCGATTTGAACGCTGGTGTCATGAGGCTGCGCATCTCTTTCCATCTCTCACTCGGCGCATTGGTGAGACTCATCTTGCTGATGCGATGATGACGTGAGGTTACAGATACCACCTAAGCTAACACACACATAGGAAAAAGCACAAAATATGAAGTAGCACAAGTGGTACCTTGATCCTTAACCAGTCCCGCTGTATGTGAAAAAGTGCAATGCCGGTAGACATTTGTCACACTGAACACTTCAGCAGATGAATTCTGAAAAAACACCAACAACGCATGCAATCACAAGCATCCCTCTCAGCTGCATTCTCCGTCATGCTTATTAGCATCATGCTTCGAGAAGTTGGCTAGGAAAGCACAGAACAAACTCTGTTTTTGAAGCGAAAGCTTCACTACGCTAGGTTTTCAAGAGGACAGCATCACTGCAGTCACGTGACAGGTGTCACATGGTGTCATGGCAGGTGTCACATGGCAGGTCATGTGACCAACTGACGTTATCACAACCTGCCCACCGTGGCAGGTGGCAACTGCCCCACCAGGCATTTCATCGATGCTTTACAGACAATCCGTTCGGTAGTGTGTGTGGCATCTGTGAACGTAGCCATGCAAAGGAAGTTTTCACTGCTCACCAGGGTTAACCAAGTTTAAACCACAGCGAATTTTTTTTTCCAAAAGTATGCATTTGCCACAGGTCAGTGCTAGCACATTAATGACGGTTACAACATAATATGATCATCATCATCAGCAGCAGCAAACGCCTGGCTTAGCTTACTGCATGACAAAAACCTCCAATTAATCTCCAATGAGACCTGTCTCACAGCAGCTGTAGCCCCACTGGCCCCTCAAATATCTTCACCTCACCTGGCCATCTGGTTCTATGCCCCTTTTCTCAGAATCCACTCATTTTACCCTGAAAGTCCATCAGTTACCTTTCTTTCACATTCGATTCTAAGAAGGATATCATAAAATCCAGTTTGTTCTTTGACCCGCTCAGTCCTCTTCTTGCCTCCTCATGTTACCCGTCATTTTCCTTCTATTGCTTCTACCGTTAATAGAAATTCATCTCTTCAGCAAACGGCCATTTTGAATGTGCTCTGCAGCTGTTCAGGACAAACTTTGGATTCCGGCCGAGTAGCACAAAAAGTGAACCCATCGGAGGACACTGAGGTTACTCACACCTCGACTAGCAAAGTTCCCAAAGTCCTTGACCTGAATCTTCCGCAGCAAGTCTGTGTCTTTCACAATCAGAACTGGTGTCCCACCATTATAGAAGCTGCGAAAGAAAGCACCCACGAATCAGAACATGCACTTACATCCTACCCTCAGCTTTTACATTTAGCCTGACCAGATGACCAAATTACAACTTCCATGCTGCCAAGGCTCCCCGTTTCAAAACATGAGAAAAGCAGGTATTCACCCCACAACGTCTCCAAACTTCTTAATCCAGTCGTCGAATGCCTTCACAGATCCCTGAAATACCATGCCAGGAAGCGTAGGGCGATTATTCTTTGTCACTCGACAAAGTACAGCCATAGGAATGCTGCCCTGCTTGTTAAACTTTGGTTCTAGTAGGTGTCACTGCAGAAACGCGTTGGCAGCCACGTCAGGAGACGGTGGACACATGTTAGAGTAGGACAGCAGTTTTGTTAACTTGCACAAGGAAAAGTTACACAACGCATTTAAAGGAAAACTGAAGACAAAGAGAAGTTTGCCTGTACAGTACGCTACCATTAGTTCAAACTTCAAGGGGCCAGCGGTTTGAATTATCAGACATGCACCTTAATTAATGTGATACAAGACTAAATGTGATTTGCGTTATGGAGATCTATGCACAAAATAGTACTTTTAAACTACATCTCTATGAAAACATTGCTAAAAGCTTTAGCATAACATAAAATATAGGTGAAAGGCACTGACATGTTTACTCAACCAGATCTCCAGCTGGTTGTGTGGTTGAAAAAAAGGCTATCAGTAATGCACTGGTATCTCGACAGAGTAAAACCCCGTTAACAAGAGACCTGAAAGCCCTGGAAAAAATGACCGAATTATTTAAAATTTGAATCATCGAATGGCTACCAAAAAACATCCAGAAAACCACTCGCATCGCAGTAAATTTAATTGATGAAAATAGAGGCAGTTATTGTCTGCTTTTGAGCGAAAAGTGCGGAGCAGTGGCAATTTTTTGCAATTCTGTCATGCTGAACTGCACGCCTACTGTCGGTAAGATCAAAGCGGAACTGCTCCAAAATGATAAGAAGGCCTTCTGTGGACTCCTTCAGAGGTGTGACGTGGTAGCTATGGAGCCCCCTCACAAGCGGCAGCATTCATGTAATGAGACTTTGCCAAACAAACATCGAGCAGCTCGATCGTGATGAGCGAGCATTTTCGGCCCACACGACCATGCGTACGGAAGCAAGGGGAACAAACAATTGTGCCGGAATGGTGGGGCGCCTTCTAGAAAGAAAAAAAATACCAGCAACGTGCCAATCAACATCCTAATGGCACTCAGCTGGGTTTGGCTTGCTGATACCCGGCTGAAAGCTGCTATCGCCGAGGGCTAATAGCAAATTATTATTAGCATAATTTTTCGCTAATTTCCCACTTTGATCAAACCCATCATTAGTAAACAAAAGTCCATCACTTACGCTTTCCTGGGCTTCAACAATTGTTAGCTTCTTTTATACAGCTGTCATGATAAGACCTCTTACTTCCCCATCCTTGTCTGCTCAATATCATTCAGTTAATTTGATAGCAACACCCCTGTTAGAGCTTGAAGACCAAGCTCAACTCATGTGCAAACATTTTTTATCTATGTAGTTGACAAGAGTGGCTTTTCAGCATATACTGCGATCAAGAAAACTAATTTCAGAGGCCTCTGGTTTTCAACTGTGTCACTTTGGATTCATTTCGAACCATTAGCCCTTTAAGGCGCTTTGTACACAATTGTGTACGCAGTCTCATACCTTTTTTCTGACAGTGCTCACCTAGCAGTGATTTCTTAGTTTCGGGTGAATTTAGCATCATTCATGTCACAAAAAGGTTGCTTTTTTTAAGCCCTACAGCAAAAGAAGTAAATGATATTTTACAAAACAAAGAGCTAGGTCACCCACCATTTGTGTGGACACACAATTTGCCACCTGTTATAAAATCAATTTTTATTTAATTAAATTCCAAATGAATAAGTGTCTTTGAAATATAAAATTATTACACTACCTGTGTCATGTTTATCAAACAAATCCAGGCATTTTGATGTTTATATTTTCAATCAAAGTGACACTTTGGAGAAATTTTGCACATCGATGTAAAAAGTTACCTGCTGGTATTTCCGCTTCAAAAAAAAAAAAACACATTGTCCTTTTAAATGTGCCCGTGTGCTGTGCAATGTCAGTGCACGTTAAAGATCCCCAGGTGGTCGAAATTATTCGGAGCCCTCCACTACGGCACCTCCTTCTTCCTTTCTTCTTTCACTCCCTCCCTTATCCCTTCCCTTACGGCACAGCACCATTCAGGTGTCCAACCATATATGAGACAGATACTGTGCCATTTCCTTTCCCCAAAAACCAATTATTATTATTATTATTTTAGAGGTCAGAATATACTATTTAGGTGGGCAAATATGCTTTCAACATTGATAAAAATGGTGCCCAAAAGGGTCAATCCTGAAAACAGCTGCTCGCAAGGAAAATGGCTAAAAAGAAAATCCCCCTGAGCAGAGCTGTAACAAAATGCGATGAGTAGGAACTAACAAAGAAAGAAAAGACAAAAATGTAAATGAACCATTCACAGCTGTGTCAGTCTTGAACCCTGTCACCAACAAGCATCAAAATGGAGGGCACAAAGGATAGATATTTTCCTTGGGACTTACTTTCTTGAGAATTTCACTAGTGTTTCCAGAAAAAAAGCTTGGTTCAGGTCCCGGTACGCCCAGCTCTTTGAACAGCAGGAACCGCTTCCGTCGTCGCCTTTTTTGCAGGGAAGGATCATAACAGTTTTAAATTTATGTTACATGCAATGAAGATAGCAAAGTTTAAAAAATTCCACAATATGATTTGTGCAGTTTACTGCATCCCCAGCAATCATAAACGAGCTCTGACCCAAATATTATGTGCAATCAACACAAAACCAATTTTCGTGCTAGCACATATTTGGCAGAATCAGAATATACAGCAATTATACAGCTATGCTAGAAGTGCAGTCTTTTTTTTTTTAAGAAAAAATGCCTAACTTTCTGCTAGTAACACTTTACACTTTATGGTGCATCTTTTCCTTTTCACTCAGTGCCTGTTTAAGAACCTCAGTAATTTTTAAAGCTTTACCACCCACTAGTACAACTGTATGCAGTTAGCTAGAAATTGTTTACCAGTACACACTGGGCACAAATTTAATGATGCAAATGTAGGTATGAATTTAATTTTACATTCTAAAGATGCCTAAAGTCATAAAAGTTTCTAGAAGGCTAGGAAAGCCCAGATGTTAGACTTTGAAATGCTGCACAGGTATTAACCAGCAGAGCTTGAAGCAAATGTCAACACTACTTCACGAGTTCGAGCCTTGAAACAGTGCAGTATAGTACACCGGCCGCTCCACTCATTACCTCACTGTTTACCCTCAATGCCCTTGACCGCACATTGTGGGAGGTGTACAACTGGTTAGAAACCTGCCGCATTTACGGCTGCACTGTCACTTTTAGGAAACATACCATAAGAACTCATTAAAATCAATGCATGTAAGAGATATGCTAACATGAAAAGCATGGTTCACATTGCTGTACTATCACCGAGCATTTTTTACAAAAAAAAAATCATCTTGAAGATTTGCTGTTTGTTTCGTTCACCTACTAGCTAAGGCTTCCGTTTTCAGTTTCGCGAATCCGAACATTTTTGCCAGGCTCATTTTATTTTTTTCTTGATTAAACAGATCTGATCGTTGAGCACTGTCATGAGCCTTTCTTTTTTTCTTTCTTCGTCCTCACTCGCCATCAAATGAATTTATTATATTTGTTTGCTTATTGCGGAATTTGAATTCCGCGCCAAACAGCCGCTTGTCAAAGGCTGCGAAGTCCGCTTCCGAGTTGCGTCGTTTTGTCTCCGTTCCAACTTCGTCGCTGCTTTCACATTTCATTTCACTAGAGTATTTGTGCAAAAACACGCCATCACGGTTATTACACGCTGCCACAACTTGTGAAACAAGCTCTCTTGAGTGCGGCATGAAACACCTTGCATCAGATTACGGAACCGGTAGACCCGCAGCCTACGACTGACGGGCGCGCTACCGCGAATGACACTCACCAGATGTAGGTCGAGAGCAGTGTTATCAAAACAGCGATCCAAAGTGACAATGCCATGCCTTCGCTGCTCACGGATGCTCGGCGACACGTCGAATTCACTCTCGCGCAACACTCAAGCGCACTGATGCACTCAAGACCCTCGCCGCGGATTATCTGCAGGGAGCGATCGGGTGAAAGGGGCACAACCGGCGCGACCTTCGCACACTCGTGTGAAAATTACTCCGAGAAGTAACGTAGTGCCTATAGTGTGATTCCTGCGGTTGTTGAGTTAAACTTATGGCGAAACATAAAAGTACGGCTTTGGTGATCTCGCCTAGCACTTATTCATTTTTCAGAGCTCTGCATTGTTGTAAATCTTGAACACCTGGTGCCTAAAATTACCGGCGTTGCAATCTCGGAGGCCGCTGTTATGGCGCGAATAGTGTAGCAAATCGAAAACGTAATTTCAAGAGGTCCCAACTAGTGTTGGACGTTCTTTTATTTTATTATTATTCTTAAGTCGCTTTTCCTAATTGTAGAAGAAGTAAAACAGTTGAACGCTAAGGCGAAGAATTGTTTCCTGAGTAATATTAAGGAGAGGCCGACGTTATGGATCACGAGTCCGTTGCTGCGTGTCTAGAGGCTTCTGGGACGGGCACCAAGTCTAAAATTTCGCTGTGATATTTAGTAGGAATCATTAACCTGTTTTCTATAACTCGATATGTAGAAAAATATAAAGTTGGAAGCACTACACAAAGGGTAGAAGCAAGAAGAGGAACCCGTGCCCTCACACCATATGAGTCAGTCAGTCCAGAGCTGGCCACTCGGCCCCAAGGCTACAAAACACGAACGAGCACACTGGCAGAGCGTGGGGATCGTTTGTTTCAGGTCTGTGACAAAAATTGAGCAAATAATGACCTTAAGAATTTTGCCCCTCTTTTATTAAACGACGTGTAAAACGGACAGCCAGCCACTTCCCTCTCCCCCTTTATATTTCCCTCTCCACCTGTGCTCGAATCGATGTAGCCAGACTTTAATCACTGAATGGCGGGTTATCGCCAATATGAGTGAGGTTGGTTAGAAAGTCGAGGAAAGTGTCCATCACCAAGTGGTCCCGTGTAGCCCAACGTCATAGGTAATATTGGCGAAGGTGACGCAGCCGAGACGATTAGGAGATCCACAGTGAGGCCTCAAAGCACGACATCATAATGACGTCTCGGGTTCGGACCACATCGACCACCTCTTGACACTGAATGCACCACGGTTCAAGTGAAATGCATCATGTCTGGGGTACCGAGTGTCCACTTGCACTGCTGGAGCTGCAGTATTGCCATACATGGTTCCGAATCGAAGGGGAGGAAACCAAAGTATAGTTAGTAGAGGTGTTCAAATATCCGAAAATTTTGAATGCTATAATTGAAGCCACTGATTATTCGTGTTTCATTCGATAGCACGGGGATATTCGAGACGCACCACAGCGACACAGCTACCATGCCGGCTCCGTATATACTGTCGGCGTGTAATTTTAGCACGATACTTTTTTTCTCCACGATTCAGCATTTTTAGATGAAGCTTTCTTCAGGATGCCTAAGGATTTATTATTGTAAATGTATTTACGGCGCTCCAAATGGACCCTTCAACAAAGATAGATGCTCCGGATACGAAAACAAAATGCATAAATATTGAATAAATGATCTGCGCTTCATTGCTCCGTTTTCAAAGCTGACTAGTCATATATTCTATCAATAAGCGGAAAAATTGGAGAGGGCAATTAAGTTCCGTCTTAAGGGTATAGCCTTGAAAGCATTTCTGGTTTTTCAATTGTTCAATTTAGTTAATTGATCAATTACGCACTCAAAATTTTCTTAATTAGCATAATCAAGTATTGGATTTCAATTCTGAGAATTTTTGCACGATTGAACACTTCCAATTTGTCATTTCTTTAATTAATAATTACAATGATTAATTACAATTACAATATATCCTGAGCTGCTATCCTATATCCTCATATCCTGAGCTGCTTTGGGACGTTAGATCCCTGTTAAACCAAATCAAACAGCGGCCTGATGTATGAAACGCAGTATATAGAGGCCACTTGACCTTGTGGCGTCTTCACAACCTGCCGGCTGGATTGTGAGCAAACTGACCACCGTGGCAGGTAGAAAACATAAATTAAAAATTGGTCTTTCAGGAAGGGAAACGCGCAGTATCTGTCTCACATCTCGGCGGACACCTTACCGCGCCGTAAGGAAAGGGATAAAGGAGTGAGTGAAAGAAGAAAGTAAGAGGTGCCGTAACGGAGGGCTCCAGAATAATTTCGACCACCCGGTGGTCTTTAACGTGCACAGACATCGCACAGCACATGGGCGCCTTAGCGTTTCGCCTCCATCGAAACGCGGCCGCCGCTGTCGGATTCGAACCCGGGAACTCCGGATCAGTAGCCGAGCTCCGTAACCAATTAGCCACCGCGGTGGGTAAGTGGCAGGTCCCCATAAAAGCTCTTCCGTTCACTACGCTACACTGTGCCGCCGCGGTCGCTATACGCAAAGCTTCGGTTGCGGGTGCCGGTCTTAAACGCTGCCTTAGGAGCCCCTACACATTCTAGGCCTATAGAGCAGATAATTCCGCGACACTGAAGTGAGCACTCAGAAATGGTAATATTAAAGCACGCGCTGTCGCCCTGACCTTCATTTCCACGCGGCTGTTATCAGCGACTTTCTATTCTTGCTAGCCGATATCGTGTGCATGGTGTCAGCCAGAGCGGAGCCCTCCGATTACGTATAGCGTTATCCGTGCTCCGCTCTTCCGCGTCGGACGGGGCTGATGCAAGCTCTTGCATCTGGTGAGCATATCAGGGATAATGTTTATCGCGACACGTGGCGGGCGTACGAAGTACGTCGTTTGCCTGCTGGCTTCGCCAACTTCAGCGGATTTCACTTAAGACTTTCTGCTATTTTTTAAGATAGGGTTTTTTGGAGTTCGAGTTGAGCTCTTTTCTCGGCACAGCATTGTCAGTAGGGCAATGCATCCGAGTAAAGCTAAGACGTGCTAATTAGCCGGCTGGTTCACTAATACTGAATAGGTAACTTTTTAACTATTACTGTTAGGCTGCTTAATTATTGAGAAGCGTGTGGCCCACCGTAAGCTACTTCCATATCAGTTTTCAGAATTTCGAAAACACTGTTACCGTCGGCGCTGTGTCCGAACAAATTTTGGCTACATCGCAACAGAATGCATGCGCTTTAGAGAAGCTTGCAGGCAAAGCGACCTCTCCAGTGCACGTAACTTTTCGAAATAGCCAAAATTTGTTGGGCCACAGCGCGAGGGTAACCATGTTTTAGAAATTCTAAAAACTGATATGGATTTTACTTGCGGTGGGCTATACGTCTATCAATAATTAATTAGCCTAACACTAATAGGTAAAAAGTTAACTATTCAATATTAGTGAACCAACCTTCTATTAGCACATCATAGCTGTATTCTGATGTAGTACATCACTGACAGTTGAATGAGGAAACAAGTGCTCTTCTAATTCAAAAAGCCTATCTTTAAAAATTGCAGGAAGTCTTACGTGAAACACCGTATGCCCAGCCGCCAGAAAAAGTTTACTAAATGCTTGCGCACCAAAAAATATTGAATGTAGCGTTGCATCGTGCCCCACTCTTCTGATATTAATACCAGCAAGTTAAGCGTGCACGTACCTTAATACAATAAAGTAATTAAGTCGAAAGGTATCGTGATTGCGGCGAAATGATTTCTTCCACGCATCCGCATCCCTAAACTACTGCTGCCAACGGTATATATCGTACTCTGGTGAATACCACGTGCCCGATTTTCTATGCAGCCCTTTTACTTTGAGGATTTTAATGTGGGGCAAAAAATGTAGGGTTTTAACGTAGTCAAACCAAGTAGATGTGAGATAGCATGTGCTCATTCTTCGCCTCTTCTTTCTGGCATCTGCATGTGCACGGAATCGCGTTTCCCGCTCGTCATTCTCACACCCTCTCTCTACTCGGCTGCAGCTGACGCGATGATGCCTTCCTTCCATTGGCTACAGCTGGCGCGACACCCTCCTACCATTGGCTACACCTGGGACACGCCCTCCTCCCATTGGCTGCAGCTGGAGTGACGCCCTCCTACCATTGGCTACATCTGACGTGACGCCCTCCTACCATTGGCTACAGCTGGCGTAACGCCCTCCTACCATTGGCTACAGCTGGCGGGATGCTCCTCCGAACTAACCAGAGTTACTCCGAGACTTCACACAAGGTTGTTGGTTGGGTTTGACCCCTTTAAATAGTGCTTGCGCGCACTATAAAGTGGGGGCTGTGACAAGCACAAGCAATCACTTTTATTTTTACACAGGTGAAGGAATTCCAAAGTTTAACACTTGAGAAAAATAAACCAGTTTTCTTGGTTCGCCACGCATGTCACGGAGAGTGATGATAGCATATTGAAGGAGGTGGGGTATATATCACGATGCCGGCAGTTACTTGGAAAGGCAACGTGCAAATTCACCACTCCCTTATTTGCATTTCACTTTAATTAATCCACGTTTCTGTGGGCTATAACGAGAGAGAAAACCACGCTCATTACTCTTATATATATATATATATATATATATATATATATATATATATATATATATATATATATATATATATATATATATATATATATAGAGAGAGAGAGAGAGAGAGAGAGAGAGAGAGAGAGGATGTATTCGTTCAAATTCGTTGTCTTTTCTACTCCTTTACTATTTCCACCTCCCCGTTTTGCTCTGCGTTTTTCTGTGTTTTATTCAGCCACTGCCCCTGTGAGAGCTGCTGCGCGGTCCATTATACGGCCCCTTGCCCTCACTCTCAAGTTTGCTTTGAGGGCGGAGTTTATACATCCTCACCCGCTTTGTGTCCTTATATTGATAAGACTGTTTCATTGTAAGCCTGCCCTGACGAAGGGAATACCATTCCCGAAACTGTTGGCACAATAAACCTTTAAAACGAACAGTCGCGTTTGTCGTAATACTGTACATACACCACGTGTTGTTAGTCGGTATATATATATATTTGTGGGCGTAGTCAGAATGACGATGATTATGATACACTCAACTGTCAACTTACTTACCGGCTAACAACACGTGGTGAATATAGTAGTCCAGTTCCGTTCAGCGTATTCCTTGTTTTCCTCTGGTGAAACACTAAAAGCATTTTTTAAGTGAGTGAGTAATAACTTTATTCAGTGTCCGGCAGAACTTGGCGGTCACATGTCCGAGGCCTGGGGCATAAAGTTAACGAAGTTGCCTTCTTCCGCAGTCGTATCGCGTGCTATGTATACGTGAATATCCGGCTGCCGGTCGTCGTCGCATTCGAAGACATAATAATGGACAGCGGCTGTTCTGTTCAGTGAGTGTTCCCGTCTACGCTGGGACACGGCAAGCAAGGGGTGCGCTCCGCACTCTCAAGCTGTGCATAGTAGCGCTGAATTTCATCGCCCCAAAAGAGCTGCAGAAATTTTTCACGGCTCGAGACAGGAAACGTTATGACGTACAGAGCTGCTATACATCGCGACCCATATTGCATACAATGTTCTATAATTCGTGGCAGAAAAAGTGGACCAAACGAAATGTTAGCTCAGTTGATAACTTAGGTGGAAATGTGTTATCGTGCGACGATATTACCCGCCACATTACTGATTACAGACCAATCTCGAACGCCTCACTCTCGTAGTCCATCAGAGATGATGTTTTTTCGGCTTCAGCCGACAGGTGGCAGCAGCTTTCTGCGTGAAGCCCACGCTTCAAGCTTCCCGCGAGAAAGGTCAGGAACAAGAAGAGATCAGTAACTACGGCTTCTAAGCGCATGCATCGATCTGTGGCGGGAGCAGAAACATGAAATCCCTTGTGGGCAAATGAAAAAAATAAGTCCGCGTAAACATTTATGTACAAAACGAGGGTTGAGAAAAATATGCACGGTATATAGTAACAAAAAGCAAAACACCGGTTAAAGATAGCGTGTTAGAAATAAAGGACGCTTTAGAGAGGGAAAAAAATCAAATACATTTTTTAGAGCGGTGTGAGAAGACCGTCTTTCACTGCTAGGCCTGCATGCTGTAGGACGTAATGGTACAAAGGCCGACATAATAATATCGACTATGCTTCGGCATTCCAACTCTTACCTCACGTTGAGTACCGTAAATAGTCTGCCACCTTTACGCGCAAGCGCACAAGCTGCATTTACGTGCTTGACTCACAAACATCTATTAAATCTTGCTAGGCAACGCTCCAGACGAGTCTGTATACCGAAACGCGGTTCGTATTTTTCTGCACCTGACTGTACTTGGAAGAAATACCTGGAGCAGAAATTTCCAGCTCCCGATGATAGACGCCCCTTCTGTCCTATTGGTAACCAGCGTGACTGCCAGATGAAGCTAGGACTGATGTTGAGCCGAAGAAAGCAGGGGTGTAGTTGGTAAAAGGATGGCAAAGGTTGTCCGAAACAATTATAATAAGGGTCGAGTTTCCTATAGGTTTTCTAAAGCAACCGCGTCTGCGTCACGCCAATGTCGGGCCGACCAACAACGGTCAGAATCCCACATAATATATATTACTTGCATTTTTAAGAAAATAACAAAAGGATAACATGGAGGAGTAGGAGGAAATGCGGGGAGGTTAACCGGTAGATGAAGCCAGTTGGCTACCCGGCACTGGGGGAAAGGGATGAGGGGATATAAAGGTGAGAGAGAAAATGGAGTGATAAAAAAAAACAGAAGACTAAAAGGCTTTTACAAAATCACAGCCTGTCGTGCAGGCCCGACACTCTTGTAAGAACCACAGGAGGGCCTGGCAGTGTACAAGAATCTTGACCTCCGTTAGTGGTCGTGAATCGATGTGCTCCAGCGCACGGCGTAGAGAATGTCTTACAGAACTGTACGCTGGGGCGGGGCACTCACAAAGAATATGAAATGTGGTCTCATCGCAGCCACAGATGTCACATGCAGTGTTATCAGCCATGCCGATCAGAGTAGAGCATTGGTTTGTGAAGGCGACACCAAGCCACCGCCGACACAGCAAAGTTGCCTCACGTCGGGGTAGGCTGGATGGGAGCCGTAGTTTCAGGTCAGGATCCAGGGATAAAAGACGCAGGTTCGAAAACTGGCCGGAATTGCACAAGGCAAGCGTCATGTCCCGCGCCAGAGTTCGAAGCCTACCAACTGCGTCTGCTCTCGAGATGGGGATGGACACAAAATCGCCCTTGTGGTGAGCAGTTCGCGCGGCCTCGTCCGCGTGGTGGTTGCCTGCGATGCCTCTGTGTCTTGGCAGCCTTTGGTAGACAATATCATGGCCTTTATTGATGGCAGTGTGGTATAGCTCTCTGATTTCCGCGACCAGTTGTTCATGGGACCCATGACGAAGAGCAATTGTACGGCTTGGAGGGCTGCTTTTGAATCAGTAAAAACAGATCATCGCTGGGGTACTTCTTTTCTGATATGCTCAATGGCGACGCGAATAGCAGTAACTTCTGCGCCAGTCGATGAAGTCCGTTGTGATGTTTTCACTTTCTTAACTATGGTCCTTACGGGGATGACTACGGAGCCCGAGGAAATGGAAGGGGTCACTGAGCCATCGGTGTATACGTGCAGTCGTTGTCAGTGCTTCTCATGCAAATATTAAAGAGTGGTCTGGTTTAATGCTGTCGGCGACAAAGCAGCCTTCTTTCTGATGCCCGGTATGGAAAGAAGCATACGAGGTTGATGCAGGCTCCATATATAATGGAGAGGGTTGTCTAGAGGCCGGTGCAAATTGGGATGGTAAAAAGACGCAATGGGCATTAATAATTCTCGCAATGGATGTACGCTGCCGGTTAGCCTGAAGACTGGCAAGATGGTGTGCGGGAATCCGAGAGAGGTGACGAATATGCGCTCTGAAGGCTTCGACTGTGACAAAGGCAGTCACTGGATTCTCCCGAGCGATGAGTACTGTTGCGGCTGCAGACGCGCATTTGGGCAGTCCTAGGCACGTCCGCAGAGCTTGAGCCTGGACACTTTGCAGACACCTTATGTTCGTTTTCCTCAAGTTTCCTAGCGCAGAGATACTGTACCGAAGGAATCCCATGAATAATGCGGTGCACAGCTGGAGCATCGACTGCACTGATGCTCCCCACGACTTCCCTCCGAGAAAGGAGAGAACGTGCACGATCGATGTCGGTCGCCTTTTCATGAACGAGGCAGGTGGGCTCCATGTTAGATTGCGATCGATGATTACTCCAAGGAAGTGATGGCTTATTTCGTAGGGTACTGTTGAGCCTTACACGCAAGAGCATGTTTTATTACCCCGTATGTATAAGGACCACAGATTATGCACAGAAGCCGAGGAAAAAAAAGCATAGATTCGCGGTTTCAATGCACCGGGCGTCAAATAAACACTCAGTTCGGCCTAATTTTTTGGTTAAAGTTGACATTGAAACCAACATCCTTATGCTTCAAGGCTTGCCGCAGCTTTCAGCAGGAGCGCAAAACATCACAGTTTTCATGTGTCGCTCTAAGCATCAATGCTTTTGTTGAAAGTGGAAGTGGTGCACTCAAGTAGCATATGCATTTTGCGCACAACACTGTCCTTTTCTACTCTGAAGTGTTTCACTCAGTTCTCTCTCCTTTGTAACGTCACGTGCAACGTACAACGTAACGTACGTGCATTGTTTCACAGTAAAACGTACCATTTTCGAGAAAAATTTACGCGCGAGCCCGCAATTTGATGCAACAAATCTGCAACCGCAGGTTGTCAAGCATGTGGCCTCCGATTGCGCTTACGTTTTCTACGTCCCGAATTCAGCTCGGCTGGTCGCACCGCTGAGCATTGGCGGGCCCGGAGTAGCTGGCGCAGATCTCCCTACAGGATTACGTCCATACGGCCAGACGGCACAACGTAGTTGTCGTCGCAATCGAGCAAGTCGGCGGACATCATGCTGACCTCGTCGATGATGACGCATTTCACGTTGCTGAACGCGTACCTGGTTATGCTTAAGTATAACTGCAGTGTATAGGCTACGGTTCCTGGTCATGGCCAGCTTGTACGCATAGTGAGCTGTCACTCCAACCAGCGTGATGGAGGCTTTAGCGGTGGTGGCATATATATACGCCATGTATGCGTTGACATTCGTCCCGCCACTACTTCCGCCCAGTTTGTAGCAGACGTTGTAGGCGTCCGTGAACAACCGAACGACAATTGTCTTACTGTATCCGGCAAGAACCCGCCGAGGTAGCTCAATGGCTTTGGCGTTCGGGTATACAGATCCCTAGGTCGCGGTTTCGATCCCGATCGCGGCGACTGGGCTTATTATTTTTAGGTTGCCCCTTCGGGAGGTGGTGGGTTCGATTCCCGCTGCTGGTCGGCTACCCACCGGTTTCTTCAAAATGGGTACAAGCTTTGGCCCGGCCTGGCGCTCGGCTTGCTAGGGTTACATGGCTTGGCAAAGGAGCCTGCGCATTCAAATCCCGTCCCTGTGGGCTTGATGCAGGCGAAATACAAAAGCGCCCATGTGCTATGCGATATCAGTGCACGTTAGAAAACTCCAGATCGTCTCAATTAATCCGGAGGGCTCCATTAAGGCGTCGCTCAAGGCCCGTGGTCACTTCGGAACGTTAAACCCCACAACTCACAATTATACACCCCGCTCCATGAGCAATTTTAGCGGTTCCATGCTGGGTTCACCTGTCATTCAAGGTGCAGCAGGCTAGTATCACGCGCTCTGCTCGCGCTATATCGTCAGCGAACACGCTAGTGGCGGACCCAGGCGTCACGTGCTTCAGAGGTTTTACACGGACACAGGCAATTTTGGCAAAATTGTAATTAAGCGAAAAAAGCACATTAGAAACGGATACGGCTTGTTCTCTGTCTTATAATTAACTTTTGATAAGTTTGAGAGGCGGCCCCACCACCTCTGAAGCTTCTAGTTTAGTTAGTAATAACAATGTCAGTAAAGATACGTGTCCACTTCAAAGTTCAGCCCAACCTTGACAAAATAGATCAGACCTTGACTACTTTTGTTCCGGCGTTGGCCCGAATTTGTGCCGAGGTTGTTTCCCCCCACCCCCCCTCCACCCCCTCCGGAATTCTGCATGAATTTTACAGTCATGTACAAAAGTTTGCGGGAGGCGGCTTCAAGGAAGGAAGTTTGAAGGTTATTCATAGGAGGTCAATATAAAGCATTGAACCATACGGAGACGTGCTTGTTGCATCCTGAGGAAAGTTATCGGGTGACTGACTAGTGAGGCAGAATTGAAATAAATTCTTTTCCTCGAATCCGCCTCTCACAAACTTTTGTCTATGACTATGTGCAGTCAGCGTTGTTCGTCAGAGACCCAGAACGGCACTATGGAATATTTGCGCGGCACGAGCGCTGCAGTAGCAAGTGAATCGACGCTACTGTGTACGCATGTGTGAAGTTTGTTTTACGTTAGTTATTACTTGGCGCCTCTCATTGGCCGCTAAAGGAGAGCGCGATCATAGAGCTGCAGCGCGGTGGCATTGTGTACGCCATGCTTCTGCGCTCATACTCTTCTTATTCAGCGTTTGCGCCAGTTTGTGCATATCTCATCGCTGCTGTCGTTTGCGGTAAGCAAATAGACTCTGAGCGGTGAGGATTGACCTCGGGTGAAAAACAACATTGTTTTTGAGGATCGCGAGAGCTGCAAACTGAGCTCGGTACACGTTTGAATTTGTCAGACACCCGCCACGGTGGTTCAGTGGTTAGGGCGCTTGGCTACTGATCCGGAGTTGCCGGGTTCGAACATAACCTTCCAAATAATGCACACCCTCCCTTGCATGCTTACAGATTACGTAAGGAACTAAAACCAGTGCCGCGTACACGTACAAATTATGGCCGGTGCACTCTTGACTACCGCGTACCATCACTGTATAATAAACTAAAAACCCACATTGACTTTACTGCCCCGCTTAACAGATTAAGACAAGAATTAAGAATTTTTTTGATGAGGCAATGAGTATTACTGCGATCCAAATTAATAGCACTGACCAATAAGAACTGACACCACTACTCGACCGACGGGCAACTGGTTGGTTTTTAATCGATTAACTCTTGTTTGCATCATAATGTGCTAGCGTGTATTGGCTTTTTGTTTTAATGTATTGAAATGAAATACATTATATGGAAATATTACTTTATAACTCTTCACGAAGTGTAAACACTGCATTTGCTTTTGTATATGCTTCATGTTCATTTTCATTTTTGACGTCTGTTGTATGTATAATTATGAAGAAGTGTAAACACTGCATTTGCTCTAGGTACGAGCTTCATGTTCATATATCTTTTTGACTGTGCGGTAAAGTCCACTACGTGATGCTGCCTGTAGGCCCCCAGGGCCCAGTCAAGCTGTCTGTGACAGCTTTTTTCCTGGGGGACCCTCAACTTGTAGGTTTGAAAATAAAGTGGATTTGAATTTGGATTTGGAACACGACCGCGGTGGCTGCGTTTCGATGGAGGCGAATTAAACGCTAAGGCGCCCGTGTGCTGCGCGATGTCAGCGCACGCTAAAGATCCCCAGGTGGTCGAAATTATTCCGGATCCCTCCACTACGGCGCCTCTCTCTTCCTTTCTTCTTTCACTCCCTCCTTTATCCCTTTTCTTACGGCGGGTTTTAGGTGTCCAACGGTATATCAGACAGATACTGCGTCATTTCCATTCCCCAAAAGCCAATTATCATTATTATTACTGCGTCATTTCCTCCCCCCCCCCCCAGACAAAAAAGCCAATTTTATTTCATTCATTTCAGATGAAAAGTGAACTTTGAGTCCGCTGCGGCAGGGACCTCCATAGGCTGTTCCGGCCTTTGGACATCGCCCACAACCTTGAAACCGATTTCCCACCGACGCTGCATTCCTTGCTTTTCTAATACACTGCCTCGCGCAACACATACCTCGGGAACTGGATTATTTAATAACCTTTATTTCCTCACTACCGGTACTGGCGCCTGCATGATATTGGCGATAATTTATTGAAATGTTGGCTCGTCGGCCCAAAGGTCCAGGCGGAGGGGGATGACGTGTGGCAGGGTACGAAGCCAACCATCGAGGAGTGTCCTACACTTCACACCATGCGAATGATGCCAGCTTCCGCGGCGAAGGCGAACTGAGTCCTTAGGAGGAACTGGACCTCCGACGAGGAGCGGATACATTCCTCAAAGCTGGCGACTTGGCCTCGATGCTTCTGGAGCAGATCCGCATATTTAGGGCACTCCTAAAGCAGACGCCTAATACTTGATGTGACTGTTGTGTTGCAAGCAGGGCAGTTGGTTTATATGGTAAAAGAAAAACCTGCAATAGTTTTTTTTTTTTTTTTGGTAGCAGTCGTCAGTCTTGGCAGGCTGGCCAGCACACGAGTACATCCCTTGTGAGCGCCGTGACTGTGCCGGCTTTGCGAGCAAGCATTTCGCATGAGTGCGGCTGGCTGACGGCCGGTGTCTACTTAAGGTGTGTCCTTCCACAAGACGCAGGGATAGTGTTTGAAAACCCTGGGCCAGAATTCTCTCCCCGGTCCCTCAAGGGATTGATAAAAGGAAAAAGGTTAAAATAGGAAGTTCAAAGCGTGTAAAAAAAACGACTGGTCCTGAAACAATTGGCTCTTTACACCTTTCGGCCCTTTATTTTATTTCATTTAACTCTTCAGTGCTTTCCTTGCAGACGTGGCACCGCTGCAATCCGGCGACCACGCACTAATCCCTCGATGTTGTCAACCCCTTTTTTTGTCCGAACATTATGCTTCTCCCCTGAAATAGAACTTCGGCAGCTATTCAGCACTTGCTTGCGGTTTATTCTCCATGCTCCAGCGCTTGCGCTGTGTTGTTACTTTGGGCCACCAACTAGCCTATAAGGTCGCACTTGTAAACGGCCACTTACGCTAACCCTTTTTTGCGCACCAATGTAGCTGCACTTCCCTTCTTGCTCTTCCTTTCTTTCTAACTCCGCCCCTTTCACTACCTCCATCGCTTTCCTGATTGTGCTCACAGGTGTCCACCTTGGCTTTTCGTGCTTGGTACTTCTCGACAACTTGTCATCCGTATGTGAAAAAAAATGCTGAAGATTTAACTCTTCTAAACCTACTCATACAAAGCGAAAGCGGGTGATATCCGCGGGATGGACAGATATCGCAATTGCTGACTACGTTTCAATGTCCCCTTGAGTAACAGTCACTTCGCGGGGCGTCTTTATTGGCTCAACTGTGGCGACTTATACGGTAGCAACGCTCCTGTTATACTAACCGATTAGTCTGTAGCGATTACGAGGCTTTGCCTCAAGCGCTACAACGCCAGCGCGGCGACGACGGCAGCACGGCGCAGCTGGAGTGTAGTGACGTCATGGTCATGGTGGTCACGTGATGTGGCTCGGCGACGCCACGTGGTCCTCCTCGGTTCAAGGCCATGTGAAACACGCGTCGTATAAGCTATGGAAGGGAACAGTAAAGCTTTTCCTTTAATAGAACGCGACTGGGAGCCTTCAGCAATGGCCTCATGCAGAGCAGATGCCTTCCCCGCACTCTATCAGTGTCCTCCATCCGCTCGATCTGTTACACCGCGTGCTCGAGCTTATTTGCATGACGTTGTTTGCTTCCACCACTGTCTTTGTGTCCCGCTATTGGATACAATGTGCTCCCAGTTGTTTGTTCGCCTCTAGCCTGTTTTTGCCAGTGTTTCTTCCTTTGTCTGTCGCCTGGCTTGTAGCGCTTCCACCCTACCAACTTGTAACGGTTTGTTTAGTTTGCGTTTGCTCTCTCGTACCGGCATATTTTTTTTGTTGGGTGTATTGTGCGCTTTGAAGATAAATAAAGAAAAGCTACTGTATACTTCATATTCTTGCTTGACTCTTTAACAGCTTCAGCCGCCGCCGTTGCTGAGTGGTTATGGCGCTTGGCTGCTGGCCCGAAAGACGCGGGTTCGATTCCAGCCGCGGCGGTCGAATTTCGAGGGAGGCGAAATTCTAGAGGCTCGTGTGCTGTGCGATGTCAGTGCACGTGAAAGAACCACAGGTGGTCGAAATTTCCGGAACCCTCCACTACGGCGTACCTCATAGCCTGAATCGCTTTGGGACGTTAAACCCGTATAAACCAAACCAATCTTTAATAGCTTCAGACTGTACCAGTCATAACGTTTTTGTACAGCTCACAAAACGACGAACTGTCGATGGCCAAGGGGTGAACCTTTGAACCTTTTGGAAGCTACTGTGAAGCATATAAAGCAATACTCTATCATCGCTATATGCTTATACATCCGACAAGTGAGGTGCAGAGCCTGGAAACGTGTACTGCGCAATAACAACAGTAAGAGGAAAGCATAAAGAAAGGACACGACGGGTGAACATGCGTGCTGACTAAGAGTGACTTAGAGATGACTGCTGCCGGGAGCTCCCCCCCCCCCTCCGCCCAAATCTGTTTACGCAGTACCATTTCTGCGAGTAATGGGAACCAGCTGATGCCCAGCCACTGTCATGTCTGCTCTCGTCTTTAGTAAATGCCGGCTTTTACCAGTGCTTGTAGTGAGCCCTCGGTTGAAGTTATACTCTAGACCCAGAGGAAAAGTGAATTGTTCTCGCACATCTGAAGGTATCCGGTTTCTAGTACCGGTGATGAAATAAAGGGGCGTGAATGATTTTATTTTAAGCATAAATGAAGTGTTTTTGGTGAAGAAGTCTAGTCCCTGGAGGAGCAGGGATAGCTGGTGTTTCTAGTGATGTGTCCTAAGCCAAGCATTCCACTGGAATAGTTGATTAAAGGGACACTGAAGTCTGACTGGACTCTTGAAGAGACAGTGCTACTGGTTCGTGCAGGATGACGGAAGCTCGGTTAAGGGAAATCCGATTAGGGACACTAAAGTCTGACTGGACTCTTGAAGAGACAGTGCTACAGGTTCGTGCAGGATGACGGAAGCTCGGTTAAGGGAAATCCGATTAGGGACACTAAAGTCTGACTGGACTCTTGAAGAGACAGTGCTACTGGTTCGTGAAGGATGACGGAAGCTCGGTTAAGGGAAATCCGATTAGGGACACTGAAGTCTGACTGGACTCTTGAAGAGACAGTGCTACTGGTTCGTGCAGGATGACGGAAGCTCGGTTAAGGAAAATCCGATTAGGGACACTAAAGTCTGACTGGACTCTTGAAGAGACAGTGCTACAGGTTCGTGCAGGGGGGCAGAAGCTCGGTTAAGGGAACATAGAGTCTTTAACGTAGAGCCTTGAACGTAGAGTCTGTTTGCATCTGCTAGCGGTCGTGGCAAAGGCAAGGTGGTTGACAGGGACATCAAGACACTTTAGTCCGACGCCATTGGTTGGAAGGCCTCCTTTAATCAGCATTTTCCGCCTCGTTCTTGAGTTGCATTCCAGCATAGCAGGATTATATGCGCTTGGTTTTATGTTACACAGCTGATGAACCTGTGTGGTAGCGAAGGCAGGGTCGGCAGATATGAAGCTCGCTCAAGGGCCCTTCTTAGTTCTGTCGTGAAGTATGTCGTAAGTTCCTCGCATTTTGCGTCTTGTACCGTGTCGTCACCAGCGTCCTTCAGAAGCTCTGCAAGGACACTGATAGTGATGCGCGATGCCCAAATCCAGCAACTCCGCAGGGAATTGTTCGAGTGCCTGACTGCGCACTCGAGATCAATACACGAAACACGGCAGATAACGTTCGTCATTGATGCCAAGGACTGAGGTTGCGATGCGTGGCGCTGGTGCCAAATAAGAGAAAGAAGGCCAGTGGGAAACGCTGACGCAGTTTTCGCTGCATTACAGGAACGAACAGTGGCCTGCTGCACGGTAAACCGAAGGCAACTACGGAGCCATGGGCGTGTGGCTCACTGCCGTCTTCATCGTAGCTGCGCTGGTGCTATTCATTCGGTAAGCAGCCGTGAAAATCCACAGAACACCTTTCCCTGATGTATTTAACTTCTAGTAGCGTGCACAGTTTAGTTGCTTGCCATGTAACCAAGAAGTCTGTTCTTTCTGCTTCTCTCTTCAGGCTGAGGTCTTCCAGGTGGAAGAAGTACGATATATGAAGTTAACGTACCAAAGCGACATGAGCCTTAGTGGAGGGCTCCGAAATAATTTTAACTGCAGGGGGTCCTCCAACGCGCATTGACACCGCACTGTACAAAGGAGTCTATAGTGTTCCGCCTCCGTGGCCGCCGCCGCAGGGATCGAACCCGCGTCATCGGGCTCAGCCGTCCAGCACCGTAACTACTGAGCCTTCCGCATGCGAGGCGGATGCTGAAACCACTAGGCCACGGCTGGGGAGTACTGTGGTTCACCCGTTATGTGCAACTGAAACCAACAAGGGATTCGCTGATATATCCTGCAAATTACTTCGGATGTGGCTATGCTTTCACATGCAGGATGTCTGCGCGCACTTTTTAATAACCAATAGGATTCCAGCACTCTCTCCAAGCAGCAGAAGTTGCCAGCGCAATACTGGAAATCTGTTGGTAACCGCTGGTCTTACAAAGGGCCAGAGTAAAACCATCCATTTTCAATATTGGACTGATTACCTGTGCTGTGGGGTCATACCCCACTGCGCGTGCACGCGAAGCAAACATCATGCGTTGCAACTGACCAAACATCGTCATACTCGAAGTATTTCTGATTTAAGCTGAAAGGATTTGCGAAAGAGCCCACTTTCGCTACATTTTTCATCGACAGAAGTCAAATCGAACCGAAAGGTAGTGGTGCACATGCGGCTCATGAGAGCTTTGGCCATGTCTCGAGATGCGTGTGTTCTGATGTCGTGCCTTTCTACCTGAAACCAGTTAGTTTCCAGCTGCTCATGTCCCGTCTCTTTCATACCTTTGCCCATGTTCTTTTTCTCTAGTAATTATGGCTTGGTACGCGTCAAAATTGTTGGGTTTGTGTTCCTTGTACCAGTCAAGAATGCTTGCAATGGGAAGAGTGTTTTTCATCACGAAAATGTGAAGACTTGAATGCGAACACTTCTATGATTACAGTCTCAATCAAGACACAGTTTACCGAGCAGTAAGTAGCCAGTATATAAGCGCCAGTTTAAGGTGCCCACAAATCACATGGAGAATCACCGTGAAAGTAGTTTCTATGAAGATCGGCTCGAAAGCGGCAAGCAGAGAGCGTAATACTGCTGTAAGCCGCAGAAGTAAAAACAAACATCGCGTTTTGTTTTTGTGACGCTGTTAACCAAGTGTAACTGACGTAACCCACGGCCCCGACCTAGTTGAGCTGTCCGCATGAACTCTCGCGAGGTCCGTTTTTAACCACTTGATCTTGAACAAAGACTCCTTCCTACAATGGTGGCGTTATATCTTTCAGCGCCATGAACTTTGTAGGCATGAACGTGTCAGTTGGGTACGGTCGTGCTGGGACCAAGGGGGCCTGGAAGGCCCGTATTCTACTGCACAATAAAGATTTTTCTCCCTCTCTCTCAGGGAAAAATAAAAATTGGTTTTTAGGGAAAGGAAATGGCGCAGTATCTGTCTCATATATCGACGGACACCTGAACCGTGTTGTAAGGGAAGGGATAAAAGAGGGAGTGAAAAAAGAAAGGAAGAAGGAGGTGCCGTAGTGTAGGGCTCCGGAATAATTTCCACCACCTGGGGATCTTTAACGTGCACTGACATCGCACAACACACTGGCGCCTCTTGCGTTTCGCTTCCATCGAAACGCATCCGCCGCGGTCGGGTTCGAACCCGGGAACTCGGGATCAGTAGCCGAGCGCCCTAACCACTGAGCCACCGCGGAGGGTTTGAACTGCGCCGTAAGAGAAGATATAAAGGAGGGACTAAAAGAAGAAATGAAGAAAGAGGTGCCGTAGTGGAAGGCTCCGGAATAATTTCGACCACCTGGGGATCCTTAACGTGCACTGACATCGCACAGCACACGACGTCAGTGCACGTTAAAGATCCCCAGGTGGTCGAAACTATTCCGGAGCCCTCCACTACGCCCCGATGAAACTTTGACGGCAAGCATTTCGCGCATGTCTGGTTAAACGTATTTCTCTTTCCTTACAGTATCGGCCATTGTAATGCACTCCCTACAGACGTCGTTCAAGTCGCACCTGATGCAATATTCTTTCACCTTCCAAGTTTTTATTTGTTTAAATTTCACGCTGTATTATTATCTCCTTTTCTACTTTGAGGCTTTTAGTGTTACAACTTTTTTCAGAGTTCCCGTAGTTGCGTTTACATATTTGCCACCACAAATGAGTGGGAAACTGTTTAATCAACAGCAGAGATTTTAGCCGACCAGTTAAAAGCGCTGACATGCACCTCTCTGCTTGGGAAGCGATTTGGGAGGAAAATATAGTAAGAGTACGGTGGAGAAAAAGTTAAATACAATTAAAAAAAATGAGCTATTTGATTTGGGGTGATTGCGCACGTCAGGTTGAGCGCAGGTTGAATACATAGCAAAAGGGCAGTTCTTAATAAGGTTTTTAAGTCAGTCAATCAGTCCGGTGCCATACAGATAGGAGAATAAAAGGTACAGTCCACGGCGCAGCTGTGAAGGGCAGTCTGAGGCACCTGAAACAAGTTCATCGTTAGTCACACTTGCGTGACAGCCTGCATGGTATGCTCGTAGGATGCTGGTTTCTCTCCTTAAGGAGAACACTCTAACGAAATGTGCTGCACAGTTTGCATTGAGCCACAGTTTTCAAGTCGTTAGCTTGACCTAAGTTTTATCGGTATATAGCTGTTTGTGAGCGTGGTGGTCTCTAATCAGGTTACAAACACTTTTAAGTACTATTTTTTCTATCGTATTATCCGCCGAATCTTGCGGGTTGATGCAGATACCCAGGAATTGTTTATTGGTGAGTTCGTTTTTTGCTGCTGCCATCGTCTCTTTTTTTGCGTATTCGTACATATGTTCTTTTTTATGCACACACGGTGCTGCAAGTAACGAACCTTAACCCCCACCCACCTGTGATGCGCATTGTTTAGATATCTCGGTATCTCGTTTATTCTCCCGCCGTCCTCGACCCGCAGGAATCTTATCACCGTCTGCTCTTGCACTGATACAGATGGCGGAAGAAGAAGTTCTCCTACTTCAAGGAGCTTGGCGTTCCTGGACCAGAGCCCAGCCTACTATGGGGGAACCTCTGGGAGTACCACACCCTGGTGCGCACGTGTCGTACACCCGCATTTCACTAACAGCTCCGTCACCTAATTAAATTATAGAGAGCTAGACTTGTGAGGGGAACGCTGAAGGGCAGGGGACAAAAATATCGCTTTTAATGAAGGGTATCCTGCTAATGATCACCAATGGGGCCGAAACATAGAGGGTGACAAATTAGCTTGGAATTCGATTACAGGGACATTAAAACAATATGAAATTGGCTGCATCGACAGATTACCGGGTTCTAATGGCAAAATAGCTACGTTTACTGAAAGCTTAGGTATTAGAAGCAAGGAATGAAAAAAAAAGGAAATATAGGTATTGCCAACACTGGCCGTTTTCGCAAGCAGATTAGGTTACTCCGAGTATTGCATGCACGAATCACAGAGCGAGACTACACTGGTAATAACTTCCAAGCTTGTATGGTGGTGGTAGTGGTTTTATTATAAATAATAGTAAAAAGGAAGGAAAAGATTTTTGCTAGCCCCGACATCTGCCATCGATACTGAAGCATTTGAGCTGGGGCAGTGGAAATGAAAGATAGCAGGCAGAATGGAGAAATGAAATGAAACAGGTGAGGGGACAGGAAGAGAGGATAGGGGGAGAAGTAATATGTACAAACTATTTACACAATAAGAAATGTGTCCAGGTTGTGCGTGTGATCAGTTCATTTTAGAGGAATCACACACGCGCACAGCACTGTGTTGGTTACAACTGGAGTGGGGCGCCCAGTTATTAATCATTCAAGCTTGTATCACGGAGTTATTTTTTCAGTTAATACGTCACGAGTTTCAACCGAGTAGCGGGAAATTTTTAAAATGCAATTTTCTTATAAAAGAAAATATGTCTCTTGCTAGCGGATACACATAAACAGAGGCAGAACGAGCCCCAGAAACAGTGGTTCCATAGATCGAAAACTGGATGAATTTCTTCTCTGTGTCTCTTTAAGGAGAGCACAGTGTGCTATGGAAAGAAGATCGGGTAACTGTAACAAAAATAGGGTAGTTCCATTTAGAGGACTAAACTCCAGTTAATGCTACCTCCGGTGAGATCTAGAAGAGGAAATTACCATGTACTGGGCATCAAATGAGCAGGGGAAATAAACGACGGCCCCGTTTTAAAGGTAACGAACTGAATTTCAAGGGATGAAAAATTCAGCCAGAGGTGGGTGGAATTCAGGTGCAGATATAATATCGGGGAAGTGTGCTTTAATAGAGTGGTCCTACTTGGGCTAATGATGATGACAATGAATGAGGAGAGTCGTGCAACAAAGATATTAATTACGCACATAATTTAATAGCCTTTCCTTCACAAACCATACAACATTATACTAGAGACAGGCACACACATGAGCGTCCTCTCTTACTCGCCAGGCCACAGTGCACCAGATTAGACAGTGCAACGGACGGCGATCTCCGCATGGCCCCAGCAGAGTCGCCCGTAATGGCCCGCTTTTAAGAGCATCCGACCTCAGCGCCCCCTGAAACGGGCGGCTTCTGCATGGCGCTCGAGCGATCGCAAGCGATCACATTTTTCCTTCTAAATCGCCGTCGATCCCCTACCTGCGTCACCGAAAGGGAATACTTGGTCTGTTATGCGACAGCATAGAATCCTCACGGGAGCAAGAAGCTGGCGGCGCACGTCCGTCGTTGTCCCGGAAAATTCTGATTGGCTCGCGGTAAGTGACGTCACAGAAATCCCATAGACTGAAGGGATGTGACGTCATCAGATCAGGTTCGTCTGTCTCAAGCCTCTACCAGCCAACTGCGGCAGGCGGTGCGCAGGAAGAGCATTGCTTAGGAAGAGAAGAGCAGCCGGAACCCCACCAGTCACTTCCGGCAAAGGAATTAACAGCTTTGAATGCCATCGCATTGCCTAAACATAATGGAGTGCCCCTGCGTTTTCTACGCACCAGGCACGCGGTGAAATGGCCGTTACTAATTTCGTTTGCAGACGAGCTAGGAAAGGGACAGAAACATGTTAAAGAGTGGGAGACACCAGCGCCGCCGCTTCATTCACCAGTGGCGGGGTCAAGAGCCCCAAATCTATACTCCTCCAAATCTATACCCCTCATACCCAAGGGCCATTGAGGTAATTATAATAAAATAAATAAATAAATAAATAAATAAGCTCCTTGCAGCGCTATGGAAGGAGACCTCCTCAGCCAGTCGGGAGAGAGTCACCACGACTCGTCGTCTGCTGTCGGCATGCACAGATATGGTTATAAAAAAAACATAAATCGACGCTGTCTACGTACGATAAGCGTATGCGCGCTTACGTTTGCCAAACGCAAGCACTGTATGGTGTGTTAAGCAATTTGTCACATTTGTATATTTAGTTCAACGTATGCGAACGGAGACTCAATGATAAGCTCAGCCCAGTGGCGCCGTCTGGTTGATATAAAGGGAGGTATTTTTGTCAGCAAAGGCGACACTCTCGGCGCGGTTCAGGTGTCCAACGATATATGTGACAGATACTGCGCCATTTCCTTTCCCCCAGAACCAATTATTATTACTTAGAGCTATAGATAGAAGAGGCAGAATCGTCACTCTACATAAAAAAGTAAATTTATCGCCCACGTGTTTTCTTATAGGCGAGGCGGCATGAAGCGAGAGCCCAATGGCCCATTTACGTCCAGTGAATGTACTGAAAACGGTAGTGAAAACGACGAATTCAGACCGAGGCGAGGGGTCCTACTTCGAAGGGGGCCGCAATTTTGGAAACGATGTCTGAAAGTGCACAAGTGTCACGGGGGCTCAACTCGGGAATAACGCGAGAATATGTTGAGACTCGATATGAAATAGCGTTTGGCGCATGCGCACTTTAAAGCACGCTGTCCCAAATACTCACATGCCTACTTTTATACTAACACTACTTTATTTAGGGTCGGAACGTCGTCTACGCACTCATCGCAGCTTTGGGAATGCTGCAAGGAACTACTGAGATGGAGTATTATAGTCTTTGCCGCGCTGAACTGTCCCTTCTCGTCGACTGTATACTGGCGCTGTGAGCTACGTGTCCGTCGCCGTTTATGAACGCGCGCTGTCTAGCATGAATCTGTTTTCAAACCAGCCGTTTACTGCTCAGCTTTTTGGTGTCTAGTGTAACGTAATTTTACACGGCTGTAAACGTGAGCTGAGAAACAAGCCTCGTTCTGTCCGCGTTCCTGTGTGTCATTACAGCTCGTGTTGTGGTCGTGAAAGCAGTATACCAGAGAACTTTTATTACTGTTCCTGTTTGGTCAATAACTAACATCTCTATTCACTTGATTATAAACCGTGACATACTTTTATTGTTTAGGATTCATAGTACATATTTTCTTCATTCGTATCGGCGAAGGTGTGGGACACCAACTAGAACCTTTGGACAAGCTTACGCAAGCGGCGCTTGAAAAAAGAATCTCAATAAAAGCCAGGGGCAAAGGTTCTTCGCTAGCCATTATATACGAAATGGTTCACAATATAAGCTAACAAGAAGAACTCGCATGGAAGAACTAGATTCCAGAAGCAAGAGCTGTAATAATGCTCAGTATGTTCCTTATACCTTTTAAAACAGTCACCAAAATTGGTCAGACATATGATCCAGCTGTATACTACACTGAAGCAACATTGCCAGCAAAGAAGAAATCTGTATCAACCCCTGACCTACTGTTAGTGGTCGTCGCACCCATCGGGAACACATTGTTGACTAGCCTAGATGCTCGAAAATGATGTTATGCACAAATCCCACAGTGTCGGATTCCTTACCAATATATCGATATATCGCCAAATGGTATGCTGTGACCACCCTCAAAATGACTTTCAATACGAAACGAATAGTCACCTGCAGAGCACTTGTTTCGCTTACCAGACTGTCGCCCACCTTGCAAATTTGTCCTGCCATTATCGATCTCAGTGCGCCAAACTTGCGACTGTTCCCGTGACTGCATATAAGTACCGAAACTGTTAGGAAGCTGAATATAAATTTCTGCTGAGGAGGTGTCCTTTATAGCGAAAATCTCCGGAAACTACTCACTTCCACATATGAGTGTATTTCAGTGAGCACAGCCATCTTCAACTGATCGCACGAAGGTCGTACGTAGATGTGGAATGTAAACAGTGCATGATGCCTTTTGCTTCGTTAGAGTAGGAGTATGAATTACCACTACAGTGCAAAAGTCACTGTAATACAGGTAACTGATACATTGAAAGCAAAGCTCGCGTTTGACGAAGACGGGGCACGTAAAGATGGAAAGTTATAGCCGTGTCGCCGGCAAGTAAATCGAATAGGTTTTCATTGAAATGCTTCAAGTTCCTTCATTTCACAGTGTTTGTAAGCATTTTAAGGATTCCACATAACCGAAATGCATTACAGAATGCGGCGGACTAGATATCCTTATCTTAGCAGTTTGGTGAGAAATATGCCTTGTTACGAAACCATTTTTTGTAGTGTGTTAATCCTAATGCAATCTATGCTTTTAGGCCATGCCACGCTTTGTTTCCGTGTACAGAGTAATCGATCTTTACACTTACCGCTCATACCGCACCTTTCTTCCTATCAGGGCATCTGCAGAAGTGTTCAGCCCTCAAGTGGTGCGAGATTGTGTGTACACCGTTTAATTTTGAGCAAGTTCGATTTTATCTGTTGCCATCTTACAAAAAAGTGAAAAATATGGCACCAACTGTACTTCCAATAGATAAGTTAGTAAGTAGGCTAACTGTCAGTCTCTTATTACGTTTTAACCTTCGTTGCAGGGCCTCTACAAGGCACTGGATAAGTGGTGCAGGGAGTACGGTGATATCTGCGGGTAAGAAAGCCTTTCTTAAGTAACACATACAAATTTACAGCCACTGGTTGGATGCAACACATAAATTTGGTCACACCGCATAATTTACCGCTCTACTGTCGCAACATCAACCTGCGAAACTTGTGCGTGCCCTTAGCGATAGCTATACGAAGCTGTCTTGTTGTCAGGTTATCCCGTGCTATCTAATCTGCAGTAAGCTCTGAAATGGAAATGATATCATTGGGGCAGCCTTTGTCACTCTTCACTGTCCCTGCTAAAACAGGCGCAGCACTTCAGTGTTGTTAAGGACGTTTTGCAAAGCAACCGTATATTTCGAAATATGGTACCAACGCCTCACCTTCAACTAGCATAGGAACATGCAGCTTGCCTTTATTTATTTTTTTTATCGGCGTGCTGTGTGTACAGTCATCGTGTGTATAATCTAACTAACCTGGAGACAATTCCTCTACTTTCCTGCAACATTAGTTTTCAATAGGACCTGCCAGTTAACGCAGTTTCTTTCCACATTGCACCAACAGGTTCTACAATGGCGATGTCCCTTTTCTCATCATCAAAGACCTCGACTTTTTGGAGCAGATTTACATCAAAAACTTCCAGAACTTCACTGCCCGTGGGGTAAGAAACTTTGCCGAATTCTCTTCCTGACTGCATGTTCACGGGAAGCATGTAGAATCATAAACGTGCTGCGGGTAGAACGTAGAACGAATACTTCCAGAACGATGACTGTAACCACCATACGCGACAAAGTGTTCAGCCCATGCCAGAACATTCTCACACCATAAAACACTCGTTGTAACCCTGCCAAAAATGAAACGCAATCGTCTCACACTCACGCATGGCGGCAACATTCATAGCAAATGAAACAACTGCGAAAGCATGGTGCGAACAAGATAGCATCGATAACCTGAATTACCTACGTGTTTAATCTCCAATTAATTTTGGGGGCTGAATACCTTCTCACATTTTCACTTTTAGCCCCTGAGCCTCTGAAGCCACTGCCCTTCTTACTATTTTCTTGCTACTGCTGACAGTTACGACAATATGTACACGAGGTGTGCACAACATGTTTTATATTATCATGGCCTGAAACTTTTTTTTTATCTGGCAGAAATAAAAAATGTTAAAGCAAACGAAATCTTGAAACCTTGTCTTACCCAGGAGGATAGCACACTCCGTATAGACCACTCCGGGGCCGATAAACCTCTGCCCCCCTGTGAATTTGCCTCTAAGGGAGGTAGCTTTGGCTCGCTCACCTTACAGTTCAAAACTCACAACACACCAACATTCCGGCCTTTCCTTATGATAAAAGGGCATGTAAAGGGCACGCGCTTAGTACCACAGTAAACGGTAACCAACACAGTGCATTCATTGTTCTCCGGCGGCTTGCAAAGGCTGCTGCAGCGTTAGCATAAAGGCATCGCCGCTGGCGGGGACTGCTTTATTACAAGCACTTTCAACTGTCATGGAGTATTTATTATAGCGCGATGGACTACAATAAAATGTTATATCACCTACACACAATATCTTCGAGACTAGTAGCAAGACGTCACTACATAATGAAAAATAGTTGACGACAAGGCAGTATTAACGATGACAGCGCACCTTGAGCACGATAACACACAATGGTAAATACATCAGGCATAGCTTCAATAGTAGCCTGGAATCGAGGTAAGATGTACGAAAGATTATCGCAGTAAAAAATAGTGCTAGATTAATTAATGTATACCGCCAATCTTTTCCTGTTGTCTGCTCTACCCAGTGTTCAATGCGGTGCTTAGGTAAGTACACCGAACGATGTCTTTCAGTTCTGTAGGTTAGCAAAATATTGACAGATGATATTTGGAGCTAATAAAGTGTCTGAGTTGTACGTCGGTTATGAGGGACGTCATAGTGCACGGCAGCTGGTTAATATGGACCACCTGGGGTTTCATAACGGGCACAGACATTGCGCAGCACAGGGCGCCTCTTGCACAGTGACAGTTCAGGAGATAAAATGCACTGAACACTCGCCGTACTTTATTTAATGAATGCGCTGAAACTAAATGTCAGCTAAGTGTCAGCTACTTCCGATCGCCGTTATAATGCCGGCTGCCTTCTTTCTTAACAAACCGCAGGTGACGATGCGCACCGACCAGATGCACCCGGTCGTCGGCAAGATGGTGATCCACGTGCGCGGAGACGAGTGGAGGAGGATGCGCAGTTGCGTCACTTCCGGCTTCACGAGCAGCAAGTTGAAGCAGGTGTGACAAAGAAGCCCCCTAGGTGGCAGAAACTGTCATCGCAGGACAGTGGCGCTGAAGTGAAGTGGCGCATCTCTTATTAACCACTGCACCTTTGTGCCAGGAGTGGTATGAGGGTTCGCAGGGATCTATGAATATAAACTAGAAAATGGCCAATTATTCATATATACAGGGTGTTCCACATTTATCTGTCCGGGTTTATAAAACATTTTCCTGCGCAGACCACTCTATATTCCTGCTTAAGCACAGATCACAGGGTAGCTTATGATAGTCTGCGTTTTTCGATACATAATTTAACATCGGGAAGCCAAGTTATGGGTCCGTACCAGTTCAGTTTAAGCACTGATAGTGAGGAAAAAATTGGAGTGGACACTTAAGCTCCACTTTAGGCGTATGACGTCATAGCATAACAGGTTACTTCATATATATGCAGAATGGGCCTTTCTCTCCTTTACATTCGTATATCCCTGGGAGCCCTCACACCCCTCCTGACGCAGTGGTGCAGCTGTAAAGAGATAAGCCGCTCCCCGTTGATGGCAGGTGCTGCCACCAGTGGGCCTTGTTTGACCCAGGTTGCTCTTCCCGTGGCCTCCGCGATCAGCTCCGGCGGCGCGACGTTGCTCCGGCCATTCCATTCGCACGGAGAGAGCGTAATCGGAGAAAGCGGTGTGACTGCTCCTCTCGCCGCACCGTGGCGCGCGCAACCCAAGGCTCGCTTTCCCTCATGCGGACGGGCGCAGAGGACGAAAACGCAGTTTTCGCAGTCTGTGTACAACGCGCACTAAAAAATTATCGCACACCACAAGTAGCTGACTGGTGCAATTAGGCAATTGCTTTTTTAAATTATGACGCAGACTTAGGACCGGGGTGAGGCAAATCGTCATGAGAGCGTTCGTTTCACAACACGCAGGCAATTTTCTTTATTTCTGTAGCCTTGCATGGTTTCAAAACACGGAACATTTTACAGTTGAGAGGAGAGGATTATTTTAATTCTGCAATTCTTATACATATTAGCTTAGAACCTGAAATTACTTTTGATATATAGAGATCAAGTAGTTCTGTCAGTTTTCCTCTAGAAATGGTACAAATGGGATTTGTACTTACATGCGTGTAATATATTTAGCTTTCAACGCATGCAGATGCCAATGAATGCATTGTCCCACTCAAATGTTGGGCTTCCTTTTTGTGGATGGCTCTTTTGTGACGTGTTCAAATGTATCGTATTATACCCCAATCCTGCTACAGCCTCGAAAGTGGCTAGCAGTATCTCCAAATAAATAAAAGCCTGCAATCCATAAGGTTTTTTTACGTTGTGTATGGTTGAAACTGAGGCGAATTTAGTCCCGTTTTTTTTTCTTTCGTCGCGGCAAGCAAAAAAAGAGGGTATAATGCGCCGAAGCTACAGCTTGGCTGGAGGACAGATAAAACCATTTGAGGATAAATGACATTTTATTTACAAAGACAAAATCGGAGCCATATCGTTCGGCATCCATTTTTACATTGTGTTTATTTTAAACACGGAGCACTTTCCTGTGCAGTGGCTTGCAGGCAAACATTTTGCGGTACGCAGCCCTGTCTGTCACAGTAGCGCCGACGTTGGCTAAGAGTGGCCTCATGAACTTATCAAACACTACAGATAGTGTGCTTGCTGCGTGGTCATCCCTTGCTGGGCAAACGAAAAGGGGGCACTGCTCCAGTCGAGGCAATAACAGTTCAGCCAGCTGCTGACGCACGTTGCTCTTTTTTATGTGCGGCAGGGCAATGTCAACAGCCTTCTTAACGGTCACAAGGACCGTGACAAATTCTTACTTTGGGAATGTTAGCCCATCCCTTGATTGCAGGTCAATAAGCCCCATCAGCACGGGACTTGGTCCATCCGACTGGTGGAGGGGAGGAAGAAGCTGCATGTTCTCCGCTCCTCAACTGCTCTCGCCACGAACCCTGCTATATAAGCGATGCTGGCATTTGCTATGGTTGATGGGGGCCGCTGCACTGAAATAGAACATAGCCAAATTAGTATATGGAGCTAGACATTCTGCAATATATTGCCATTTGTGAGAGCACAAAAAAAAACAGCTTTTGGCACTAACCGATAAAGAAGTTCCGCAGAGCAAATTTTAGACAGCATGTAGAGACAAAACTTGCGCATAAACCAAATATGACATTTATCATCTCGCCACTCAACGTGCATTCCCTCAAAATTTTCAAATTTTGGGCATTGATACCACTCAGTTGTTATAGCCTTGACATAAAGCGAAATGATCGCTTTTTGGTGGCACTTCACATGGGTAGAGTAGGTGAACGAGTGTGCACTCACGGGGCATCGCTTTCAGGGATGTGAAGAGCTGGTCAATGTGCATCACAAAATCTTCAGTTCCCGTGAACCTGAAACAAAAATATGCACACTATTCATATCAGCCAAATATATGTATTAGACGAATCGCTGTTGGCTCCAAAAGAACAGCACTAGTCCAGCGAGCCAGCGAAGCGTAAGCTCTTGAGAAACATTTGATGCAAGATATACCTGGCTGGGGCAACTTGCGCTGTCTCGGTCGAATCATGCGTGGTTGCCTGTGCTGTTGCTTCAGCCGGAACATCAAGTTCGGAGGACGTCACATTCAGGGAGGCACCATGCATACTGCCATACATGTAAAACAGTTACCAAAACTACTAAGCAGCAGCCACATAATAGTAAAAACTGCTTGTAACACATTGCCCATCGGCACAGCAGGATTTGCGTGCTCGTGTGTTCTGAACTGTAAAAAATTCCAGTCAGCAGGCTGGCTACAACACTAGTAGCTACTCGCATCGTGAAATCTTAGTTGTGCAAGGGCCTGAAATGTGATAAGCTTTATATTTTGAAATAAGAGACAACCAGTTCACAACTATGAGCACTCGTCCCGGAGCTCAAATAACATGCACCTACCTCAAAACAGTCTGTCCGTTTTCAACATTTGAAGCATGGGATGGGCACAGGCTGCCAGTCCGCAAGATCCTCTCCTGGCTAAATGCCACGGCTCTTGCATCCAGACAGTCGTTTCCGCCAGCCATTTGCCGCAAAGAACTGAAGAGGGGCTCGACGGGGTCGCTCGATAAGTTCCTTGTTAAAACATAAAAGAAGTCACTCTCGAGAAGGTACTTAATGCATAGTACCGTAGATTTGCTTGTCAGCAAGATAGCTTCGTAGGTTTTAGCATCAAGAAACTTTTTCCCACTCCTTTTACAGGCATTGTATAGAGTTTAGAGGTAGTCTGGGAACTGCTTCTCCAGCCATTGAAGGCGTTCGTCGGTAGCGCAAAAAAAAAGTGGATTTGGTCAGGCTTTCTCATATGCACATGTGCTGTTCGGTTGGCCACATTGTGGATGGCAAACCACTTCTGCATCATCTTCATAAACAATATTGTTGCGTCTGCGTTCCTGAACTGTTCTGCCTGAGGGTGGTAACTGGGTATTCTATCAAAAAAGAAAGCGCTGAGATAACTTCATCTGAAAACAGCTGCACTGCTCTGCCCACATGCATCTTCTCAAAATTAGTTGGCTCTATGTGCTTCTGTCAGGAATCGAACTCTTTTCACAATCTCGTTTTTTTTTTAAGGACATAGAGCTGCTTCACAAACTCTCCAGTTATTGGCTGACTGCCATCTGTCATTTCCCCATCCAGAAGAAGGCTTCGCACGTTTTTTTATAATATGACACTGGTCAAAGGACAAGAATAGGATTCTTTCTGGATCACATGGATGACTGACCACTGGCTTGAGGGAGCCATCAAATAAAATAAACCAACCATTGCCCCATGAGGTCTAACCAATTAGTGCTATTTCTGTCTATTTTCCAGTGTTATTTATTTCTTATTTCGCTCACTTGTATCCCCACCCTGCTTGGACTTAGTGTCCGCAGTATTTAATAAATAAAATAAAATAAAATAAATAAAATAAAATCAGTGTTTCTGTAGAGACAGTAGGCAGATTACAGTTATGTGAAGCCTAAACTCACAATGCAACTCGCCCATGAGAGCACTCACCCCAGAAACACACGCGCCGCGTGAAGGTGCACGGCGCATTCTTCAGGGAGACGACACCTCTCCTCCCGGGCTTCGAGCGCACCTCAATAAAATTCCAACTGACCATAGATGTGGTCGTGGCATTCTCGGGTCTTAGCGGCGTTTACCCCACACAACCCTCCTCACAGAGGGCACTCTGGAAAGCAGTGTCTCCGCCACACGCAGATGGTCCCGCACATTGCCGAGTCAGCCGAGGTGTTCATGGACATGCTGGACGGGTACGCGGACACCGAGAAGGAGGTCAACCTGCGGCTCCAGTTCCAGGCGCTGTCCATGGACTACATCGGCCAGGCAGCCTTCGGCATCGAGACGTGCTTCCAGCGCGAGCTCAATGACATCTTCTTCACCACGGCACGCCGGGTGCTGCCAGGTGTCATGACCGGACCTGCCCATATGGTCGCACGTCAGTGATTCGTTTAGCTTCGAAACTGTTTTGTCGTGTCCTGTTGTAGCAGACTTGCTTAGCTTTCACAATAACGGCCTAAGGGGCGAGTTGGTGCATGATGAAATGAACGGCGGCGCACCAAGGACACTAACAACAAAGGGACACCACATGCCCATGTGGTGTCCCTCTCTTGTTAGTGACCTTGTTGCGCCGCCATCCATTTCATCTTGCCTAGCTTTGCCGAACTGTGACCCACCGCCATTGTCAACAACTCTCCTGCTAACCTTACGCTCAGCGTTTGAAAAAAGGTTGGTTCAGGAGACTGTCCTTATGAAGTGTGAAGTTGTGTCTCCTTCTCATTCATGCCTGTCGTCTGCCAGCGCTGCACATCGTATGGCAGAATCGGCCACCAAATCCAGCAAAACATCTTGCTCAGGACACTTGTATATATTTCACCGGTAGTAAATACCACGGGTTGAAAATCGCGAATCTCAGCAGAGGCGTCCACTATTTCACCAGTTTTGGCTCGTTGCAGAAATTCATGTCCGCGGTTGCTAAGTTGAAACAGCAATCGCGTGTTGGACAATGCCTACGTTGGCGTAAAATATGCTTTCATCGCAAAGCTGCGCCGAAACGGCCCGTGACAGCACGTGAATAACTGTTGATATTTTCTGACGTTATATTTCTGAGAAGGCAGCGCTGTGCGATGCATGATTGCGGTAATGAACTCCTGGTAGTTTTTAAACACACAAATCAACGCCTGTGGTATTTATAAAGAATGCGTATGCCACAATATTTTTAAAATTTCTTCCTCGCCTC
This sequence comes from Amblyomma americanum, assembly GCF_052857255.1. Taxonomy (NCBI): domain Eukaryota; kingdom Metazoa; phylum Arthropoda; class Arachnida; order Ixodida; family Ixodidae; genus Amblyomma; species Amblyomma americanum. The sequence goes on from NC_135504.1 coordinate 65,117,731, forward strand.
CAATGTATTGTTTTTCACCTATTGTATTATTATTATCGCGATCAGCACAAGTGTGCACTTACAGCTCTTAGACTGACCTTGAAGATCAATAATTTTGTGAACTTTCGAGAAATAAGCAGAACCTCGCAGTAAACTGGGAAGGTAGCCAATGCGTAAACTCCGATATTCCTTGAGATGAAGTTTTAGTTATATATATCAATGCAAAGCTGGGTTAAGCAGTGATTTCCATATTCATCAATGAACCTGTGTCGCCGTTCGCCGGGATCATTCGCTTAAAAGTAAAGGAAATCTGCCGTAGGACTGGTATGTGTGAAAACATTTTCCTTGGCCCACACGAGAGTGACAGGCTGTCTACAGAAGTTGTTCTAATTATGTCAAACGACCTGTTTGCCTTATGCCTGTAAAGTTATTGCTTATTTTTAACAAATCTTCACAACGTTTTGTCATTGTTGCACTTTTCATTGTTATTTTTTTTCTGTTGGCTGCCTGCTTTTCAAATTTTTCATGTCATGGCATGCCCTGGAATTTCATGTAATTAGATAGCATTGTGGGAATTTAAAAAAAAACTAAATAAGGTCTTTCGAACATGCGACAAAGACGCATTACATCGAGAACAAAACACCGCGTTGCCCTCCAAGTCTGTTCTAATTTTGTTGCAACACTCTTGCTTTTCGCAGAGAGCACGACTACCATGGGAAAAGTGATGAGTCCTTTCTACTGGTTCTTGGGTCAGTTCGGCTCGCTCACGTTCAGGGTGTTTTCCAGGGAAACCACCAAGATGATTGAACTGCGCAAGAACCACCCAGAGGTGAGAAAGGGCGTTTTACACCCGCCCAGTGTTAGACGTCGGTGATTTCTCGAAACCGGTGTTTAAATAAAGAATGATAATAATAATAATAATAATAATAACTGGTTGTTGGGCAAAGGAAATGGCGCAGTATCCGTCTCATATATCGTTGAACACCTGAACCGCGCCGTAAGGGAAGGGATAAGGAAGAAGTGAAAGAAGAAAGGAAGAAGGAGGTGCCGCAGTGGAGGGCTCCGGAATAATTTAGACCACCTGGGGATCTTTAACGTGCACTGACATCGCACAGCACACGGGCGCCTTAGCGTTTCGCCTCCATCGAAACGCAGCCGCCGCGGTCGAGTTCGAACCCGGGAACACCGGACCAGTAGCCGAGCGCTCTAACCACTGAGCTACCGCGGCGGGTTAAATAAAAAATGCCCGGAAGTTGTTTTGTAGTCGTCGCCGCCGCGAGCCTCTGAGAGGAAATGGCTCGCACCCACAGTGGAGAATTGAGCCAAGAAGCAGATAGTGACGCCATAGTGGACAAAAATATCTGGTAAAAATGAATGAGTGATGATGATAACGAATTATTCAGGTGCATTGGCATCTCAGGCCAAACAGCGCCAAGGCACATGGGTTCTGGACAACTTGTGCTCATGACGTCTGCCGCTAGCCGAATTTTCTAAAGATCTAATAGAAGCAACTGGAATGCAGACTCGAAGAATTTCTTACGAACTAGAATGGTAAATAATTTCTGCGAGATAGGTGAGTAATTTGATGAAATAACAGGGCTTGAAGCAACGAAAATGAAAAGGTTTCGAGAAAGGAATACCTGGAAGATATAAGATTTGCATTAGATTAGATGCAGACTAGATTTATAGAATCAAGACGAGTTTTGAAGCTGAGTTGGCAGATAATCTTTCTTCTCCCTGAGCAGAAGTGGTGACTTGGTAGCTGAAAATCATCCACGTATTCTGCCTCAGCAGGTAAGGGCCACAGATAGGGCAGCGAGACCAGATTTGTGCTGGTGCAAGTGTAATTCCAGAATGCGACAACGCAGTGGCACGAAGGAGGCTTTAAGCATCCGTGGTCGCCATCGTTTCTTCTAAAAGCAGTTGTGCGCGCTTGCTAACTTCGGGCGACACTGGTGAAGGCCATATAAATGGGCTTGCAATGACTGAGCAAAGGAAATGCATGCTATCCATAGAAGCAAAAAAAATGTTAATTAATCAAGGTACTTAAGTATTTTCACACCACAAGTTCATGGAATGGAACTGGTTAAGATGTTTAATAAAAAAGAGAGAGCGGGCAGCTGTTTCAGTAAAGCCTCTCGCTTGCATAAATCTTGCAGATGAATCTGTTCAATTTTCTAAAAGCAATGAATACTGCAAATAGCTTTTTTCCACGTCCAACATTCTTGGAGAAAAATTTGCTATATTGAAAAATTATAACCTACTCTTATGGAAATATTGAAGGCAATAACGCATTCTTCCGATGTGTAGCAAAATCATTCTTTTAAAGTGTTTCCATCGATCGCATCGAGCAGTTAAGACTGCCGTAGAAAACCAAGGGGGAACGCTTTTGACGATAGCAAAAACGTTATGGTAGCAAAAAAAATGCGAGCCTGCTGACGGAAGAACTGCGCATATATTGACTCTTATAGTGAAATCTTGCAATATCCGAAAAAAAAAAACTGCGTTCATAAAGTCTTTCGCGCTCAAAAATGCGCTAGCCCAGAATTGTTCGGCATGTTCCACTAGACAATGCTTACAGGCCTTTGTCGTCCTCACTATCCAGTAACGCAAATGCCATGATTTTGTTTGTTTCGAAAAATAAAAACACTCATATACTTCAAACCACTCCGTGCAATAATTTTTCATGTCTACTGAGTAGACCCGAAGTTTGCAGTGCCCATTGACTATGCTATGCAGTTACCAATCAACAGCCCGCAGCTCAATTTTCACACCAGCCAAAGCCGGCGCCAGTATTCATGCGAGACGTCAAAAAAAAAAAAAACGAGGACATGCTCTCATGCGCAATAGAGCCGATGTGCGATGTCAAGTGCAAAGAATTATACTAATGCCTTGCCTTCGAAAACTGTGCGGATTGCCGAGGGGAGAGGTGAAAAATATTGTCTTTCATGTTGTTTCGTGTTATTTTTTTCATCTTTCCCCAGCTTCGAAAGCCAGACATACTCCAGAATTTGCTGGACGCTGAAATTGAGGAAGAAGCTCTAACTGAAGCTGTTATGAAGAGTGAGACCAAGGAAAATGGTATGGCTAAAGAACACTGTTCTTTCAAGGGACAGTCTATATAGGCATTTATCGACCATATTTTTTTTTCGGCAATTAAATGCCCTTTGCCAAAATAAACGTACTTGAAGAGTTAGGAAGAGTTGCACCTAGGAATCTGGTCTGCCTAAGGAACACTATTGATTCAAGGTACAGCATATATAGGCATTTATCTACCATATTTGTTGATGGTACTCGAATTCCTCTTGCAAAATAAACGTACATCCGGCTGTGGGAATGAGAAACATAACTGGATAATATTATTTACGATCTAATTTTTTGATATAGCAGCGCCGCTTTCCCGTGATAGTCGGCGTCCGCCAGGGCTGGCAGCACACAGATGCCACAACGACTTAGCGCCGCCTGTGCAATTAATAGCATGACATTACCTGAGGTGCACAAGAATTCCGGAATTACAAATCGAGGCATTAAGTGGTTTAAAAATATATACATAAAATAAAGCTCATGATACCTATCTCAGATATCCGCAACTGTTTTCTGCTACTAGCAGCACTGGCACTGGCGCTGCGCCCCATCAATAAACTGTAGTGCGCTCAATTTAGGTGACTAAACGAGACATTAACACTAAATGAGACATTAGTACCCCAATTTACACGACCATTTATAAAGGATACCATGCCACAGTGGCTTAAAGCTGGATTAAAAGTTATTTATACCCCCTATACTGGTCATACGGAAGGTAACTCTGCATATGGCAAGAAAATTGCCGTGAAAATAGCGTCCCCCATCTTTCTAAATAGTGTATTTATTTATTTGGGACGCTAAATGTGCCGCACGGCATAAAACGGGATGTCATTAACGAACGTTAATACGTTATGACGTTACAGAAAGTCATGAAGTCCGGTTTTGTATAAAAAGTCACATAATCTTCGGGCGTAAATGTTTTTCGTTATCAACAAGCGGAAATCGGTGTCATTGTTTGAGGACTGGCCTGCCTCTTGAAGAACGCGAGCGCGCACCAGCGAAGTTCGTGGGCATGTCCACAATAGGTGGTAAACAGTGTTGTCAGAAGCTGGTGTGTCGCAGTGAGGGGGCATTTTTCCGGGGCAGGAATCTTCTTACTTTGTCGCTGAAATAGTGTAGCGTGATTTATTTATCGATTTGGTCTATCGAACGCCTTAGAGTATTCTGCAGAAATTCCGCACGAATATGGTGATAATGTTGTGTGTTGTTATGAGTGAGCACAATTCTTCACGTATTGTTTTTTTTTCAATAAGCATGAAACACATTTTTATGAAGATTCCGGGAACACGTCTGAATTTCTCTTGAGGGATATCCCAATTTCGGCCTGATATTAATTAAAGACATAATACTATTTATAAAGCCGTTTATCTTTGCAGATCACTCATAACAGTAAATTACTCACCATAAAGGTATCACAAATTAAGGAAGTAATGACACTGAGAAAGCTATGTATGCCTTTTTCTTGAGCCGCATGGTAGCGCTTAGGTGGCTGAAAGTCATTAATGTCTAATTGACATGAGTTAATAGGTACTCCTAAATTTAACCCAGTCCTTAACGAGTGAGGTCACCTTTGCTTTCGCAGCTGACGGCCCCAAGAAGAGGCTGCGGGCACTTTCCCCGAGGGAAGTCATTATGAACGCCACCTTGCTCTTCATGGGAGGGTGAGGGACTGCGTCTTTTTTATCACAATATATTATTTTAATATCACAGCACTCGACCGAACGTAGCGAAGCCAAGTGATTTTCAGAAGGGTATAGTGACCTGGCGAAGGCAATATCAGTCAATAACTAGCCACAAAAGGCATTACAACAGAACTTCAGAAAATAATGGCAACATAGTGCTGTGATTTTTTGTAGTGTTGTGTGATACTAATGAACCGAGGTCCCGTCAGGTTATACAACACTCGCGTCGCACTGAGTACACACGCAGGCTTTTCCTTGGTGCGTCCGGTGCTGAAAATATAAACAAACGAATAGCTTTCTTGCACGTTTGAAAATTTAACTGAACAATAAGGACGGGCAAATGCTTGAACATATACAAGGTGTTTCACCTAATACTTTACACAATTTTTTAAAAATAGACTTTCTGAGTTGGAATGGCGCTTGTCCTGTATAGCATTGTCATCGCGGTGCACTACATTAGATTACAGCTACGACGTCCTAACTAGCTGACTGGTTAACTAATATAAAATAGTTAACTTTTTAACTTAATGGGTAGGCTCCTCAATTATTGAGAGGCGTGTGTTACACGGTAAGTAACATTCATATCAGTTTTTAGAATTTCGAAAATGCAGTTACCCTCGGCGCTGTGTCCCCAAAAATTCTGGCTACATCGCGCCACGATACATGCACCTTCGAGAAGCTTGCAGGCAAAGCAACATCTTCAGTGCACGTAACTCGTCGAAATAGCTAAGATTTCTTGGGCCACAGCGCCGAGAGTAACCGCATTTTCTTATATGCATGTTACTTACCGTGGGCTACACGCCTCTCAGTAGTTAAGGAGCCTACCCGTAATAGTTAAAAAGTTAACTGCTCAATATTAGTTAACCACTCGTGTAGTTTACGTGTCTTAGCTGTATTCTGGTGTACTACACCGCTGACAATACCATACCGAAAAAAGCACTCTTCTAACTAAAAAGGCTATTTTTAAAAATTGTGCAAAGTCATAGGTTAAGCACCCTGTAGAATAGTAGGAATGAGCGCTTTAGATGAGTGCAGGGAACTGAAGAGGAAATAAAACAATTTCAATTCGGAGTGGTGTGTACACACTAGACGACTGTTTTTTTTTTAATGAGGCTCAAGAGAATCCTGCTTTCAAGAAAAACCCTAGAACATTTACGCAAACGTGTGCAAACATGAAAAATATTGCAGCTGTTGCCGGTTTCGCATGTTGTTGACTTCAGCGCACTTTTAGTGCGCAGTTCGTTTCACTGCTGTGCACACAAGAACAAATGGAGCACGCATAACGTTGCCATAATCAGCCCACTAGGATGCACGTTAACGAAAATAAGAAACGCCAGATCATCGAATCACTAGGGCCTCGTATGATGCGCAAAAGCTCAATAGTATGAAAAGCCGTAATTCGTTTTCTCGATCTTTTGGTGCGGGAAGCGAACATTATAGGTTCTGTAAACAGGAAACTGAAGTCGTCTTTTTACCGCGGGAACTCTATCCACACGTTCCGGGCATTCTTGGAAACTTCGAATTATTGTCCTGTGTGGCCGATTTTCCTAACTAAATCAAATTAAACGTAGCAGCTCCCACCTTTTTTTTTTTTTTTAACTCAACGCGGTAGGTAGGAGGAGTCAACCAACGCGTCAGCCAGTCCCGTGGCGGCTTGCCGCATTGCCATCGGCGGAGTGATACGTAAATCAAAGAGTCCACGCGTATTTTTATTTCCGTCGGCTTAATTTGGGGCTATATTGCCTGCGACTGAGACTGTTTATTCACAGGAACTTAAAAAACAAAATAAAAGCGAAAGCGAAGCCACCACGGGACTGGCTGAAAGGCACTCCACGCGTTGGTTGACTCCGCCTACCTACCGCGTTGAGTTTAAAAAAAAAGGCGGGAGGCGGGACGTTTATTACGATTTAATTAGGGCAATCGTCCGCACAAGAGAATAATTGGAAGTTTCTAAGAGCGCCCGGAACGTGTAGATAGAGTTCCCGCGGTAAAAGGACGAGTTCAGATTCCTCTTTCGTGCAGCTTTAAAGTGTCAGGGGCCATGAACGGATTCGCCATTTCTGCAGGTTTGAGACGACGTCGATTGCAATGTGCTACCTGACCTTTCTGCTCGCGAAGCATCAGGACGTTCAAGACAAGCTCAGGGAAGAAGTGAAGGAAGCTGTCGGGGAACAGGTAAGTCAGATTAAGTTTTCACGCGTCGAGAAGGATAGTTCTCGTTGACAGTTACGGTGACTGTCACATGAGCGGCATTTTACGGCGCGAGCTGTGTCAGCCTAGCACATCCTGGTTCGCGTCTGAGTCCCGTCTGCGTGCCGCTTTCCGCAGCAGAAAAATAGGCAACTGTGCCGGGTGTTTCAGCGAACACTTTTAAAAATTTTCAAAAATAGGATTTTTGGCCTAAAATTATGCCTTTTTCATCATAGTATTATCAGTGCTGGCGGACACCAGCAAAATCGGTGAATCGTCTTACGTAGTAAGCTGATTAACTAATTCTTAATAATTAAATTTTTGACTAGTAATGTTAGGCGCCCAGCGGCAATTAGAGATTTGTAGTCGCCCGTTTGAAATATTCTATCAGCTTTTAAAATTTCGAAAACGCGATTACTCTTGGCGGTGTGGCTCGACAAAATTTGGCTTTTTCGACTAGTTACGTGCACTGGAGGGGTTGCTTTGAATGCATGCTTTCGAAAGCGCATCTATTTTCGCACCATGCAGCCAAATTTTGTCTAGCCATAGCGGCGAGGGTAATCGCGTTTTCGAAAGACAAAAAACGGATTTGGCTATTACTAACGATCGGCAACAAATCTCTAATTGCAACTCGGAGCCTAACTCTACTAGTCAAAAAGTTAATTATTAGATATTAGCTAACAAGCTTACTACTGACGGCGATTCACAAGTTTTCTGGTGTCCGCCAACACTGGTAACACAATGCCACAAAAGCCATAATTTTGCCCCCCCCCCCCCCCCCCCACAAAAAAAATAACCCGCCGCGGTGGCTCAGTAGTTAGGGCGCTCGACTACTGATCCGGAGTTCCCGGGTTCGAACCCGACCGCGGCGGCTGCGTTTTTATGGAGGCAAAACGCTAAGGCGCCCGTGTTCTGTGCGATGTCAGTGCACATTAAAGATCCCCAGGTGGTCGAAATTATTCCGGAGCCCTCCACTACGGCACCTCTTTCTCCTTTGCTTCTTTCACTCCCTCCTTTATCCCTTCCCTTACGGCGCGGTTCAGGTGTCCAACGATATATGAGACAGATACTGCGCCATTTCCTTTCCCCCCAAAACCAATTATTGTTATTATTATTATTGCCCCCAAAAATCTATTTTTGAAAATTTTTGGAAGTCTTCCCTGAAACACCTGGTATAAAACTATATACGACTAAACACACTGTGTAGATGTGGCTCGAAGGCACGACCACTCAGTAGACCCTTGTCGCCCCGTTTCGGCCATGGCCAACTCAGGTAACCAACCTCAAACCTAAGGCCCTATCTTAGAGCGTAATGCTGAGTACACGTATTTTATCTCAGCCATGAATCTGCCCAGTCATTCGCAGGACACTGCGGCTACTTATGTTCGTTCATTGTTTAGTGGCGGTGGCAGTAAGCATACTCTTAACGCAGTGTTAAGCGTTTCGGTAACCATCTAGTGCTGATTAATCGTCGTATTCTGAGAATAAGTGGTTGAATTCTTTCTCTGTCTTCAGGGCGAACTAGACTACGACACCATCACGAAGAAACTCAAGTATCTTGTCCAGGTTGTAGAGGAAGGACTCCGACTCTACCCTCCAGCTGTTGTGTAAGTCAGCTTTCTGGGTTTATTGCTCGTTACCTCAATGTACTCTCACTAGCTGGACGTATTGTTTTCGCGAATTTAAACCTGCTGCTTCGCCTATAAATTTTTTATTTACTAAAATGTACAGAACCTGCTGCGGCATAAACCTTACGAAAACGTGGTTGCACTCTGATGTGTGTGTCGCAGGACTAATTCAGAATTTTTTATTTCAGCAATAACTGATGGTAGTGTTGAGATGGTAGTGTGGAGGATTGCTACAAGTATAGAGACGCGAAGCTGAGATGAGTCGTTTGTAGTCGTGTTTTGTCATACTTTACTATCAATGATCATTAATCACACCTTCCGAAAAATGAATTTCACGTGCCTTGTATAACATTATACCTCGAAGCAAGTGATGACGCTTACTTTTCTCTGCTGAATATTACAGACAGCATATCTTCACTAGCCTGTTACAAACGTTTCATTGGATTCCACGAACCTCGAGGCCTTGGTCAGAGACTCAAGTTCTCTTGTGTTCTTCGCTCTTTCAGCACAAAATACACTGTAGTAATAGACAGAACCACCATTGCAACATAAACAATGAACAACAAACATGTAACGCCGCAGTTCTTGGATTAAAAGATGTATGAGCTGAAACACAACAGTACACTGCATTTATTTATTTATGATCAGGGCCGCTTAAGCGTTGCAGATCGGAGTGGTAAGTATAGACAAAGAATACAGTGCATGGCTGTTTTGGAGCATTCAAGAGGCACCGTTTGAGTGGTTCATTCGCGTAATATGAACAGGTATTACTGCTAATAAAATAACGCCAAAAATTGAACGCGTTTCACGCGAAAATATTTTGAAGCTCCGTAAAAATAAGGTTGTGAGAGATGACCTTCTTCGAGAGCAGATTTTCTAGACCTCCCTACAGAGTTAACTCTCGGTCGCAAGAACTCAACATTCTTCTTATGATTTGGCCATAACAGAGCAGAACTTTAGGGGTCGGCACGCTAGTGTTAGAACATTAGAAATCGCCTTCTACACCTGTCGAAAATAAAACAGAAAACTTTATCTTGTCACAACAGATGTTTCGGTAGTATTCGGGGCCTTGAAAACAGAAATTCGTTACAACAGGATTTCATGTGTATTTAAAAGTCTCCTGTCGTAACGACCGAGCTAATTCTGTTGCAACAGACAACTTCGCAATACTGTAGAAAAGTCTGCCGTAACGACACGACGACAAAAAATTTCTGTTCTAGTTTGGGACCAGCTCCATCATATTTTTCAACTGGTGTATTTGCTGTGTCAACATCTTCATTATCAGATTCGTGATCTTTATCTTTGACACTTAAAAAAGGGTTTTTGAAAGGAACACTCGCGACAAATGACATCCACTCTGGCAATGCTTTCCAGGGCCACTTCACGGCAAGCGGAAGAGGACTTCGAGTGGAACGGCATGAAGTTCAAGGCGGGAACGTGTGTCATGGCTCCGACGTACCAGCTGCACAGGGACCCGCGCTACTGGGTGGACCCTGACACCTTCGATCCTGAAAGGTGAGAAAAGGCGTCCTATTCTGCGGAAGCACCTGCGGAACACTCACGCGTTGCTACATTTTCTGAGGCGCCTGGCTGCCTTTGGACTGCTTCGAATTATTCCTAATGTCGTATCAGTACAGGAGCACGTATGTCTGAAAGTGCCTCAGCGCGCAATGGCAGAGGGAGATCTCGCACTCATTACGCTATGAGGAAGCAACCACTCTAAACACAAATATGCCTACATGGGACTAACAAGACAGTAAGCTGTCCCTCTAATAAAAGGGATTGAGTGCGCTAGAGGACAGCTTATCCTTACAAAAATATATTTAGGCAGTCTATAAACTGTCCATAGACTCTTGTCTATAAAGTCTATAGACTTTCAATAGACAAATACTATAGACTAGTCTGTAGGCAATACAAACCCCTATAGACAGTCCATAGATTTATGGCCATACACTTTTAGTAGACTTTTCTCTATAGACAGTCTATAGACTAAAAAATACAAAAATAAATATCTGTAGCAAGGTATTAGAGTCTATAAGAAGTGTGTAGATTATGAGTAGAAAAAATAACAATCTATAGCAAGGTATTAGAGTCCATAAGGAGTCTCGTATAGACAGTCTATAGGCTACCTTTATAAGGATACTCGCTTTTTTACTCCTTTCTGTTCAGAGTGCAGACTTTAGAACGGTAGTTGATATCAAACAAATGGTCTTGGAGTTCTTCTGACTTTCATCGTTTGACGGACTTAACAGATTCAGTGCCGAGAACGAGTCCTCCATCCACAAGATGGCGTTCCAGCCCTTTGGCGTGGGGCCCCGGCATTGCGTGGGTTTTCAGATGGCCCGCATGGAGATACGCTACACCCTTGCCAGGCTTGTCCAGCGCTATCGTGTCGACCTTGGCGAATCTCAGAAGGTAAGCCGTCGGTTCAACACATAGACATTGGCCTGCTGCTCCCGAAATTGACTTCGATGACTCCAGCTAGCGTACCGCTCAGCCAACCACTTAAAACTTTTTAGGGAGCCTTAGAGGGCTGATGTGTTGGGAAACAATTAAAACTGCTCCGCTACATCTGCGACGTTCGGGTTTCGAGATCATGATATGCAGTCGCAGGAATTCTCACGCAGGTGGGAACCTTATAATGCGACGTATTTTTCTGCGTCCTTGAAAAAGTGCAGTGAAAGCTACCGGCACTGAAATGTACAGCGCACGGCACTGTGCCTACCGTGCTGCAGCATGCTGCACCATGCGAAACTACATGCGCTTTCGAAAGCATGCAGGCAAAGCAAACCCTCTAGAGCACGTAACTGGTCGAAATAGACAAATTTTCTCGAGCCACAGCACCAAGGATAACCATGTTTTCGAAATTCGAAAAACTGATGTGGCTATACTAACTACCGGCTAAAAATCTGTAATCGTGACCAGGTGCCTAACTCTACGAGTTATAAAGTTATTAAAAATTAGTAACCAGCTTACTACTTCAGCCGATTCAACGCACTGGTAAAACTATGCCGCAGAAGCCGTATTTCTAACCCAAAAATCTTCTTTTTGAATATTTTTGAAAGTGGTCCCGCGAGACCATGCGCGCTCTTAGATATAAATATCTCCAAAACAAACTATCCGTTCGTATTCTTACTTCCACCAAAAACCTTTATCTGGCGAAGTCGGCGCTCTCGATGGCATGTTTCGTATAGTGATGACGTCTGACTTTTCCACTTTTTATTACAAGGAAAACTTCTCCCGTGCTATGGCACTGATTCATCGTCCTGCCTACTGTTTACAAGCCTTGCTACGCCATGGTAGCAGTTTGTGAGCAACAATAGAGCACCCTTAGGATGCGGGATTTTTTTCCATTCACTTTCCCAGGGACGAAACTTCTACGGCTTCAATATCACAGGTTCCAGGAAGCGACCATACGGTTGCTAGTCAGCACGTCATCCCGTATGTTCTCGCTATTGCCCCATCTGTGCATCGTTGTTTTCTGTCGTCTTGCTTACACTTATCAACGCTAGTGTCTTACATGTCACCTTACATTACTATTCCCATCAAGTCATTTCGAAAAAGTCTATAACCTAATAGCGCTGGGATACAGGCTATTCTCAGTGACAATTATAGCTTACATTCTCATTTTCACATAAGTCTTAATGTCCACCGATAGCGAAGGGCAAACGACTCCCTGTATTCATTCTAAATGTTTTAGAGGTAACAGCTGCTAGTGTACAGCGTTGCTGTTCCTTTGTCCACGTCCTATGTGTTTAGTTTTGCAAAATCTTCAATGTTTCGGAAGTCCATAGCGTAATACGACACTCTTACGGCCCACCTAGCGGCGTCTACAATCTGCCGCATGTGGGGAACAAGGACTAAAGTTTTCCTAGTTTTGGCTAGAGTTACTTAACTGCTCATATCTTGAAATAACTGCCGCACGTTCTCATTTAATGAAATTAAACCTGTATCTCTAAGTTTCTTACCTAAAACGCATGTTTTTCTCACTCATCATGGAAATTGGCAGCGCAAAACAATCTGTGAGGAGAGAGAGAGAAAACGAGGGGGGGAAGGCAGGGATGTTATCCACGAAGGTTTCCGGTTGGCTACCCTGCACTGGGGATGGAAATGAGGGGATCAAAAAGGGAAGAGAGAAGGAACGGGAAACACAGTCACAGTCTGTCAATAAAGGCAGTCGTTCGTAAAAAAATAAAACAGTGCCTTGTAAGCCTTGATGGCAGTCGACAGTAGAGGCCACGGGCCGAGGATCTTGTCCTCTGTGAAAGGGCGAGGATCAAGGCGGTAGAAACATGGACGAGAGGACAAGCGCTGAACTACCAACTGAATTTTATTGAAAAACAGGCCACATCTACACTGGGCAGCATCACGTGTCCGTTTATCGATAAAACCATGAATTCACATCCGGAACCAGTACAACACACATTCTCATTCTCACTGGAGGCAAGATACAGGCAACCACGCGATGGCGTGCCTCTAAAATTCGAATTAACCACCGCAGTACGGCTAGAGTGCGTGTTTACGTCATAGCAAAAGCCGTCAGGAAATCGTAGCAAAAGCAGAGCGAGATTAAAAAAAAATTCCAGGGGTGCACATAAAGCTGCTGAGGTGCAGTAATGCGAAACCATTTCTCTTACTGCGCGTCGTTCCTCCCTCTTACGCGTCCGCCATCTCGCCTACGCGCGCGCCATCTGCTGGACCAGCGCCGTACATTGCGAACGGGGGTTTCAGTGGGCGCCGCATGATGGCGCTACGACAGCACTTTCATGAAGACACGCTCTGGCCACAACTTCCGTCCACAGCGTCTGTCTATAGCTTCCGGTGACGCCAATCATCAGCTAAGAAACGCTTTCCCATTAATAAACCGCTAACAGCAACAGCCCGAGTGCATAAAATGTGACCTGTTTTTCAATAAAATTCAGTTGGTAGTTCAGCGTTTGTGTTGTCGTCCATGTTTCTGCGTCTTCGTGCCTGTTTCTTTTGTGCTGCCACTTTCCGTGATTAATCGCCGACTAGCCCGCGTCAAGATATTAATCGATGCCTCATCTCACTCACCTTCATCCGCAGGGCGAGATGCGGATGGACTCCTACGCCATGGTTTCATCTCCGGAGAACGGACCTTGGCTCAAGTTCTACAGGCTGTGAACGGCGAAGAAAGAAGCGCATAGATACAAGGAGTATCGCGTAACTTAGCCACCCTTCGGCCGCAGAATATAGTCATAATAGTTGTTTTTGTGTGTTTTTGAGCACGTTGGTCTGTTTCATAATCAAGAGTCACACGTGCGAGAAAGCGACAGGCATGCTATTGTTTCGTATGTGCTTGGTGCATGGCTGCATAGATTTAGCGCCATTCTTTATTAAATGGGGCACCTCATTGCCTAATACAAAACCAATGTTTTTTTAGCTGCGTGACCAATACGTATTGTCCTGGGTGCTGACGCAGCGACGCAGCAAAAGCAAACTAAATGTAATCCAACAGAGCAAACTTGTTTGCGCTGCCTTCAAATCTTTGTGTTTAGCAGAAGGAATAATTAGTATTGATAAGTGAACGTTTCAAAGCCGTTCTCTAGCACGCAAAAGAGGAATTATTCGACTCATTCCGATGAAGCGTATTCCTCTTTGACGTCAAGAAGCGCCCCAAACAACTTTGGCAGTTTATCAAAAAATAAAAACAAATGGTAAAGATATTGTTGCCATTTCGCCAGCCAGTTGCCTTTTGTAGAAACATTTTTGATGTTAACCTCGACGAGACCAAAGCCTTTAACTAGCACTTCAAGAGTTCATTTTCTACATGCAGAAACATGAGAAGATTATATCAGTGTGGTAAACTATTCGATGAGCCAATGGAGGCTGTTTATATTGATCTTCGGAGCATTTGGGGTCCTATTACAGCGTCATGACAAGCCCCTGAACAACGTCACATGACGCGATGTATGGACGACTGCTTTGATTTGCGCTTGTGTTAATTCTTTGTCGAGATATTTGTATATCATTTTTTTGCAAATGATTGGAAGATCGAGCTTTACCTCTACATTGGAAACTCGTAAATGTCGGACCTATGCCTAAATCACTACTTCGCTATAACGTTACCAATTATCCCTTCATTTGTTCAATTAGTGTTGCTGTTGAAGTTCTCGATCCCGTGCTTATACACTAACACCACGCACTACTTAAAAAAAAATTCTCGTTACAATGTCCTTCACGACCCGGTTTTCGTAGCGGTCTCTACTGTGTCATCCAATTAATAGAAATAACGCATCCTATTATAGCAGGTGTCTTGGATCGGAGAATTTCTGTTAACTGTGTATTTCTGGATTTAAAAAAAAAGATTTTGCTGTGGTTTGCCATTTACTGTTGATCCAAAAGCGTTGAGTGTATAACATAGATGATTCACTTATTGACTGAATAAAAGAGTACCTTAATTTGAGACGACAGCAGGTGATTATAAACTGGGAACAGTTGAATGGCGTGATTGTATCTTCAAGAGTACCACAATGGTCCGTTCTGGACTTACTAATGTTTTTGAATTATATAAATGATTTTCGTGGTAGTAACTCCTCTTGTATACGATAATTCGTATATATCTTACCTGGATGACCACGCAAGATGTGACACATGGTACACGCATATTAACCTACACAAAACTGCGTGCATGTTTTTTTTTCAAGAAAAAGACATCTCACTGACATAAATTTAGTATTAATGAACCAAACTTAGCACCTGTGACTCGGTACAAGCATCCCAAATTTTTCATGACAGTCAGCGTTTCATAGCATTACCATATTGATTTTATTACAGCTAAAAGACACTAGAGTTTTAGAGTTCATCTCCAGAAGCCCAAAACCATTTCCAGCTGTAACGAAGACATTATTGCGTTGGTCTCTAGTGAGGTCTGTTGTTCAATATGCGTGTGCAGTGTGGGATCCACCGGTTGTGTCCGACATACGTAAAATGGAAAGGGTACAGAACTTATCCGTCCGTTTCTTTCTCAAGAACTAGTCGAAAAATTTCAGAGTAACAACTGCAAAATACAGTCTTGGCTGGGATGCAATTGGACAGCACCGAAAATTACTTCGGGTAAAGTTCTCCCAAAGCGTATTTTATTCGAAAATTGGTATAGCAGCCCAATAGTACATGCTGAGTCCAGATAACATTTCAGGTGTTTCGTTCACATAAACATGATTAAAGAAATGCAATGGGATTTTTTTTTCAACGTTTACAGATTTTTATTTTAAGCACTGCGACAAATAGGTCGGTCCGCTCTGTGCAGGTGGATTATACAGCAAAGCGAACAATATGTACGTGACAGACCCCACCAATTAGACGACTAATTAACTAATCAACTTTTTATTTTTTGATATACAGCTCAAGATTACATTGCGAAATTGAAGGCTGTCGCAATAGAAGGCTAGCTCACTCTAATATTTCTGAATGAGCAGTGTGGTTCGAGGTATACTGTGTCAAAAATGCGGTTTTAAAAGTTTGTTGAGTTAGCTTTTACGCATTGCTTAATTAGAAAATGGCGTCGCTCGAATTTCTAATGTATCAGATATAGACGTCGTTGTGTTTTTGATCATGTAGAAGAAGTTAACTGATAAATGTAAACAAGAGAAAGCCAGCTTAACGAGCTTTAAAATCTATATCTTTGACGTCCGATATTTCGAACCATATTGCCGATAAAAAATAATGAAAAAAGAGGACACATCAGCGATATCGACTTCCTACAATTTTGCAGTGCAATCTCCCCGTCTACAATCAAGAATAAAAAGTTGCTTAGGTAATTTTCGTTAATTAATAGTATAATTATTTAGCAATATCACGCATATAATGCTCTCGGTTATACAACCCACCTGCACAAACTCTCATATCTCTCAGTTTTTAGAATAAAAATATGCGAGCCCTTAACAAGAATAACCTGGTACATTGCAGGATAGATTTGTTCTAAATGCCCTTTTTTTACCCAACTACAAGAGAATGCAATCGGCTAGGTCGTGCGGCTACTGCTGTCATGTAAATTTATTCATCTGTTTCTTTCTCCAAATGAATGATTTTGGCATGTTCACAACTTTCTGTTTCTTTTTCACAAGTATCTGGTTTTGATGGCTGCATTGTGTCCCCCCCCCCCCCCCCCCCGCCACCAACCTCCTTTACTACCGGATGTTGGCGTTGTGTGCGTGTGTATGTGTGTGTGTGTGTTTTACTTATTCGTCAAAGAAATGAGTAAAGGTGCCCCAACGCGCGTCTAACAGACAAACCACGTTTCAATTAGGTACAAAATATTGAACTGCAGAAAATTACATCAGTGGCAATAAATGCACTATTGTGAAAGGTTGGTGTCACTACGGAAAGAAACAAGAATTTAAGTCGTATTTGCTTCATCTGAAACCGTCTGGTACGAAATGATTTTTTTCTCGGGTGAAACCAAATAACTAACAAATGGGCAAATAGTTCACGCAATGCACGGTGCAGGATTATGCACGGCACAGCTCAAGCGGTCGCTCCGCGGGCAGTTGAAAGAGGCGAGGAGGAGAGAAGGACAGTAAAGGGAGAAAGTAAGCGCGCCATGACTCAGTGGCTGTGGGCTGCATTATCCACAGCCTACATACAGCCTATGCCGCCTACACAGTGATCTCTGCAAACTGCCGCCATAATGATGATGGTGTGGCGATGGTGATGGCCTGAAAACTTGAAAGTGCGGGAAAAGAGAAACAGTGGACAGGACTTGAAAAGAATTTACAGGACTATGCAAGCCCCCTTTCTTGCCAGTACTGCCGTTTTTTGTCCTTTTCCCGCACTTTCAAGTTTTCAGCCTGCTACACCAACTGGCATAAGAGTGAACTTTGTGGTGGAGGTGATGATGACGAACAATTAGTCATTGCCTGAACAGGTTCCGCTATTAGCACATTGTTTAACTGAACTCGTCAAAGTCACTGAATTTTATTTAGCGGTGTGCAAATTACCTCTTCACATAATGAAACATTAAACTTAATGGAGATACATATTACGTCCTTCCTTGACAAAAGTAATTTATTCGGAGGGTTCAAAATGAGGACACAGCAAATTCTGTTCTGGCCTCGTTTTAATTAGCTATTCGGAGTGAACATTTGTAATTAAACACTTGGAAATTGCAACTTTATATGGTTTATTCCAGGGCATAGGCCGAGCTATCGCCGACATATTGAATGTAAACCTAATCCCAGCCGCGCATTAACACTACCACCAACGCAATCTATAGGTAGTCATGAGATATAACTGTGCGGAAAAACAAATTCAGGTACCTAGGCGCATTTATTTTATTTATTAAAAGAGTTATTAGTGCGAACACCTTTGGCTGGTTCTTACATTTTTCGATAAAAACCTGCTGAGAAGACAGCTCGCAGATGAGCCTTTAAATTCATCTTGCCACTAAAACTTGCTGGTTTCATGCCCAGTGCCTTGTGAACCAGCCCTCCGTCGCAAGCATCTGTCGTTGCTGCTATTGTCTGCGTTGTCTTTCAATGTACTTAAAAAATGGTCATATCAGCAGCGATGGACACAAAACAAATGAGCAACCTACTGCAGTAAGTACTTGGATGCTCAAAAGTAAAATAACAGAGCAAT
The DNA here is from genome assembly GCF_052857255.1 of Amblyomma americanum. Taxonomy (NCBI): domain Eukaryota; kingdom Metazoa; phylum Arthropoda; class Arachnida; order Ixodida; family Ixodidae; genus Amblyomma; species Amblyomma americanum. Next base: position 65,135,894 of record NC_135504.1, read on the forward strand.
CTATGTCAGCATGATGCACGCATGCTCTCAGGACCCTACTTTAAAACCAAAACATAACCTCCTTCGACCCCCCCCCCCCCCCCACACACACACAAGCGCACACACCAAAACCACAGTGCACTCCATGCTTTGTTTTCTAAGTCCATCGGGTTCTCCGCAGCTCCCTGCGAGACACAAAATAAAAACTTTAATGGCACTGCCGATCCCAGTGCTCGCTTGGTTGTCTGAGCTCTTCATCATCACGAAAACTGCGACTTCGAATGTGATTCTTCAAATGCCGAACCACAAAGGAGCTCCATTGAGAAATGGGGTTAGGGTTGGGGGAATAGATCGCGCTTCCATTGAGTATATACAGGAACGTGTACGACGTGTGGGCTGGAACGTCATCGAAAAGCAGCAAAATAGTTGTGTGCAACGTTTCTTGACCCTTTGATGGATTTACGCAACCCGACCAGCAGTTGTGCGTAACAGACCATTCCTCTCGTATTTTTAGGTGTATGCACTTAATTATCTAAACAAACGCCGTGATATACAAAAAAATATCGCCTTGGTAGAGCCTGCAAAGTCTGCCTTGAATTCTAGGGTCCGTGGGAAATTGTTGTTTTCATGCTATGCTTTTTTATGGGCTTTCGAGGTTCCAGTGGCAAAACGAGGAATTGATTCCAGTCTCCAAGATTTATCACAGCAGCTCTCGTCGGGGTTCATCTCGGGTATTTTATTATGACAGTACTGCACTCGATTTTTATTCGCTTAAGTGAGCCACAATTCAGAAACCCACGACGATTAAATCGTATACAAAACGCTTTTACATGATTGTTTCCGCAGGACCAATATTGATGACCGATGAGCAGTATCATAAGGACCTTTCACTTTCCTATTACTCACAGCTCTGAATTTAGTTGCGCAGCACATTTCCTAAGTGCAGATTTCAACAACGTGAAGCGCTGATTGGTCGTCTCATAAAAACTCCCTGATCATCCTTCGCAGAGCTGCTTGAATTCCTACGGTCACATGTGATGGAGCCATGGAGCCCTGCCGCCGAAAATCGTGCACTGATGAGTGCTTGTCCCCATTGCTCCCTCTTTCGACAAAACTTCTACCAAGTCGTAACCTCCAGTGCTGTTCCACACTTCAACTGCTGCCACCTAGTGACAGTCAGGGGAGTCTGAAACCAGATGGAAGAGGCGTCAAGTAGCACCAGCCCTAAGGTGCTGAGAGGCGCCAAGCTTCGATGCGGACGCCTCGTGCCCCGTTAAACTTACAAGAGCACAGGCTTACACTGCTTGTAGCGTATCGGTGTTGTGGGGGCGGAGCGCTTAGTTAAGTTCAGAGGCTAACCGAGCCTACCACAGGTTGTGGACAACAGAAAAGGCAGGCCACTCGAGCTCATGGCACACAACTTCCCTTCTCTATTGAACCTGTCGCAAATATTGGCCGCGGCGGCCGCAGTTCTGTGCAGAGAAAATGTAAAAACGTCCACAAACTACGGTAGGTCTATATTTACGGCATTCCCGCATAACCCCCACTTATAGCTCTGGGATGTTGAAGCCCACATACCGTACCATACCAAACCACGCAAGTGCAGAGCACACGTGTTTACAGACACAATAGCCCTATCTTCGCTTCGCATAAACAGCGCCCTTATCTTAAAGATTAGTTCGAAGCCCAAAAGCGAAAGCAGTGCCCACCACTTGAACACGTACGCAAGCTGCTGCCCCGTTCAGATAACTCCGTGGTCGCAACAGTTATCTTTTGCTACAGACAACCCCTCGGCGATTACCGCCGCGCCTGCTATCTATCTAATATTATCTTCACGTTTGGAGAACACTGAAAGTAAGGAAGGTTTTCCTCGTCGGACGGCCCTACTTTTCACGTTGGTCCAGACATCGGCTAGTCTTTTCCAGATACTTTTTCTTGCAAGAAAGAACAATGTCGCGCGCTATTTTGTTATTAATTTGCTGTACTGTGGTAATTTTTTACGTCGTGCTCTACTATTTTGTATAGCTGTGAGTGCTACCGCGTGCTACTGGACATGTGCGTACTTGCTGCCAACCACTGGTCATGGCAACCACAAGCCAGTCCTGCAGTGAGGCCCTGCCGGATGACGAATGCGTCTTGAAGGGCACCGCATGTGAGTGTGCTTATAAAATTGGCTGTTCTAGTTGGCTGTAGTCCACATTTAGGACCAAAGGAGAGAGCAGCCGCATGACATGGCTGCGTATCGCCTGAGCTGTATGAAGTCAACTGAGCTGATATCAAAGAAGTATACTGATTTCCTGAAGCGACAAGTTTAACAGGAAACGTATATTGGTAGCTTGAAAAAACGCGTAAGCGTGCTTCAGGCGCATTACACTCTCATCAAGTGTCACTGTCACTGCACTACAAGCGACATCGAACAGATGAAAACGTCGTTAAAGGATCTTGAATGGCGTAGCATGGTTTATGGCATCTAATAAAGGAGAATCAAGATTTAATGTTTAAACTGAATGATGAGGCCAAGACTGTTCACATGTGAGCGCTACCAGGGAATGACATCGGCGCTATTTCCAAGCTTCCATCGAAACAAAGTAAACAATTGGACGGGGCACTTAACCTCCGCCATAAGGGTATGACGCGGCAGCGTAGTAGGTTAATTTCCATATATGCAGAAGGTTATTCTCTACTTTACTTTTATAGATCCCCGGAAGTCCTTGTATACCTCTCCAGGAGTAGTGGTGCAGCGGTTAAGCGATGCGCCACAGCCCTGCAATGGCAGGTGCTCCCAGCGGTGGGCCTTGTGCGATCCAGGTTGATCTGCCAGAGCGACCATGATTAATTTATCTGCCACCGGCCACGGCGGGCAGTTTGCTTACTATCCGGTCGGAAGGTTGTGGTGACGCCGCAAGGTCACGTGACCAAGGTGGCGCACATGCCTCCTAGATTGCTCTTTGGGGACCACCTGCCAGAGCCGTGCTCGTGATTTTTCGCTCACAACGCAAAGAAGATTTTCTAGAGAACGGGGCCATTAACGCTGCCACATTAAAAGACCTGGAATCACTGCCAGATCTGCTAGCACTTAGCTTGTGCTAGATGTCTAGAAAAGCGGAAATCCCTCAGAACTAATTCATCGGGCGTTTGATCACTGAGAACGTAACCCAACAACACAGACAGCTGCTGCGCTGCGCGAAAGATTGGGTCGAAAGCATTGACTACCGCTTTTCTTGGCATGTCAACGGCAATATTCTTCCTAATTGAATAATTAATCATAGCAGCCGTGCGGCTAGAAAAAAGATATACACAGCATCCATAGAATCATCGAAATAAGAGTTGTCTAGCAACTACAAAGTTTCGGTGGAAGCTATTAGCTTTCCGTTTATAACAGTATGGCTGCGCTTTCCAATGGACCTTTGCAGTAACGGAGTGGATACCAATGGAAGGCAAGCGTGGCAGGGGGCGGCACAGAGTCAGGTGGGCGGATAAGATTAGGTGCTTGGCGGGGGAAAAGTGGCCGCATTTGGCACAGGACATGATCAATCAGGGGGATATGGGCGAGGCCTTTGTCCTGCTGTGGACATAGGCTGATTACGATAGTGAAAACCAAGGTGATGCGCCATGATTCAGGTACGGCACTGTTCAACCACATATCGTTGAAGGCGTCAAGCAGGATCACCCGAAGGGTGCTGAGAAGCGCCTAGCTCAGACGCAGACGCGACGTCTGCAGTTAAGCTCACAAGGGCGGAGTCTCATCCGGCTTGTAGCACGACGGTGTTGCGAGTTCGGAGCGTTTAGTTGAATTCAGAGGTTAAGCGGACTTACTACACAGTTCGTGGCTGGCCGACGAAGCAAGCTGCGGCAGCTCTTGGCGCACAACTTTCTATGCCTAGAGAACATGACGAGAATCTTGGCCGCAGCGCCACATTTCGGTCGGAGCGGAATTTAAAAATTTCAGTTCCCCGTGTGATGTAAATATGCGTCAGTGTAACCCAGGCGGTCGAAATTTATCTGGAGGCTGCTATTGCGACATGCCATCATAGCCCCCACATGCAGCTTAAGGGCATTCAAACTTCCATACCACATACCATACCACACCATACCATACTATACTCTATACCATATCCTACCCGGCCGCACCGAAACCGTACCCTACCATACCGCTGAAGGGCTGCGCACCTATGTATACGTGCACAATGGCCCTATCTCCGCTTCGTATAAACAGCACCTTTATCCTAGGAATTCGTCCGAAGCACACAAGCAAAAACAGGGCCCACTCGAACACGCGCACAAGCCTGTGCACCCTCCATATAGCTACGTAGTCGCAATAGCTATCTATCTTTTGCCGCTGGCAACACTTCGGCGATCAACGCTGCTTCTGTTATCAGTCTAAGATTGTTCTCATATATGGCGAACACTTTTGAAGGGACACTGACCACACTTTGGTTGAAAATATTTGTTACCTCTGTGGTTGTGAGGCATCGTCCTCTGAATGCCCGGCCGCAAAAAGTTTTGAAAAGTGACTAATAGCGGTGTTAAAGTTACTGGTTTTTGAGGGAAGGGAATCGCGCCGTAGCTGTCTTACTTCTTGGTGGACGCCTCAACCGCGCCGTAGGCGAAGAGATGAAGGTGGGTGTGAAAGAAAAAGGAAAGAAAGGCGCCGTAGTGGAGGGCTTCGGAATAATTTCGACCACATCTTGGTTTCGAACCTTTACTGACAACACAGCACACGGGCGCCTTCTGCGTTTCGCCTCCATCGAAACGCGGCTGCCGCGGTCGGGTTCAAACCTAGGTACTCCTGATCAGTATAGCCGAGAGCTCTAACCACTGAGCCATCGTGGCGGGTAGCGCAATTAAAGCCATCACAGTTAAGCTACTTCGGCGTGACCTTCTATACCTTCGTTCCCTCCCCGATATTTTTCTCTCTCCAGACGCCGCTGTGGCTCAGTGGTTATGGCGCTCGGTTACTGACCCGAAAGACGCGGGTTCGATCCCGGCCGCGGCGGTCGCATTTCGATGGAGGCGAAATGATAGAAGCTCGTGTACTTCGCGATGTCAGTGGACGTTAAAGAACCCCAAGTGGTTGAAATTATGCGGAGCCCTTAACTACGGCGTCCCTCAGCCTGAGTCGCTTTGGGACTTTCAACCCTCATAAACCATCTTTCTTCCTCCCTCTTCGTCGACTAGCCTTCGCAAACGCCTTCTACGTCCGGTGTCAGCGGGAAGCATGGAATCTGGTGGAGTACGTCACATGTCTTCGTCATGGCCTCGCCTTGTAAGTATCCTTTTCTTGCTTTTTGTTATCCCGGATATTTTGTAAAAGGAGGGGGGTGGGGGGCATGGTGTTTTGTTGAGCTCCTTTTCTTCTCAGTCCTTCCTTGCCACTGTTTTTTTTATGCTTTTTACGCCTCCTCCACCCAGTTCCCTGCAAAAAACGGCTCAAAAGATAATCATCTGGCAACTTGTGCCAAATCGTGGTTCGACACCAGTCGTTGTGTGCGCATCCAACGACGAAACAGCGCTGAGGCATTTTCTCCGCAGGCTTGAACGATCGAGAGACGCGACAAGCTCGGCCACCTCAACATGTCAGCGAGCACGTCCTTTCATATATGTGCGTGTTTTCGCCAGTGTCAGCCGCAGTCAGAAACCGTCCTTTTGATGCCTGTATGTTTGTTTCCGTGAGGCATCCCCACCGTATTACGATCGGGGAGCAGGGAGTCCCTTTTGTTTGAAAAGCATGGCGAACCGCGGATCCGGGAAACGTCCGGCGTTCTTTCATATGTGCTTGTTTTCGTCAGGGTCATCCCTAGTTAGCGAACGTCCTTTTGATGCCTGTCTGTTTCTTTCCGTGAGGCCTCCTCACCTTTTTAAGATCGGGCAGCAGGGAGTCCCTTTTGTTTGAAACGCACGGCGAACCGCGGACCCGGGAAACGTCCGGCGTTCTTTCATATATGGGTTTGTTCTCGCCAGTGCCATCCCTAGTTAGCGACCGTCCTTTTTATTCCTGTATGTTTGTGTCCGTGAGGCCTCCACACCGTTTTGCCATCCCTAGTTAGCGACCGTCCTTTTTATTCCTGTATGTTTGTGTCCGTGAGGCCTCCACACCGTTTTACGATCGGGCAGCAGGGAGTCCCTTTTGTTTGAAACGCACGGCGAATCGCGGACACGGGAAACGTCCGGCATTTCTTGGAAAGCAAGCCTGGGCACACATGTGCGCTTCCTTTTATGCGTTTCTGATATACGTTTGTCTCTTCTCTGTTCCTCAGCTAGTAGCTTTCAAATGGAGCCGAGAAAAACCAGGACAGCGGCAGAGCAGACAAGATGGACAAGAGAGAAGCAGTGCGTGTGCGAACGAGGAAGAGCTCACAGAACGCGCTGAAGCATACAGAACTCGGACAAGAATAAAAAGAAAAGCCTTGATTCTGTCAGCTAATATGCGTATTTGAAAACGAAAGCCGCGACGGAAAGCTCGCGCGCAACGAGGAGACGACACCCATCCTTCAGCCGTAAGCCAAAACGACGGACCATTAGAATGCTTTCGCGAAGCTCTCGAAAATGACGTCATCTGTAAGGCTCTGGATGCCAGGGTAGATGAAGAGGAGGCTGCAGCTTCTCGAAGGGAACAGCGAACAGGCTTTAATATGAACTTTTACTGATATTAAGAGCGTGCATGGCTCTGGTATTTTGCAGAGGTTATCTTCGATGCCTCATCTATATAGTGGGCTTGTTTGTTTAAAACGTCCAGATACTGATAAGTGGCCTTTTAAAGATAGAAAACTCTACCTATTTGGAGGTCCTTACTTATCACACGGACAGCATGGTTAGCATAGTGTAACGCGGGGATTAAGTGGCCGCAGCTTGCAGAGGACACGAGTAATTGGAGGGATATGGGGGAGGCACCTGTCCACCAGTTGGCGTAATTAGGCTGATGAAGATGTACTATCACCCTTGATGTACTATCACCCTTCCGTGTGGAAGTCGAAACGTCCTTCCATCTTGACAACACCTTTTGGTCGGCGCTTCGTTATTTTCGCCAATGTATTCACCCGACCAGACGAGATTTCGTCGAACCTTAGATTTCACCCTTGCTATCCCTTTTATTTCCACCGCCAGCAGCAAATCAGGCATCCAAGAAACAAGCGGCTGTTTACACGGCTAGAAAAAATTTTTTACCTCCCTTTTAGCTACTAGCTTCACTGGTGAGCCACTGCTACCATCTGGTCAATTTAGGATACTTTTACTTGCAACAAAAGAGCGATGTTACAGGTGATTCCGTACATGATTTTAGCAGTGAACAAACCGCTTTTTATGTCTACACGAGCGGACGCGGTATAGCCCTGCGGATAGCCCTGCGCTCTGCTGTTAAGGACGAAGTCGTGGGTTTGAACCCTACCGCTATGGTTTTGTCTATCGCTATGCACGCGCTTTGCGTTTTTTACTTGTTACTAAATTCCGCCGAGCTTCCAAGTGTCAGATCCGAAGAAACTGATGCGGATATCAGTGACAACGTAGTTAAGGTCCGTACATACTTCATAACGTTCTTACCGCCTTCGAAGTTATGCAAGGCTTCCTTTACGGCTAATTTTTTCGTCCACAGTGTGTCGGCACGCACTTCGCGTCCTAAGGATCGTCTCTGGGAAACTCTAGTTGATGGTGGCAGTAACCCCTGACGCCCACTGTGAATTGTTTTCTCACGTATCTGTTTAAACGAGCACTACGTTCATACAGTGTGACGTAACCGACGCATAGTTAATGGACGCGCCTACCATTAGGGCAGTGCAGCGGACAATGGAAAGGAAAATGATAGGTGGAACGCTCAGATACACGCAGAGTAAAAAAACTGACAGGGTAAAAAACTGACAACATGGTTAGCATAGTGTAACGCGGGGATTAAGTGGCCGCAGCTGGCAGAGGACACGGGTAATTGGAGGGATATGGGGGAGTCACCTGTCCACCAGTTGACGTGATTAGGCTGATGAAGATGTACTACCACCCTCGCTATCCCTTTTATTTCCGCCAGCAGCAAATCAGGTGTCCAAGAAACAAGCGGCTGTTTAGACGGCTGGCAAACATTTTTTTACCTCCCTTTTACCTATTAGTTTCACTAGTAAGCCACTGCTACCATCTCTCAACCAAATGACGGTTCATCGTCATCATCAGCCTGACTACGCCCACTGCAGGGCAAAGGCCTCTCCCATGTCTCTCCAGTTAACCCTGTCCTTTTCCAGCTGCGCCCACCGTATGCCCGCCAATAATCTACCAAAAAAATTTTTATCGGTAATGATTTCATCCACCTCCTCGCAGACAAAGAACCCAGACATGCTGCAGACGGTGCTCGATGTGGAGAATGAGGAGGATGAGCTGCCCGAAGCGCCCAAACTACTGGACGGTACGTTATTCTCTTCACTCGGTCGTCGAATAAGCAACGGTGATATGCAGTGCTAGTCCCTCACATGCGCGTCTTGCCGCAGGTGCAACTGACAGATTTCCTGGCAACTTACGTGGGGCGTTCACTAAGTTTTCCCTCAGAGGTTTATCTCTTTTATTAATGCGAAAGGGTTACGCGATTTTGTCGCGTCAGCAAAAAGTGTCCGCAAATTTTGTCCGCACGATTATGTCATTCTGTGGAGATGAATGTGCCAAAAATTTGATTGTGTTAGCTGGCGCATGAGTAGATCTTGAAATGGGAAAAGTTTGGTTGATTAATTGCAGTTGACTAATTAATTAAATTTAATTCATGGAAATATATGCTGCGTTTGAAGCAGCATAAAGAAGAATTAAGTATGCACATATGAAAATAAAAATACAAATAAAACAAGAAAAATGTTAAATATTAAATATATAAAAAAATTCAGGGAGAAAGAAAGGAAAGGCTTTCGCATTTCCGCTCTTATTAAGTAGGCTTAAGTGCAATCCTGTAATTTTAAGAGGATGAAACTGAATGAAGTTGAATTTAAGGGTTTCATATATATGCTATTTCCCCGATGGCCATCACTTCTTGATAGAGCCAGCCTTCTAAGTATCAATAACAGTTCTGTTGGGTCTAGTTGGTGCATGGTGATACAGATGAACGATGTGCGCAAACTATTCGACGAACCACATATAAGGGAGAAACACAAGGACTATCAAAGGAAGTATCAAAGCACTGAAGGTGAAAAAAAATATATGTATGTACATGTAAGTGGCGGCGAGCTTGAAACGTAAGACTTACGCGCTGCTCGCAAGATTTTCCTAACATTCTCGGTGCTTACGATATCTATTAAAGAACGCAATCAGCACTGATTTTAAAGCCTCCGCTGCACGCACCTTTTACAGTTGTTCTTTCTAACATACGGTGGGCTCTGAAGAAAAAGTTTCGCAGTAGTCGGTGTTCTTTTTAATCCCCTGCGCAGCCGATGCAAAATTTTACAAGAGGATGAGCCCCGAGGAGGTCGGCATCAACACGACCACTCTCTTTATTGCCGGGTAAGCTCTTAGCACTGCTTGTCATATTGCGGAGCGAAGCATAGCGCATCAGGAGGCAGTGCCATTAAAAAAGGCCGCCACCGTCTGGAAGACGTTGCAGTAACGATCGACTCTAGCGTTAGCTCTATTGGCCATGCGTAAAACGAAAGTCTTTCCGCATCCAGCGGGGCCAGTGATGAAAAACTGAGCGGTTTGCGAAAGTGCCGACGTCATACTCACATAGTTCTACTTCTATCCACCATATTGGACCATGACGTCATCATTGCCATGCGGCAGGTGTTTCTTTTTACAATGCTATAATAGATGGCGCTACAAGTCTCAGTGCGAGATGTGCTGCTTTCTATTTGCTGCCACAGATGCCGCTGTGACCTTAGGGTGGCAGCAGACCCCACGAAATCTCGAAACTTGATGAGTACTTGCTGCTACAGACGGCGCTGTGATCTCAGGGTGGTATCAGACCCCAAGAAATCTCAAAACCTGATGAGTAAGAGCTCACGCTCTTAAAAAGCGCTCAAAGGCGCTGCATTTTTGACGTGTTTGTGTGCGTGTTATTATTTCATGTTGCGCTTAATCCTTGAGCAAAACTTCCAAAAAGAAGCTTTAGCTCTGACCAATGTATACATCACACGCTATATTTCCCAACATTTCACTCGCTGCCATCGGGAAAACAAGCAAATTGCAAGCAGTAGCTGCTTTTGCAATGGAAGCAAAAAGGTGTTTAAAGTGTGATGAATTTAGCGATCTCGTCGAACAAGAAAACCCAGAAAGATAGATCTGTGAAGTCTTGAAACTGTTACATGGTGCTTGTCTGAAAGAATACAAATATAAACACTAATATCTGGCTACTCATGCTGCTCGCAGATGCCAATAGTTTGCTTCATCAACTAAGGTACATAAAATTGGTAGACAGCAAAGCACTAGTAGCTTACCTTTTTTGCTTGAGCTTATTTCTTGGCTCCTAAGTCTCCCTTTGTCTAATAAAATATGTGTACGGAAGGTTTTATATACTGAATTTCTCTCTATTTCCTGTTCAGATTTGAGACAACAGCTACGGGACTGAGTTACCTAGCATACATTTTCGCCAAGCACCAGGATTTTCAAGAGAAGGTCCGGGAGGAAATGAAGTCTATGAAGGAGCGTTATGTAAGTTTCAACGCAATAACGGTCAACCGTTACTGCGAGCGCGCTAAAATGAGAAGTATCATCCAATGGCAAAGTTATTTAAAATTCAGCCTTTCTTCTTTACACTTTTTCACCTTGTTGTTTACCGATTGACTCCGCTCGTACCTCACGTTCCCATTCCACTCACGTTTTCACACCTTTGCATGGAATCGAGCAATATGAAAGGCAACATGAAGTGTTCACTGAAGAATGAAATTTATATTTACGGTTATGTCAAATATAACGATACGTTTAACAGATCATTCGTATAAAATAAAACTACCTGTAAAAAGATAGTATGATTTTAACTGAATCTCGACGTGAAATCCTAGACTCCTTGATAAATAAGTGTTCCCTTTCATATAACCTAATTGCCGGTATAGAGTCCGTAGAATGTACATGTTAAAAAGTTGAAAATTAGCGCTTTGCAGAATATCTATAATGCGGACTGTAGTCTACTTTTTGTTTATATCGCCTAATGCGGCATGAAATTTCTGGCGTTTTTCAATAACGAGGTTTGTGACACTTCCGCTATGGGTGCACGTATATATTTATACTTTTGTGCCACACTTTGCTCCATGGGCAGTATACCCGGTGCGGACTATTTAAGAGATTGTTTTGTCAGCAAATTTTGGCCCTTGTAGACTGTGCACTGGTTGAGGACTGTATACTGGAAATTACAGTAGCTTCCTGCACTTGACGCGCGTACCCTCGCACACACGTCTTTAAGATAAGAGCGAATGAGTGCCAACGTTCCTAGGGAACATGCGGACCGTTCGAAAGAACTTTTAGATAAATAAGGATAAATACAAAGAGAAATATGCAAGAACTTCAACGCCGCAAACAAATCAAATTAGAGTGTTCATTAGAAGATTCATTTGCGTACTGGAAAAACTCAACCGAGAGTTCTCTACTTATCTGAGTACGGTTCTACTGTAACGCTCTGACTGACGCAAGTGTGTACCGGCAGTTCCCCAAGGAAGCCGTAGATATATCAGTAATCTGCGTCACGACAAGAAGCCTATATATTTATTGACCGGGCAGGCGTTGCAAGTACAACTGAATATTCGCAAGTAAATGTAGTGCGCAGAAGCCAGTCTCTGATTCCAGAAATGACACAGAGTAAAGGACAGGACATGCTCCATATGCGTGTTTATGTATGTATGTATGTATGTATGTATGTATGTATGTATGTATGTATGCATGTATGTATGTATGTATGTATGTATGTATGTATGTATGTATGTACGTACGTATGTATGTATGTATGTATATATATATATATATATATATATATATATATATATATATATATATATATATATATATATATATATATATATATATATAAAGTAAAGAAGTCTTTCACACAGCTCTAAGCGTAAGCCTTTTGTTTGTTTGGGAACTGAAAACGATGGCTGACCTGTCATAAACAAACAATTTCGGGCTGCTGATACACATTTCTACTACTAACACAATGCGCAATCGTGACAGACACACCCAGCAGACGAGGTTCGCTGAACAAGCCCAATTTGACGGTATAGCGCTCATCCCGTCAATCTCGTGTAATCTCTTCATGTCTGTTAAGTTTGCGCATTATGTTGTTAATACAAGCCGTGAACTAACTATACTCCAGAAACAAGTGCCTTATGCACATTTGTTAATTGAATTACGCGAGCTCCAGAATATGTGTGAGTCATTTTACGAACGCCTTATTTTTGTGCTTCTACCCCGCTCTTGTATTATTCTACGTAACGTGAGCAGGCAGATGCTAAACAATTGCATATAAACTAAAACAATCAGGACTGCCTGGCGCAGTTTCGTGCTAGAAGAAGCTTGAACGGCTGCGCAGCGTTTTCACTTGCGAGCTGAGCAAATTAGGTTCCAAAATTTCAGGGCCAACTCGGCTCCACGGCTGTGACCCAAGCGTTGAAGTATCTGGCCAGAGTTGTTGACGAAACCGTGCGCATGTTTCCGCCCGTTGTAACGTGAGTTTCGACCAAATCTGCAACTTCCTCTTTCCTTGTGGTGGAAGGCAGTGGTGGTACATTGCCTTTTTCTCATCTAATACCCTTGCCCTCACAGATTCACAACGAGGAGTGCCGTTAATGACTCCGAGTACGACGGCACAAAGTACAAGGCCAGAACGAGCATCCTCTCTCTCACCATCCTGATCCACAAGGACCCCAGAATCTGGCCTGAACCGGAGATGTTTGACCCTGACAGGTGACTGCTCTGATAAAATATAATGCCCTGAATTCCGCGACAAGACTAAAATGAGAAGACGGCAGATTAGTTAAGCTTCTGTAGAGTTCATGGCACAGGAGAGTTATAAATTAGAATAATTTCAAAGTTTCCGCTAATACACACAATGACGACTTATCTAATTGCATGTCCATACGCCTTGAGGGGCTGTTTAAAGCGAAGATTTTTTCCCGCATTCATCAATGACATAAAAAAGGTAAATTCATGTCCAACGTTCTAGAAAGAAATTTTGAATTTTGAAAAATTGTAAGGTACTGCTGTAAGGCAAGGCTGTTGTGAGATAATTTACTTAATTTTTATTTATAATGTGTATCAAAATCTCTGTTTAAAAGTCTTTCCATCGCTCGCATAGAGCAGTTCAGGCTGATATTAAAAACCAATGGGCAAAGCTTTTGACGATAGCAACAACGTTAACAGCAATAAAAAAAACGCAAGCCTGCCACCCGTAGATCTGCGGATAGATTTGTTGCTAGAGAAATCTTACAACACATAAAATATTGAGTTCAGAACCTATTTTTCGTTCAAAAATGCTCGTGTCCAAAATTGTTGCGCATGGCCGGAGCCAACACTACTCGCTACACATAAACCAGAAGCGCATCGACAGCAATATGTGGCGCAATGTTTTTGTTTTTCTTGTTTTTTGTGGCCTTCTTTCGTTTCACATATTTACCTGAAATGAAGCTGTGAAGTCAATTTATGCAATTCTTTCTAGCACACAATTCTTGCCGACAGCACGAGCACTCAGGAAGTCGCGCGTATCATTAAACTGCTCGACTGCTCGACTTAGAGATACTTAGTAGGCAAGACTGCTTGATGCACTTTACCCGTAGCTGTCTGCTGTAAAGGCGCGAGAAACGGCAGAGCATTTATTGAGCTTCAGAATGTTCGCATTATAAGCCAGAACTTCGGAGAGTCCCAACAGCACTTTTATTTTTCTGATGCTTTTAGATTCCTGCCAGAGAACGTAGCGGCTAGGCCGACCATTGCCTACCAGCCTTTCGGTGAAGGCCCGAGGAACAGCGTCTGGCACTCCTCGAAAACATCTACACAGGTGAAAGGATGGTGGAAAAGTTCGAGTTCACTCTGGGAGAGTCTCAAAAGGTGAGGTCGCATTTTCAGCAATCAGTTATTTCTTATCGGTCACGCAGAAACCCTTGACACTCCTCATGCAAGATAGGAATACAATGCAGCTTCAGCAGCTAAAGATTACTGTTACAACCAGTGTGGCCTCGGCTGTAGCGAGGCTGTCCAAATAGGCATTTCGTTAGAGGTCGTCAGTGTTTTACATAAGCTTATGTATTTCCGCAGCCGAAGAAAAAAACCCAAAACCTTTTTAACTGCATGCATCATTGGTAAGTGGTGGTTTTAAATAGAGTCAGCATCTTTTCTCATTTTTTTTATTTTTCTAACCCGCCGCGGTGGCTCAGTGGTTAGAGCGTTCCGGTACCGGGTTCGACCCCGACCGCGGCGGCTGCGTTTTTATGGAGGCAAAACGCTAAGGCGCCCGTGTGCTGTGCGATGTCAGTGCACGCTAAAGATCCCCAGTTGGTCGAAATTATTCCAAAGACCTCCACTACGGCACCTCTTCCTTTCTTCTTTCACTCCCTCCTTTATTCCTTCCCTTACGGCGCGGTTGAGGTGTCCAACGATGTATGAGACAGACACTGCGCCATTTCCTATCCCCAGAAAACCAATTAATAACAATTTTATTTTTCTACAATTCTCTATTAAAGCTGAGGTGTTAACAAAACTCATGGAAAAGAGATTTTTTTTACTCTCCAAAAGTTATATACAGTTTTCAAGGCAATAAAAATTCGCTGTGGTTTAGCTCTGGTTGAACCTGGAGGGGCGGGATAGCTACAGCTGGCCGTGTGGAACTTGGTCACGTGACCAACCATGTGACGAACCACGTGATCAGCCGCGGCGCCGCGCAACCGGCAGCTGCTCCACATCACGTGATCAACCACGTGACAACGTGGCGGCGTAGCCACGGCATGGCGGTGCAGCCACAGGGTGGCGGCGCCACCACGCCGAAGGCTCGAAATGCCACCGTAATGTAGCTATCGTTACAAAATTCAAACGAATACGCGTTACAACATGCACGAAACAGCCGGCAATATGCGAGACATGAGTATAAGAATGAGCATGCTGTGATTGATGAACAGACTCAATTATATAACAAGTGTCCTGGCCTCAGCTTTGTATGTGTTCTGTTGACATATTTCTTACGTAAGCAAATTTATTACTGCATCTTCATGCAAGGCGAAGCGCCACTGGAAATTACAAAGCTGAAGTCCGACGTATTCAGAAACGTTCCGAAATTTTCAAAGCTGCTTGTCCCGCGCTTTACTATAATTGCGTAAAAGGGTTCCTAAAATGGTATTTATTTTTCAAGCCCTAACCTCTTATTCAAAATAGCTTCCGCTTGCTCAGCCCAAAAAATGGCGGACTATTTACCGAGGTCAGGGCAAATGCGAATTAGATGGGCTAGCCCTTCGGTATTCTCTTCTGTTTTCGTTCGACGCTCGGTTTCCAATATCAAACAGGCTTCCTACAAAGGCGAAATCGGACATTAGATCCGGCTTAAAGGGCCTGAGGCGATAGCGTTAATGGGTTAATGCCCATATAGGCGTTATTGGTCATTCCCGAATTTACATTCATAGATCGCTGGGAGTAGTTATACCACTCATGGCTCACAGGTGCAGTGGTTAAGCGACGCGCCACTGGCTTGAGATGGCAGGCGCAGATTTAAGATCTTTCCGTCTCCACCTCTGGAACTTGTGATAGTCCCAGGCGGTTCTTTCCAGGAGGCCTCAAGGTTACGGAGGGAGTCTTTAGCCAGACAAATTTCGATGAAATCTGAGATTGGGGGTTGTAGTCTTAACACTAGAATTAGCTACTTAAGACAATTTCTGCGAGGACGTCACAGGGTACATGACATAATGTAAACCCCATGTCGTACGGCTCACAAACAAATATTTGATTGTGAGAACACTTCGTAAAAAATTAAAAAAAATAATCAACAAGTAAAACATGAGCAGAGAATGGTAAACAAGCTTTCCGCAAAAATGTACGGCAATATTACGATCCTGTTTAAAGGGTCGAAAACTGAATTTTTAAGACCCAATTTTTTTCGGCCGAACGGAAAACTTAGTTTTCAACGAGCCTGATTACGCAATAGTTTTTGCCAGAAATGGTGCAGAATATGTTTATGAAAAGATTTTCTACCAGTAGATGCGCTATATTTTATGTATTCTGATGCTAGAATCCACCATCAGCGGGCTTGACAGCGAGTGCATTCCGGCAAAAGCAGAAAACTAAGATGGTCACAGCCATCCGACAGTCATGTGAGAGCTTTAGTATATCCTAACGTCGATCTTTACTGTACAGTGACGCACGCCAATTGGGTTATAGTTCTAGTGCACCATGGTAAACGCTTCAGCAAAGAAACGCAAAGCACTTTCGCCACCTAGTTACAACAGTTCAAAGCACTTCATCGGCGATGAGATAGAAGCGGTGCTTTTCATCGAAGGGAGCATTCGAGAAACAGTACATTAAAATAAAACATGTATGACGAGCGCTTCTCAGAGAAAAAAACGTTACAGACTTAGCAACTTGTAATATTTTTTTCTACGATGTGATCTCTTGATAGGATACCCCGAAAATGACAAGATTTAACAGCGAGAGGTCGAATCTCAAAATAATGTCGCTTTTAATGCCAAATTAAAAGCATTCATCCCAGTTTTTTTATATTAAACAGCTCGATTAGTGGAATGTGAGACAAGATCTTTTCATCTCCATCTTAATCTCATGACACGTTCTTCTCACTTGTTGGTACCTTTATCAATAAGCTCGTCAACCCTGTCAGTTTTCAGGAACTACTTATTTTAAGAGTAAGTGTAGCGTTTTCGCTTCATGACGGAGATTTTTTTTGTCGTTCACGTATCCATTTTTCTTTTCAGGGTCGCATGATCATGGACTACCACGCTATGGTGTCATCACCAGGCAACGGTCCGTACATCATGTTCCAGCGGCTGTGACCCGACCACATTCACATCACGAGAAAATGTTACCATTTGTACAAACTACCAGAATGAAAGCCGAAAGCGTTCATCAGTAGAATAGATATCGCTCAAGCACCAGTTTTACTTTAGAATTTCTCCTGAACAAGAGATAAATCGTAAGGTACAAGCTGAAGCTCGCAGGTCCGATTTATTTATTTTCAGTTCGCCGTGTCTTATCTATACCGGCATAAAAAAAGGGTAATTGGTTGTTCTTTATTACAAAGAGCCCGGATTAAGGGGCCACAATGAAGCTCGCGCTTGGTAGCTACAGAATCAATTTACACGACGCATTAAAAAGCGCAATCAAGGCTGTGGAATAAGGTCGGCATCAAGTAGAGGATTTCTTCGCACCTGGCGCGCAGTGACTGCACAGGGATCCTTTTCTGAACAGAAAAGCTTTAAAGAATCAAAACCCCTCATTCTTTGCTATTCACTCGAGTATCAAATATTCAGATGTGCAAAGGAAACGATAGCATGAATAATACTGTGACGCCATTTGGCCGTCTCTTTTACGACAGAATTTGAAAATTAACCCTCCTGAGGATCCGCTTGGTGAGATGACGGCAGCTGAAGTACCAATATAGGCTCACGGGCTACAGGTGTCGATATACTGCTCAAATAAACCCTACATAGCTCGCCAGTCCCTAGACCTTGTTGTCATGAACGTCAAAACTAAAGCTGCACCAGTATATGCAAGACCGCGCTGATAACCAGGCTCTAAAGTTGACTTATACTTGCCTCGCATTGTTAAAAAAAAAGGCGCGTCTTCTTCGTGTAGTGTGCTTACCTGTACGCGTTTTCAAAAGGGTATTAGTCATGTACAGTGTGGGTTATAGTTAAATGGAACAGAAGAAATGGTTAAACCGGCTATTAATTCCAGAAGAGTATACGCTTTACCAAGAAGCGAAAAAAGGCGCCGAGAGCACGAGAGGAGGGTCTTAACCACGCTCCTGCGTAGTGGTGAAACCTACTTTACTTCGCGTTAAAAGCCGGTATAGCTATTTCTGGTGTTCCCTCTAAGCATGACACGTATTGTACTTTCAGGTGTGACATTAACGATAGAAAGCAACTGCATCAAAACAATACGAATCACTGCGGCTTAGCGTCTGAAGTAGTACCAGTTCGTGCACCTTGACTGGAAGTACCTGCCCCGCGATACAAACAAAAAAACTGAGCAACGAGGAGATGAGAATGCCAGCGATTACGTTTAACTAGATAAGGCCGGCGGGAAGGCACCCATAGCGTTGAGCGCGCCAGGAATCACGAGGCAAGAAGGAATAATGAGAAGAGGGCGAAGACTAAATTTCTATCCCTTATTAACTTTTCTTTCACTAAAGGCATTAAAAGAAATTTTGTTTGTGGGAGATTGATGAGGAAATTTTCAACGTGCAATGCATAGCGCATTTGATTTCTTAAATACGTTTCAAGGCTACTTTAAATACTCAGCTTCTTATCGTTACAAGACTCGTCACCGGGACGACTTGAAACAGAACTACAGCATACGCAGCGCTTTTTTGGACGTGCTCGTAAAGTGCCGCTGGGCGGAGAATCTGTGGTAATCCCAGCAATTTCGGAATGCAGCGTGACGCCATCGGTTTATGGTACAATCGCTCTTTCTCTAATTTCGATCGATGTCCAGCCCGCATCGCGTTTTTCACATGCGCCGAGTGTCAGGGACACTAAATACCCTCCTTATTCTAGTGCACTATACCCTCCTCGAAACAGGTTCTCGTCGAAAGAGGTTCTGTCCTCCATTGCAAAAATAATGAAGCGAAAGCTTCACTACGCTACGGTTAACCTTTAAGTGAGCCAGAGGTCAAGTGCGACTATAGGCCTTACCATATGTGGTCCACCATGGTGTCGCACCTCTTGACCTTTGACCTTTAGATTCGCCGCTAGATGGCAATAGAATAGGCCGCAGCGTTCGCTGGGTGACCACCCTCTCGAGATCACCCTGCCATCTGCCAGGTTGGTAGGGTGTGCGCACTGCCTATCCAGTGGGCGGAACGCACTCAACGTTACAGACGCCAAGCCGCGTCTACTTGCCCGATACACCACATCTTTCTCTCTCTAACCAGGTACAGGAGTAGTTGAACCACAGCTATATTTTTTTTAAAGGGGAACGAAAACATCCCACGACGCATTCCTGCAGCGAAACGGAAAGAATGCACATCGGCAGTTGTTCAACACATAATCGGCTGCACATCGGCTGTTTCGCAACATTCCGGAATAAGCGAAATATCTTGCCCTGTGTGCCGGTGCAGTTTATGTTCCATCGAAATTCTATTCCTTCGCCACTTTATAGCTCCTGAGCTCCCGTGAAGACGAGTCTGCCTACAAAAACCATGAATGCTTCGGTGTGGGCCTACAAGCGATCAAAGCGTCCATTCTTCTTTGCCTCTACGTACGGGGGCCACTTCTTGTTTTTTTGTATTTCCGTACGGTGAGCAGAGTGTTTATTATCTGCTCTTTAAGTTGGGCATATACAATCGCGGCTCGGTTAAGGTTCTGCTTCCTTTTTTTTACTGCTAATGTTGTTGATATAATAAAGCTTTCTTTGTGTCAATCTCAGCTCGCTGAATTCTGTTTCCTCTGCGCTACTGGCACTGTCTGTGATGGTTGCTTCTTTTCAGGTCATGCACACGTCGGCGGCAAAATATAGCCGCGCTAAGTTTTAAACACAATGACCCGGTTGACCATAATGTAAATTTGCCATTCTACAGCCTCCGGTCGATGAATTAGTGCCGGCTTTATGGTTCACGTGCGCAATGCCTGATGTTTGAATTTCCTGTCGACGTCTGTGATCGATGCACCATTATTCGCTCATCCAGACGCACATGCGCTTCGATCAATTTTATCCAACACTCTAATCGCAGTGCCCATATGTGTAAATGCCACCGTAGTGGCTCAGTGGTTATGATGATTGGCTACTAACCTTAAAGACGCGGGTTCGATCCCGGCCGTGGCGGTCGCATTTCGATGAAGGCGAAAAGCTAGAGGCCCGTGTACTGTGCTATGTCAGCGCACGTTAAAGAACCCCAGGTGGTCAAAATTATACGGTGCCCTCTATTACTGCGTCCCTGATAGTCTGAGTCGCTTAGACATTAAACCCTAAGTAGTAGTAGTAGTAAGTGGTTTTATTAAAAGTAGTAATAAACAAGTAAGGAAAAGATTTATGCTAGCCCCGGCATCTGCCATCGATACTGAAGCACTTGACCTGGGGCAGCGGAGGTAAAGAATAGCAGGCAGAATGAAGAAACAAAAACATTCCTGCACATTACTGATCGTTATTTTTGTCTATTGGATATACTGAGCTGTGAAATTCGTTATCACAAGCTGTTCCGTCAAACAAGTCTTTCCGTCCATACAAACAAACAATTACAACACTTCAACACAAAATTAAATAATAAAAAATACCGTAAATTGTACGCGTAACGTTGAATTCAGGCGCATAGATTAACAACAAAATTTTCCTGATTAAAGATATGATTCTGAGAGGAGAAAAGACCGACACAGGAGTGGCACACGGGGCAATCGCTAGATCGTGCTCTATATGTAGTGACAGCGATAAGGTTAACTAAGGTAACTGAAGGATTTACACATAAAGGCAGAGGTAACACAGGGCCCAATGTAATAGAAAGGACTTCAAGTAACGCAGAAAGTTGGGCGACTTGGTGATTCATTATTAAACTTGTCCCGTGTGCCACTTCCGTGTCTTTGTTACTTACGCAGGTGTCAAGTTCAAAAATGAAGTTCTAAACGTCGCAAGTTGTTAATTATGTTAACAATATATTTCTGTTTAACAGCTAATTCGTGCGCATTAGAGGGCGCAGTTGTGGCCAATTCTAACGCACTGTAGTTTTTGTTTGATCGAGATGTGGTGAGATATAGATGGTATTTTATGTGCCGCAAAGTTATGAAATAGAATACTGTGATTTAGTCGGTCTCTCTCCTAGATTCCTGCCTTGCGCGCCTGGTGCACTGCATTGCCGGGCAGCTAGTCACTCTGCTCACGCCACCATGCGGTCGTACAAGGTCGACCAGCACATGCTTAGCCCAGATACAAGCCAGGCCGCTTTTTCGACATCTCGCTCGAGCGCCTTTCGTCTGACCTTGTGTTGTAACCCTGTCTAGTAAAGCGATCCTTTAAAAGCTCTACTGGTTGTCGGTGAAAGTTTTCGTATAGAGGTGCTTGCTACTGCGACGATCTTAAACAAGCGCCTTAGACATAAAGCTACACCACTTGGACACAACACCTGTTCACATGGTGACCCGCTGCTTAAGAGGCTTAGAAGTTGAGTTCGGTCACCACACCACGCTACCCAGAAACACGGAGTTCAAGGCGGGAAGTCACACCATCCAGGACTTTGAGAGTGCCCCACCGCTGCTTCACACACGTTTTATGCCCACTCCTTTTCAAGGTGGTAAGTTAGAGGACGTTGAAGACTGACCGGACAACCTATATGGAGTCTCTTCATTGAATATGTGTCACGAAGAACCAGACCACAGGAATGGTAACTTGTCACTTCAGGACGCCGCCAAGACTTGGTTTGAAAAGTACAGATCTTCGATCACCACCTGGGGAGACTTCGACGGCAGCTGCTCGACACCTCCACCGACAGCGAACAGGAGAAGACGGACCAACTTGCCCCCAGTCCAAGACATAGCATCCAAATAAGAGCGTCGCCATGTTCGCGGAGGACATGACATGGTTCTTCAATCACGCTGATCCCTCCATGTCGGGAGCGTAGAAAGTGTACGACCTCACAGGAGCAGTAGAACAGCTCTTCGTGACACTTGTACGCCTATGGTGTCCCCCATGGCCTGAGTCGCTTGGGACGTTAAACCCCCATAAACCATAAACCTACCCTCCGAGTACCGTGGCTAATCCCGCTAAGGAAGCGACCGGCATGGAGCGCGTCCTGCAGCAGCGGTTCGCAAAATATGGCTTCTGACGAATGGAAGCGTTCTGGACTTCCCCAAGCCGATGCCCAACACAAGGAAGAGGCCCTTCGAGAGGTTGTGAGTAGCATCGTTGGCACCGAGCTACAGAGCTGCAGAAACTTCGCAGAGTCGGACAACACTTAGCGTCGGGGCCATCTCAGATGACGTCCGTGACGCAATACGGCGAGTGGTGCATCCACTATCATCCCCAGCCTGAGCCATGCATCATGACATACAGTGATGCGCTACGCAGTCCGGCGTTAGCAACATCACCGTTCTCTCCCTCTGCCACTATCGCACCGCCTCAACGGTTCCAAAATCACACCTCTGCTGCATGACGCATGACCTACCGTCAGGCAAAAACACGCGTGGTGCACAGCAGGAAACCGTACCCCGTGATTCCACTGCGGCGAAGCAGGCCGAACACTTGTAGCCATGTGATAACGCCGCTTGGAGTTAGCACTTCTAGAATACACAAATGTTTGTGGTGCAACTTTGTTCCTGCTCGTTCAGCGAACCTTGAAAGACGTGGTAGTCAGACTATATTACATTCGATAACAAGATGCCGTTATCGACCTCCGAGATCCCATGGTTACATACTTAAGCTAGCGTGCAATTCACAAAAAAAGCAAGTCAGGCAAGCAAGGTTTTCGCGTGTGTAATGAACATGTAACAATGCCACCACGCACCAGCATGTTTATTACTGTGCAGTGCTGCAACGGCCGTGCAAACACTGGCACCGCCGAAAGGACCCTATCATTACAGCTGAGCCGACAAAGTTTCGCAGCAGTGAATCTGAAAACAAGCGAATTCAGTTTGTGGTCACAAACGTTTGCAGCGAATACGGAAAATTGACGAAACAAACAGCCACAGCCTATTGACGTTAGCGAGTTGCGCTGTGCGCGTTAAAAGTGTTCAACAAAAAAAAATCAAGATAGTAGTCATAGGGTTAGGCTAACGTGAATTCTCATCTAACGGCAGATCAGAAACGACGCTTGCAAACTATCCTCTGGCTTTTTACGAAGCTGTTTTCACGACAGATCGGATTATATTTGGAAGACACAAAATGGGTTAGACGTCAAATCCTCATAGAGTGCCGTCTACGAAAGAACGTGAGACGATTCAGACAAGGTTTCAAGGAACGGTTTGGGATGAAGTAACAGAGCCGTCAAAAAGCTCGTGGGCTTCGCCGTTTCTGCTAGTCTGCTAGCAAAAAGGGCGGGAAGCATAGATTTCACCTGTATTTTAAACACCTTAACAAAATTACGAATAAGATTATTACCCATTTGCCCAGATTGAAAATTTATTGCACTGGCTGTGTCGTGCCGGCTACTTTTCATCTTTTGATGTACTTACATGTTGGGTACTGAAAAATCGCTGTAGATGAACGCGACTGAGAGGAGGCCGCATTATTATCCCCGACCGGGTTTGTACGAGTTCAAGGTGCTCTCTTTCGGTTGGTGTTGCACTCGCGCTAACCTCCAAACGGTTCTTTCTGTCCTAAAATGGCAATGGTGTCTCGTCTACCTTAACGATGTTATCATCTTTTCTAGAGCCTATAGAAAGAGCACATCTAGCGCTTGCACGATGTACTGGACTCAATCCGTTCAGCCAGCCTGTCTCTTATGCCAGGGAAATAAAATATCGGTATAAGCGGCTCAAGTGTCTGTGACACGTCGTGAGCGCTGAGAGTGCTAGCCCGGAGCCCAAAAAGATGGCCGCAGTAGTTGCGTTTTTGACCTGGACTTGTACGCGAACTATCTGCCATTTTTTTGGGGTCTCTGCTGAGCATATTGTTGACGCTTCGGGGAAGACTTCTACAAGACAGCCGAACTCTAGCTCTTCAGAAAAAGAAAAGGAGCCTTTCATAAGAGCCGAGGAACCGCATGAGGACTTCGAGGAGTTCCGCAAACACCTCAAAACGACGCCCACAGTTCGACACTTTAACGACGAGGCCGACACTGAAGCACTGTCGGCCTCGATACGGCCCCCATTCAGTGGCAGGTTGTGTTGAAGGCGTGATTTGCTACTCAAGCCTCACCTTATCTCGTTCGAAAGAGAAATATTCTCACTGAAAGGCGTTGTCTGGCTGTCGTGTGGCTGATAAAGAAATTCCGACCTTATTTAAATGCTCGCAGTTCGCATCGTAGGGATCACCACTCGCCCTGTTCGCTGGAGAGTTCTAAAGTATCCTTAGGGCGGTTTACTCGTTGGAGCCATCAGTTCACCAGGTTGCCAAGTGCTTACTTGGCGCGTTTCCGGCGCGATCACTGTGTAACAGGTATTTCTAATCACCACAAGCTACTTCACCTGGTACTCTCTTATGAAGGCCTTTCGCCGTGGTACCGCTGCTGAAATTGGTAACTTCACCTTTGAGACATATTTCATCATAGTACCTCTGAAGTCGGTTTAACCAACAAGGGAAACAAACATATTTATTTGAGCGCCCACTGAAGAAGTTATGCAACTCAGTGGCGCAAGTCATCGAAAAACCACTGCCTATCATCATCACCATAAGCCTTACTGCGCCCACTGCAGGTCAAGGACATCGGCTGCATCTCTTCTATTTACCTAGCCGTCAACCTGAAACAAACGTACTCACCGAGCGGCTAAATAAGAATATCGCTGCTATGATTTCCACGCTTGTCGACGCTGACCATAAGAGCCAGGGAGAGGTACTCCATTACGTGACGCTTATAATACTGCGCTTCAAAAAGGGACGCGCTTCACGCTGTTCCTTTTAGTACACGGTTTAGTGGCGTAGCCCCGCAGTCACTGGGAAGTAATTTACCAGCCCAGCGGTCATGCGCGAGCGCGGAGACCAGTTTACCTACAAGGTTGTTCCGAGACGCTTCTACGCCACTACTACGGCCCGTACGAGACACTGCACAAGGTCAGTGACAGGCATGATGTGCTTCCGCACGGAACTGTTCGCTCCCCCAGCCAGGCGACATCCGAATTCGTACACGTGGCCAGAACGAATACCTACCACGCCTGTTATGATTTCAACGCCGAAAACCGGAGCCAGGGACACTTGTGGCAAACCATTTGTTCTGGCCCACAGTTGTTGTAGGAGTATAGACACTTAATTTGATTACTTCCTTTTTTCTTTCAAATGATGCTTTAGACAATACTTCTTGCTGGGATAGTTGGTGTAACAATGTGTAACAAAAGTAAAAACAGCGCTAATTTTTACAAAAACCACACAGAAAGACAAGACCGAACGGGCGCTTTCCTGTCTGGTCTTTCTGTGTGATTTGTGTAAAAATTAGCTCTGTTTTTTCGTTTGTTACACAATGCTTTAGGCATTGCAATACATGGATCACCACTTGATATTCGCGTACGATCGCTAAATACTTTATAATTGGATTTGTCCTTTCATGCTGCTTCAGTTTAATGAACCGAACGATGATTGCTACTTATAGTATTTAGGTCACATGACGCATAGAAAAACTGCAATATAAACGCTGATACATAGCTTTAATTCACTACGGCACTGGAACCAGCTTGCTTCGAGAGCTAGAATTACAACAAACGGCGTAACAGCAGTTATATTGCCGTTTTCTCGTTCCTCACGTGACCTGTAGTTGAACTACACATCGCCACCATCGTTCGGTTGATGAAACTGAAATAGCGTCATGAAGAAATTCGATTACAAATTTAGCGGTCGTAGGGGAATACCACGGGGATCTCAGTGTCTGCCGTATCGTTTAAAAGAAAAAAGCAAGCAAGCAAAAATTTGGTGTCTATAGTCTTTTAAGCGTCGTGCTTCATCGGGTCGATGGCTTTCAAAGGGGAAAAGTGTCTAACCATGTTATAGGCTAGACCGCTTCTTGGTCTTCACCCTCAGGCGCCTGTCAGCGTGAAGTTCAAATGTGGTCTAGAACCAAGCGCCAGCGATGTTAGCAGCAGCCCAACTCGGCGCCAAAATGAGATGAGTGGACCGAGCATTATAACGACGAAAATGTTTTGAGCATTTTTTCTTGTCCTTACCATAGATCACCGCACCTGTTACTCTTATTTAAAAGCCTTTAATTCACGTACGTAGCAAAAGCTTACGTCCACAAAAACCCGAATTTTAAATACCTGGCCAGAGCTGCTCGCCATGGTATTGGAGATTCAGAGTGAGTGTATGTTTAAACGAGTCGTGCATAACATGCTAGTTTTTTAACACTGCCTACTGTTTCGTATGTTGTAGGGATCACACTGCACCATCACGTACGTAAATGTTTTACTTTTATGATTGTTATTTGTGTTAAATGTTGCTTGTCAATCTAGTCTCTGTCTTTTTGTTAAAAGCTGCCAGTGTCAGACGCCTGGAATTCTTTTTTTTAGACGGGCACTCCTTAGTCAGGTGTTCTGTAACGCCTTTTGACTGCTCCTTCTAGGCATTTGTACAGTAAGCGAAATATTCATCAAATAAAACAAATGCTTTGCCTGGAAACGAGCAACGCTTTCCTTTTCATAATTTGTGTGTTTTCTAGCCTCCATCATAGCACTGGTGGTAATGCCATGTACCTTGGTTATGCCGCTAGATGGTGACCTAGGCCAGCCGGTGTATGTCCCGTCTGCTCGCGAATTCGTGACGTAAGGCTTCTCGTCTTTCATCAGCGTCAAATTAAAGCGCTTTGTTACATACCAGCCACAGTTCTAATCGCTGGTTCTGCTGCTGCTGCTGCTGCCCATTGAAAGGGTTAACGTTTTTCGACTCGAAGAGCACATAGCACGCGAAGAACTGAGGCACCGTAGGAAAGTGCCCAAGTGAGAACTGCTCTGTTGACATCACACTGCGATGGCATGGTATTACAATCACTTTGGTATTGCGCTGTGCCGTTGTCATTGGTGCCAATAGCAGCCAGAAAGGAGTTTTATAACGCCTGTGTGGGAGGTGCTAGGTCTATCTTTTGGATGATCGCTTGATAGTTCGTACGCAAGAGCGTGTTCCACTGTGAATTTGTTCATTTCTTGAGATCTGGAATAGGACAACGATTTTGCGTTGTGGTACGTATACTGGATGAAAAAAAGGCAGTGGCTTAGCTATGGTTAAGCCTGGATATACAAGCGAAAACCTTCAATTATGCTTGGTTTGACGTCATGGTTATGCTTTGTAGCTTAGCTGGTATTGTATACATTGTTAGTCTATAGGCGTAGACATGGATACTCAATGGCATATGTTTATGAGTTAGACGCAGAATCGACAGTATTAAACTTCTTTATTTATTATTTTTGGACACATTGTCTTGCAGTTTCTCTACAGACATAAAGACAGCCCGGTGATCCGACTAGTAGCAAGCGGCTGTCTCTATGGTTTCGCTGTTGTGCAACCAACTCCCAAGCGAGTACTTCTGAGTAGGACGAATTTAGTTTCTCAACTTTTCTGCGTAGTCTAGTAGCAGCCGCACTCTCCTTCCCTTCCACGTCGAGTGCGCACGCATATTCTCTGACAAGCGCATTATATAGCCCCCTTGCGCATGCACATGACGCACATGTGCAGTTGCGCGCGGCTGCGCCGAAAGGTCAGGCGACGGTGTCGGCTGCGGCGACGGCTGCGGCAGCGGCGAGGAGCGACCACCTGCGCAGCGCGTGACGTCACTCGTTCTCGCGCATGCGCATAACTTACCAGTTCGGCTCACGCGAGGCTCGGCTCTGACCCGCGTAGTGAAGCTTTTCGCTTCAAAAAAACGATTGTTTGTGTTCATGGGGAAACAACGCCACGATAAGTGTGGACTTGGCAGTGGCCGTGCACTTGGCACTTGGCATGCACAGGACTTGTGCGGCGTGTTATTTCGGTGCTTTGAGGTGTGAATATGCTAAACAGGCTGATTTTTTACCTTCACAGATTGTTATTTTAAATCCTTACAGACGTATTACTGTGCGGTCCTTCCAGCTGAATTTTACAGAAAGGCGCACATTATGTAAAGCCCCCGTCAAAAGCATACTAGCACACGGAGTTCCCTTCTAAGCTGTTCAGCGGGGCTCCCTAGTACATCTAGCAGCCCAAACCTTAGGAGAATTGAGGACGCGAAGCCTTTTATTTGGTTTGGTAAATGCGTTGGGAACGCTGCCTTGAGCCTTTGCACTACTTACATGCTACTGATCCCTGGAAACTGCGACCGAAATGTTTTTGGGCAGAATGAGTTTTGTAGATATTTTTCGGTCGCAATATTACTTGATGCTCGTAAGCTAGTTCTATTTGTGCGTTAGGTGAAGCATAGTATCTCACGAGTTGTGGGTTAAGATTTTTAATGTACATGATGAAAAACTGCGGAAAAGTAACACAAAGGACGGAAAGGAACGACGCGGAAAGGATTTTTCATCATGAACGTTATCCAACTCGCTCAACTTTCGGATTTCCTTTTTAATGTATCTTAGCTTTTGTTGGGAAAAAATTATTGAAACTTTAATAGATGTTTTGTCTATAAGTCTGCATGAAGTACACTAAGCTTTTTTTGAAAAAGCTAGAAGGAACACCCAACCTCTGCCTTAAGTGTATGACGCGATAGCGTTAACGGAATAAAGCCCATATATGCGGAATTCATCATTCTCGACTTCATATTCATAGGGTCCCTGGTTTAAGCGATGCGCCACTGACCTGCGATAGCAGGTGGTGCTTGTGGAACCCATGTTGTTCTTCCCAAGCAACGTCTCGTCACCAAGTGTTAGTTGAAGTGCCACCTGGTGCGGTGACTGACTGACTGACTGACTGACTGACTGACTGACTGACTGACTGACTGACTGACTGACTGACTGACTGACTGACTGACTGACTGACTGACTGACTGACTGACTGACTGACTGACTGACTGACTGACTGACTGACTGACTGACTGACTGACTGACTGACTAAAAAACGTTATTTTCAAAATAAGTACAGGGAGTGAGTGGAGCAACCCTTAAGGGCCGTTCCTTACAGACGCTAGGTTGGCTGCTCATTACATGAGCCAATTGGCGGTAGCTGTCGCTCGGGCGCGCCCGTTCAGGGCCCTTTGGCTCCCCGGGTCAGAGCAGCCGGGCAGGGCCGCCTCCCAGTCCTCCCGGGTAGGGTTGGGGTAGGGGGAAGATGCTGTGGAATAAATACTGATCTGCTTGAACCGTCTGTTTCTTTCGTGGATTGGAAGAGAAACGAGGCATTAATGTCTTCGCAATGTATTCGGAAATCAGGAAGCAGCCGCAAGATTTTGGAGACTCCAACAACTAACCCGCACAGCTAGCAAAATAATCCAAGGCGTTCAACAGTGGCGTGCAATGTCAGTGGACCCAGAACAGCAATTAAATGTAGAATTTTTTGCTGCCAGGCCGTGGCGTCTATAAAATTAAAGAAAGACAGGTTTAAAGAAGTTTTCCTTTATTTTGAAACCAAACAAATGCTATAGAAACACTTCCTACCTCAACTCACGCTTCGTTTATTGAGTGAACTGTTGTGGTTGAAATCATTTTAAAATATCTTCGAGCACCTATACGAGCCCGCTATTTCGAGGACATGTTCATAAGCAATTCTGGCTTTTTTGAAGTGAGAAATAAAAAATTCTTTTTGGTCAACTTTGCTTAGCATCCGCCCTTAAGCACCGAACGGTTTTTAAAGTGTCAGCTATTTCATCTAAATCTTCCTTGCTAACTCTAAGCAGCATGTGTTTGCTTGAATATTTCCTGTGACTGCAAGCTCACTATTCGTACTTGATTATTCTCCCGTACCATCTATTTATTCCTCATTGTGTCAGCGCAAGCTTGTACGCTTCATTTAAGCTGCATATAATTAGATCCTAGTGATGACAATGTCGGAATCAGAGTCGTGTTTATTAGTATGTCAAATTAATACAACAAATAAGTATATAGTGCGCAGTCCAGGAGTGCAAACTGTAATGGGGCCTCCTTTACGAGCAAGAAGACACTAGTTAAATTAGGCAACAACAACAACATAAGTAGAAAGTATTAAGCTCAGGTGTAAATAGTAACCGTTCTAAAATCAGCTGTATATCATATTGCACAAAATGAAGTAAAGAAAAAAAATAAGACAAAAGAATCAGGTAGGACATCCAAACGCGTTCTGAGCAACTCATTCTTCCATATATTTTAAATGTAAAGCGTTATCGCACTTGGAAAGTGCGGCAGTATTCACAGCACTCTCATAAAATTTATCCACAGCAGGCAGCCAGCTGATTAATGGAGAAGGTGCCAAAGAACACTGGCGAAAACACGCAGTACATATGACAAACTACGCACTTATTTACTGCGAGAGAGAACAACTTTATTGAAAATGCCTGCAGAATCGGTTAGGCCCCCTCCACGCAGGGAGGACAAGCTTTCACCTCGACGCGGCCACTACGTCAATCTCGTGCGTTGTGCTCCTCGAGGTCATGGTCCCTCCCTATTTATTTACTGCCTAAAAAAAAGACGTGTATAGAAAGGCAGAAGTATACACAGCACAAAAAGAAACCAGAGCCGACTACCAGCCGACTCCTTACCCACCTGTGTGTTTGTATCAGCAATGCACCCTGGCCAATCCCCCTCCGTGGGTACGTGCCGCTCAACTTGAGGACATCCTCATCATCATCATCATCATCATCATCATCCTCATCATCATCATCAGAGTCTCGGCTGCTTAACGTTGGCACCTGGGATTCCGCCGTTGGGCTGGCCAGTGCTGTTTTCTGGTACCGTGTTAACCTGATCTGAGAGCTATAAAGCGTCGTTAACGAGTTGGAACCGCTTCGTGGAAGCGATCCGCAACTGCTTCGGGGATACCACTGCAAAAAGAAAATGCGCTGAGAAGACTTCGCTACAGCGAGCGCAAGTGGCCGGTGAGACGTGCACGACATACACAGAGGAGGTACTGAAGTTCCGCAACGTGGTTAATCCATAGATGTCCGAAGAAAATCGCGTTGTCCATCTTTTAAACGGCATCGCAGAGGACGTCTGCGTTTCTTTATTAGTAAAGACAACTTGGACGCTGACCCGGAAATCATCAAGCACTGGCGCACATTTCAGGCTCTTAAGCTACGCCGAAATACTCTGAAGTTCGGCCGATTGCCTAAAGCCACCGCCGTCGCTAGCGTGCATTTCCATGAACCTGTGAGCGCTGTGAATTTTGCTGACGTCATTCGTCAAGCCGTCGTGACGGAATCACCAGGCATGAAGATATTGGGCGCTGCAGCGAAGTTCCGTATGAGAACTGTTCTCTGGCATGCCAGTTCAAAGCCCAAACAGTCAAAAGACTGGCATGACCAAGGGCCATGCCGCTCTTTGACTGCTAACGATTCTAAGGAAGCTGCAGTAATGTCACGTGGTTTAAAACTCACCGGCTTTGTGGAACGCACCCGCGAGGTGGCTCAGTGGTTTGGGCGCTCGGCTACTGATCCGGAGTACCCTGGTTCGAACCCGACCGCGGCTGCCGCGGTTTCGATGGAGGCGAAACGCTAAGGCATTCATGTGCTGTGCGACGTCAGTGCACGTTAAAGATCCCCAGATGGTCGAAATTATTCCAGAGCCCTCCACTACGGCACCACTTTATTCCTTTCTTCTTTCAATTTTTCCTTTATCCTTTCTCTTGCGGCGCGGTTCAGGTGTCCACCGATATGTGAGACAAATCCTGAGCCATTTCCTTATCCCCCCTCCCGAAAAAAACCTGTAGAACGCCTTTTTTTGCCCGTTGCCACGCTCACCGACAACATTTCCCGTTCAACAAGACGCCGTGACCCAACCGAATCTCAATTCCTGGCCGTGGTAAACAAATCCCTACCCACCAACGACCGGCGGATTATGCTGGCTGTTCTTTTGAATCATACGGATGTGTTTGACTTAATTGGCGACCAACCACTGCCGATTCCAGCTTGCCGTTACATCACATGATAAATACTGGATCTGCACAACCAATTAGACAGAAGCCGTACCGCGTCCCACCTACACAATCTCAGATAATTGATGAACAAGTCCGTGACATGTATAACCGAGGCATTATTCAGGAATCTTCAAGTCAATTTGCCGCTCTAGCGATCCTCGCCAAAAAGGAAGATGGATCATAGTAATTTTATGTGTACAATCATTTTACTAAGTGGTCTTTAACAGAAAGTGCAGATTCGCAATGTTGGTCCACTATGCGCGCATTCAATAGGCTGTGTAATCCAATTAGAGAGACGAAACCTAAGGATTCATCAACAAATGGCGGGGCATGGAGGTTTGGTGCAAAATGTATGTGGACAGCATGATAACGAAAAAAATTATTGCACCCTTGTAATTGATGAAACCAAGCTCTATCGTTTCATGAGTGTCACAAAGCCAGCAAGTTGCCGTAGACACACACAAAAAAACGCTTTTCACCATGTTTTATCGCGTAATGCCTCGGTGTGTACCATTTAGAATAATGGCTTTGTACATGAGGAGACGGCAATTTACCCAAGTTTTGAGATCATGTGGAATGGTAGTGGTTAATATGGAGTGGTTTTTATATTTTAGTAGGATACAACTTTAAAAAAAACAGCAGTTGTTAACACTGGGCCACGGTCCGCGGCGTACTGTACTACTCCGCTAGCCAGTAACAAAAGTGAACGAAATCAGCTTTTTAACATTTGACTTTATTAAACAAGCCAGCTATCAAAATTCTAGAGCTTATAACTTTTTTCTCATGGTTAGCTTCTTGTTTAAGTGACAAGAGAAGTTCTAACAACGGCCTACATTTTTGTCGTGGCGGAGTTCTGTGAGCCGGTCCTGAATGTGGGCGGAGCTTCACTGCAGACTTAAGTTGTATCCGACTATACTAAAATCCCATATCATAGTACGATCGAAGGTGCTCCTGCATTCTAGAAAGCGATGACCCAAGTATACCGTATAAGGGCAATGGAGCCGGCCCCGACCGGAGTTTTGTAGCTAGAGCTACATTACGGCAGCCGCCTCGCCTCTTCCGCATGGTCGCACTTTCACGGTGGTTGCACCTCGGCCGTGGTCGCACCGCTGGGCGTGCCATCTGGCATGACGTCACTCCGCCTTTGCGCTCGTGGTGGAGCAGACGCCGCTCGCCTCGCCAGTTGTGCGCATGCGCAGTAGAGGGAGAGGGGCTGTCGCAGTGTGTATATACTGGAAAGGACTGAAGCTGAGACGCGGCTGCCCACTCGAATGCCTAGCCTTTAATTCCACTTCCTTGTCCTCTTCTCCCCGCGATTGCGATCTTTACTTCATCTTTGTTGTCCCGGGATCACACTCGGCCACGACTGCGGACCTGAAAGGAAGAGACAACACCACAGTCCTTTACACATAATGCGCTTCATGACGGGGAGGATTCCACGAATGTCTGTGAAAGCCCGAAGACCACAGGGGTCAATCATACATCGACGCACAGGGATCGTGTAAGCACTGCAAACGACTGAGACCGTAATGACAGTTGCGCTGAACACCAACGTTTCAAGCGAACCATGCGAACACTTTCGCTTCAGCTCTGGCGGCCATGGCAGTAGGAAGAGGCACCATAACTTATTCTATCCACAACCTACTCAGCAAGCGAACGACCCTTTACTTCAACCGGGACACGTGAACTGCGAAATTGCTTCTTCTCCGTCTGTGCGAATCTGCCTGAAACGCTGCAGCTCACACACAGGCCGCGTATTGTCACCTAACCGTTCAGTGATGACGTAGAGCCCATCGTATTTCGTGGTCAGTTTACTTCCTGCCGACTGTAGGCCGCGTCGCACCCAGACCTCGTCTCCAAATTTGTAGCAAGGAGCCGGTCGATGTCGGCGGTCGAAGTTGCGTTCTTGCGCCTGTTGAGCACGAGACGCTATTATACGTGCTTCCGACCTGATGCGCTGACAAGCTGCCTGTCGTGGCACACGGGTCCCGATGTTGATAGGTGTTTCCAAGTTACACGGTCCTGTAAGTTGAGGCTGTTACCCGTACACAGTTTTGTAAGGCGTTGTTTCTGCAGAAATTCACACAGAAGTGTTCACAGCGTAGGCTGCCGCTCGTAGGTGCTGGTCCCAGTCC
This sequence comes from Amblyomma americanum, assembly GCF_052857255.1. Taxonomy (NCBI): domain Eukaryota; kingdom Metazoa; phylum Arthropoda; class Arachnida; order Ixodida; family Ixodidae; genus Amblyomma; species Amblyomma americanum. The sequence goes on from NC_135504.1 coordinate 65,169,733, forward strand.
GGTCCCAGTGGTCATAACGGGAGGCGAGCCGCAGCGTTTGTTCGGCGTTGCGTCAGCGTCTCGTCTACCGGCGTCGTCACTCGGAGCCCGTCGGAGGGCACCCAAACACTTGAGGGCATACGAACTGGCGTCTCCAGGAGACTTCGTGGGTAAAACCCCTCAATTACCCCTCTGCATAGCTAATCGTCCATTCAGCGGCGACGGGAATCTTATGAGGGGGTAAGGGGGACAATAGCAAGGGTACAAAAGGAGCGCTGCTGCCTTCGCAGCAACTTGCCGCGGCTACAGGCCCAACCAGTCTCCACAGGCCACCATAGAAGCTGCTCTGAACGTTATATGACTACCGGGATGCCTAGTCGCACTGAACGGGAGTTGGTAGTCATGACTGGTGATTTCAACTAGGATCGATCCCAAGAGAGACTCTGCGTTTCATCAAGCTGCTGAAGAACGATTTCAACTGGAGATGAACAAGATGCAACCTAGCACCACCACTCAATAGGGGACCAGCGTAGACTTGGTCCTTCAGCGAACCTTCGCCGAGTCAAACTACGCCATCGACAGTTTAGAAACAGTCTCACTACTTTACTGACCACCGAAACGTATTCATTGGGATAAATAAAGTTGCAACCATTGATTAACCATGTGTCTTTCTCGAAGCATAGAAAGAGATTAGGATAGGATAGGGAAGCTTTTAATGTCCAACAAAAATAGGGTAGCCAAAGGGCTACCCGCCTAGACGACGGCCGAAAGGTCTTGACTCTCGGAGGCGGCTTCTGCCAGTCGGACGAGTTGTAGCTGAGTCGCCGGGTCGGAGCTCAGTAGTAAGGTCTCCCATTCGTCTTTTGTCTTTATACTTCGTCCCTTCAGTGGGGCATGAAGAAATTTCCATAGTATGTGGTCCAAGGTGGCCCTAAGTTCGCAGTTTGCGCATTTGTCTGAAAATTTACCTAGGTACATAAGACTCCAGAGGACCGGTTTGGAAGGGTGTATGTTTGTAACCGGCGCCAGTTGATGGCTTGGTATCTGCTCAAGGATCTATCCGCTGGTGGAAGTCTAGCTCGTTGCAAACGAAAGTGCTGTGTAATTTCTTTGTATCCCACCATTTCATCCCTGTCTGTGAAGACCACCTCGCTCGGGTGCGCCCGGAAGGAAAAGCCTCGGCGGAACTCGTGGGCCATCTCACTACCCGGCGGGTATGCATGTGCTGGCATCCACACTAGTTTAATTTTCCGGTATATTACACGACACTTTAAAATTGCATTCGTTAGTGGGGAGACCCGGCCCCTGCTGAAATTTAGTACGGCAAATTAGGAGTCACTGATGATATACTTCGCTTTTGTGCCGTCGCAAGCCAGTGCTATGGCAGCTTCCTCTGCAGTCTCTGGGTTACCCGAGAGTATAGAGGCACTTGTTTTGATGACTTATTTATTAATGACGACCGCGAGGGTCATCGCGTTCTTACCATACTCAGCGGCATCGGCGTAGACAACGTCCTGGTCTTTGTAGGAGCGGAAGCGTTTCTCGAGCGATTCTGCCCGTTTGGCCCGGCGCACTGAGTGATGAGTAGGATGCATATTCCTGGGTAGCGGGGGTACAAATAAATTGTCCTGAATTTCTCCGAGCATATCAACTTTGGCGGTTCTTCTGTTATCTCAACTAAGATGGAGTTTGTCTAGAATGGCCCTGCCGTTCGTGGTCCCGGCTAAGCGTTCGATTTGGGACGTTCTTACTGAGTCCGTAATTTCTTCCAGGGTGTTGTGCATACCTAGCTCTAGGAGGCGCTGAGTGGATATACGGATGGGCAATCCTAGAACTTGCTTCGTGCACCGCCTGATAATTACATCTATCGTTTCCTTTTCTGCAACTTTAAGATCGAGGAAGGGGGCAGCATACCAGATACGGCTAACTACGAAGGCCTGCACCAGCCGCAGGAGATTCTGCTCTTTCATGCCGTGTCTCCTGTTGGCAATCTGCTGTAGGAGGTGCATCGTTTGTTGCATGCAGTTCTCCATCTTAGCTACTGCATTACCGTTATACCCTTTGCTTTGTATAATCATGCCTAGAATTCTGATTTCTTTCAACATGAGGGATCTCCACCCCTTGCGCTTGTAATTCGGTGTTAGGGATGGGTGTAGTTTGTCTCTGACGCAGATGTCGATAAAAAAATTTCAGACCTCTGCGGCGAGCATTGCAAGCACCTACAGCTGACATAGTTTTCGACCTCATTTATGGCCTTCTCTAGCGTACGTTCGATGTGCGCGTCGTTTCCGCGGGTCATCTACATGGTGATGTCGTCCGCATACATGCAGAAGTTCAAGCCATCTATCCCCTCCAGCCACATCGGTAGCCGTATCATGACTACGTTGAAGAGACGAGGGGAAGCACCGAACCCTGCGGGGTGCCTATCCTGCCCAAGTGTATGTCTTGAGAAGAGCTTCAAATGGGCCTAGTTGGTTTGTAATCTTCGACATTGTTATTGCGCTACTCATGGTACACTCATGGTCTGTATGTGTCGTTCTTGTTTGTGTAAACTATGAGTAACGCAATAACAATGCCGAAGGTATGTCTTGAGACTGACTTTCACCAAAGTGGATACGCGCTGTCCTGCCGGAAAGAAAATTTGCAGTGTAGTTGTACCCGCCGCGGTGGCTCAGTGGTTAGGGCGCTCGACTACTGATCCGGAGTTCCCGGGTTCGAACCCGACCGCGGCGGCTGCGTTTTTATGGAGGAAAAACGCTAAGGCACCCGTGTGCTGTGCGATGTCAGTGCACGTTAGGTGGTGGTGAAAAACATTTATAAGCAATTAAATTTGTACAGAAAGGTGATTGGGGTAGGACCCTATTGGCCCTTTCCCCTCACAGTACTAGGTGGAGCCCCTATTCCGGGGCCCCATTGGCAAGCAACGCCGCCCGCGTCCGTTGAACCAAGGCCTTTTGGCTCTTCAGGTCTTGACAGCCGAGCAGGGCCGCCTCCCAGTCCTCTCTGGTGGGGTTGGGGTTGGGGGGGATAGATGGGTTAGATTGACACGCCCAAACCATGTGGAAGGTGTCAGACACCTCCCCACAGAACTGGCACGTGCCATCAAAGGATGTATTGAAGTGTTTAAGCACCGCCGGGCACAGTACAGTGTTAGTGAGAATTTTGATGAGGAGGCGCTCGTCAGCGCGATTCAGACCCTTACAAGGGGCCGGGTAGCGCCGGTGCTCCTCCTTGTAGTAATCGGTGATTTGTTTTAATGTAATGGCCAGATTGTCTGATTGGGAGTACCCTTCCAAGGACAGGGAGATAGCCCGGGGAGAGAGTGCGCGGGTGGCCTGATCGGCCTGTTCGTTTCCCTGGAGGCCCTGGTGACCGGGTGCCCAAATCAGGTTGCGTGGAGTTGGATCTTCAGATCGACAGCGATATTCCAGTATGCGCCAGGCAAGCGGGGGAGCCCAGCCCAACTCGTAGTTCCGACAGGCCCCTCGCGAGTCGGTGATGATGTGTTTTGACTTGGGATTCGTGAGAGCCAGAGCAATGGCAATCTCCTCCGCGTGTGTTGCGCTGTAGGCTTTGAAAGTGAGCCCGTTAACTGTGTTTGTGTTGTGTACGACTGCGGCCGTGTACCACCCCCCGTGGTGTGGGCCGGCAACGTCTACGTAATACACATGTTCTTGGTTACCATAGTATCGCGCCAACGCTTCCGCGCGCGCCTGGCGACGGCCGCTATGGTCTTCACTGGACATGTTGCGGGGAAGGGGTCGGACCCGGAGGGCGCGTCTCCAGGGTTCTGGCACTCTCTCCCTTTCCTCAATGTGGTAGTCGTGTTTGATGTGTAGCCGGTCCAAGAGGCGGCGACCGGACGTGGTCTGTGCAAGACGCGTGTATTGGTTGCATAAGTGGGCCTCTCGAAGCTCCCGAAATGTGTTCACCACGCCCAAGGCCAGAAGCCTCTGGTTGGACGTGGTGATCGGAAGATCGAGAGCCCGCTTGATGACTTTCCGCAGGATGACCTCCAGTTGGTCATCATCATGTTTGCGCAGGTGCAAGTAGGGAGTTGAGTAGAGGATTCTACTCGTTACGAAAGCATGGGCAAGCCGCAGTGCATCCTTGCTTCGTAATCCGCCCCGCTTGTTTGAGACCCGGCGGACCATTCGGCCCACCTGGTCTCCCACCGTGCGAAGTTTGGCTATGGTGGTGTCGACTCTGCGTTGGTGGTGTATGAAGAGGCCAAGGACGCGGATCTCCTTGGCCTCCCGGATCGGTCCCGAGGGGAGACTAATGCGAAGCGGAGTTGTGTCCCGGGGGGAGGGACGTAAGTGCACAAATTCTGATTTAGCTGGGGCGCACTGGAGTCCGCAGTAGGCCGCGTAGTCGTCGACTAGGGTCGCTGCTGCTTGCAGGCAGGATTCCATGTGGCCCAGGTTGCCTTGCGTGGCCCAGATTGTAATGTCATCCGCATAAAGAGCGTGATGTATCCCGGGCAGAGAAGACAATTTGGAGGGAAGGCGAAGCATTGCCAAATTGAAGAGCAGGGGAGACAGGACCGCGCCTTGAGGTGTTCCCCTCGAGCCGATGGTGTATGGCCCGTGTTCCGCATCTTGTATGCGTATATAGGCTTGACGGTCTGTAAGAAATTGACTTATGTAATGGAATGTTTTGTGGCCACAGTTGGTGTTACTGAGGTGGTCCAGGATTACTGCATGTTTGACGTTGTCGAATGCGCCTTTAAGATCCAAGGCCAGGACCACCTTGTCGTTGTGGGGACATTCGACAGGATCTAAGATGCCGTGGTGGAGCTGCAGAAGTATATCCTGTGCTGACTTGTGAGGACGAAAACTGAACATGGTGTCCGCGAAAATGCGCTGTGTTTCGAGATAATCGGAGAGTCTGTCGCGCACCATCGTCTCCATCAGCTTGCCGACACAAGACGTCAGAGAGATGGGGCGAAGGTTCTCCACATCGATAGGTTTGCCGGCCTTCGGAATGAAGGTCACGAGAGCCGATTTCCAATCGAGAAGGAGAGGAGTCTCTCCGTCCCAAATGCTATTGATGTATTTCAGGAGCGCGGCGTAGGCTGCGTCGGGAAGGTTGGCCAAAAGCTTGACCGTAACCTTGTCGCGCCCAGGTGCAGTGCCCCACTTCATCTTGCTTAAGGCCGCCCGGAGGTCGTGGAGCTGGAACGGCTTGTCCAGCTCCGTGTTCTCTTCGCCTGCATACGAGTACGCCGCCTGCCGGTGGTCCTTAGTGGTACAAAGGTATCGATCCCTGAGCGTGTGCGCTAGCTGTGTTGTCGTTCCTGTAAAGTTGTGCAATGCCCTATGTAAGTGGCGTTGGGTTTCCGTGCGTGTTTGTATGGGATCGATGAGAGCGCGGAATAGGCGCCACGTGTTGCGGCCAGACATGTGGCGCGCAGCCGCGTTGCACCGATCCACCCAGTTAGTGTCGGCTAGCTGAGTAGCATATTCCGCTGCTTGTTGTGTGAGTTCGAGGATGCGTTTCTGTAGGCGTCTGTTATGTTTCTGTTTCTTCCATCGTTTGGTGAGGCTGCGGCGGGCCTCCCAAAGGTGGAGCAAGTGGTTGTCCACGTCCGTTTGTGTTTCTGTGAGCTGTATCTGCTTCTCGTGTTGCGTGAGTGTAGACGTGAGCGATTTGGACCATGCGTCGTATCCCGACTGGAGGGGATCTACGATAGGTAGAGATGTGCAGAAAGTCGTCCAGTCCGGTACACGAGCTTGTTTTAGTGGGCGTTGCAGGGGACGCATGTAAATGGTGGTGTTGATTATACAGTGATCACTACCCAGAGTGTCCTCTGTATTCAGCCAGTCGGCATGGCGTATCTTGCGTGTAAATGTGAGGTCCGGGCAAGTATCTCGTTGAATCGAATTTCCGACTCGTGTTGGGTTGGCGGGATCAGTGTGTAAAGTAAGTCCAAGTGTGGAAAGAAGTTCCGCAAGCTTCCGCCCACGTCTGTCCTCCCGGGCGTACCCCCATAGCCTGCTCGGGGCGTTGAAGTCGCCGACGATCAGAAGGGGATCCCTTCCCGCCACCTGCATTGCTTGGGTGAAAATTTCATTGAACGTGACGTTCTTAAGTTTAGGTGGGCAGTAAATGTTTAGAATGTGTACAGGTGGGTCAGACCGCTTTAGGGGCAGCACGGACACCATCGTGTATGGGAAAGGCGGTGTTGTGGGGAGCGTGACTTCCTGCGCAGTATACTGCTTGTGCACAAGTATACATGTCTGCGGGTTGTGTTGAAATGTAGTGTAGTTGTGAGTTTGGCACCGGCGCCGGGTTCCTGAAGGGCAACCACGGCGACGAGAAACTCAAAGGTCTCAAGATAGATGCGGAGATGAGTCCGCTTCGTGCGGTTCTTGAGACCTCGGCAGTTCCACTGCGTTATTGTAAGCGGCTGAGTTGCTCTTGCTCGCGACTTAGGGTTGGGGGCCATGGTCGGAGGCAGGGGGTGGGGTTACGTTGTTAAGACTCCCCAGTCCGCTAGTGCCCGGCGCAGACGTGGAGGAGTCTTCCGAGAAGTCAAATTCATCGGGAATAACTCTGTTGAATTTGGAGGGGCGGTTATCGTCCCTGATGGGCCCTACGCGTTTAAGGACGCGCGGATTGTCTTTTATCCATTTTTGGATAATGTGAGTTACGGCTTGGGTCACCTGTGCGATGACACTCTCCACCTGACGCGCAATGGTATCCTGGATAATTTGGGGGAGGTCAGCCAATTGTGTTTCAATTGCGGTCACCCGGCTCTCCAGGGCCGCGGCGCGACTCTCCACATTAGTAGGAATCTCCCTTCTTCTTCTTCTTCTTCTTCTTCTCCTCAAGTAATATGGCAATCTCCCTGTCTGTGATATTTTCTTCCTCTTCGCTCGACGCGGGCTGAGTAGGGAATTTGGCTTTGAGCGAGTTAAGCTCGCTGGCTAGTTTTTCGTTTTGAGCTCGCAAGAGGGCGAGCTCGCGCTTGAGTTCTTGCGTCTCGGCGGTGCTGGTGGGGGAGGAGGGAGGAGGGGAAGAAGAGGAGGCGACCCTCGCCCAGCTGCCTACCTTGGGTTGGTTGCAGGCGGCGCCGCCAGGTGAAGCGCTGAGAGCTGGGAACTCCGCTGCTCCGGGTGGTGGCGTTACCGTTGCTGTCTTGCCTGGGGGAGGCATCACGCCACGTCGTGGCGTCTTCTGGTTGTTTTGCTGCCGCCCTCCCCGTGTAGCGCCGGAATTGGCTCACTTGGGTGGCGTCCTGGGCCCTGGCTGCGGCAGCTTGATGAATTTGGCGGTGCATTCGCGGGAGCTGGTGAGGTGCGGGCCCCCGCAGATTAAGCACATAGGATTGCAGACGTGGGGGGCCATCCCCTCAGTACCAAGCCCCACGTTTTGACCACAAAGGTCGCATCTTTCCTTGACCGGGGTGGGACAGTTGTCCACCCGGTGCCCCAGTGTGCCGCAACGGTAGCACGCTGGCACCGTTTTTTTATACTCCTTGACGGGAGTCAGTTCTGCATTATAAGGGACGTAACGCGGAACGCTGCGTCCCTCGAAAGTCAACACAGCTACATTCGATTTTCCCAGCTTGCGCACATGGACTAAATCACCACCGCGCCACTGCACACTACGTTTCAAGGATTCGCTGGTTTCAAGGTTATGCACAGAAATCACACCACGACACACATCACCGGTGAGCTTGAGGTGTCCGTGAAGCGGGAGCGATCCTTTGCTGGTTGTAATTTGGATGTCCGTCAGAAGCTTTTGAGCTACCTCGGGGTTCTGCGTGCCGCAGACGATAATGTTTTGCTCCCAATTGGGAGAAATTGTAATCGCATTCATATGCTGTCTGCCGATGAGTTCCGAAATGGCAGCGCCGAGCTCACCTTGCTGGAATGCTGTCTTGAGGGCGACCGTACTGCGTGGCCGCAGCACGATCACGTAATCGTCAGGGTTCATCCTGACCGTCGGCTTCGGCGTCCACTTGGAGACTGGTGAAAATGACTTTTGTGGACATTTAGAAGACGGAGCGCGAGCGTCTCCCGTTGCTGATTTGTCGAGAGGAGTCTTGGGCGTTGCAGCTCCTCGTGCGCTCTGCCGGCGGCGGCGCCGGCTTTCAACGACTTGAAAAAGGGCAGCTTGCTGCGCCGAAATGGTGGATGGGCCATCCTCTGGTTGGCTTGCAGGGACAGACGACCACGACAGAGTCGTGGGGTCGTATCCGCGTTGTTCAGGCAGAGCCATGTTGAGCGGTTGACCGGCGGGCGTCTCCGCAGCCAGCGGCGGGGGAGCCGAAGCCGTTAGGCTTAGCTCGACCGCTACGTGGTGATGCGGAGGGTTGCTCGAAATGGCCGAAAATTGGGCGTACCTGGGTCAGATCGGTGTCTCCAGGATCCTGCTGACTTCACAGATGCAGTCGCACAGGTTTGATAGGTGTTATATCAGATTGCCGCGGTTCCAGTCGAAAATCGACGGAGCCGATGTGCCACGCGTCCGATCGCTGCGTCTGCTGTCGCGTCTCTCCCAGTGCACGTTAAAGATCCCCAGGTGGTCGAAATTATTCCGGAGCCCTCCACTACGGCGCCTATTACTTCCTTTCTTCTTTCACTCCCTCCTTTATCCCTTTCCTTACGGCGCGGTTCAGGTGTCCAACGATATATGAGACAGATACTGCGCCATTTCCTTTCCCCCCCAAAAAACAATTATTATTAGTGTAGTTGTATGTGCGTTCCCCGACGTTTAAAAGAGCCATTTTTTCCAGTATCACCTCGTGTTTTATATTATCGAAAGCTTTGGTGAGGTCAAGTCCCACTATTACTTTTGCATCGAGATACTTAGTGTCTAATATGTCATGTTTGAGTTGTTGTCGATATACAGGCTGCGCCACCAAAACTCGCTTACCGCGTTATGAGAGTAAATCCAACAGCAAAATAGACGCCCCTACCCACGATTTGATGCCAGTGCACGCTAAAGATCCCCAGGTGGTCGAAATTATTCCGGAGCCCTCCACTACGGTACCTATTCTTCCTTTCTTCTTTCACTCCCTCCTTTATCCCTTCCCTTACGGCGCGGTTCAGGTGTCCAAAGATATATGAGACAGATATTGCGCCATTTCCTTTCGCCCCCCCCCCCCCCCAGAAAAAAAAACCAATTATTATTACCCACGATTTCGAGGTTCGAGCAGAGATACTAAAGCTCAAAATCAAATCAGCCCCCGGACCCGATGGTGTAGCCAATGAAATGCTTAGAAACCTATACGAAAAATCTATCAGTGCACTGACCAATTTCATGCAAGAATGCTGGGAGGAGGGGGAGCTTCCCAAACAGTGGGAAACCGCTAAGGTAGTTCTCATAGCTAAGCCAGGGAAACCGCTCACCCTACAAAATCTAAGGCCTATATACCTCACATCTTGCTTCGCAAAACTGATGGAAGATGTTATACAAGCGCGACTAAATTTCATGGAAGGCAACGACTTATACCCCCATTCGATGATAGGTTTTAGACCGCATTTGTCCACGCAAGATGTCATTATAAAACTCGGAGATTTAGCCAAGTAAATCATCAGTAGCATTACATTGCTTAAATACAGCGAAGCCTAAGCGTAGCCATGGCCTGTAGCTATCGCTACCTACCAGGTTTAACCATAGGTGAAACTCAGCCAATTTTCTGTCAGAAAATGGCAAGGCCGTAAGACACTCAGTGTAGACACCGCTGATATCCTATCGCATTTTCTTTTTCAAAAATGAGGCTGACGGCCCCCATGTTTTTCCGCTGAATACTTGTAAAGCACAGTTGCGTTCTCCTCAAATTGGTATTTCTTCACACAAAGGAAGCAAAGTTCACCAGTACGGAAGGTTAACTGCTCAGCGGGACGCTCTTCAGCGCTCAACACAGCCGGACCTTGTAGCCGACGCAACACGTTGCGATCAGTCATTTGTCATATATATAGTGTTTGCTTGCAAATTTTATAAAGAACAAAAATATGCGCCCGTATTGCGATTGCACTCGACAGAATCCATCGAAGCGTTATTATAAATAACTTCAGGCTTAAAGAATGAAGTGCAGGATCAAAATTTTTATATTTTAAAGCAAACTCGGTATGAAGCAAAAACATTTCTCAGTGGCCACCTCACCCCACACCTACCAGATAAAAGGTCGGAGTGTTCTGTTGTGACTGAAGGAAAATGAAAATTGAAAATGCCGCGGTGGCTAAGCGGTTAGGGCACTCTGCTACGGATCCGGTGGTGGTGGTAGTGGTTTTATTAAAGGTAATAGTAAAAAGGAAGGAAAAGATTTTTTGCTACCACCGCCATCTGCCATCGATACTGAAGCACCTGAGCTGGGGCAGCGAAAATAAAGAATAGCAGGCAGAATGGAGAAATGATCCAGAGTTCCCGGTTTCGAACCCGACCGCGGCTGGTGCGTTTTTATGGAGTAAAAACGCTAAGGCGCCCGTGTGCTGTGCGATGTCAGTGCACGTTACAGATCCCCAGGTAGTCGAAATTATTCCGGAGCCCTCCACTACGGTACTTCATTCTTCCTTTCTTCTTTCACTCCCTCCTTTACCCCTTCCCTTACGGCGCGGTTCAGGTGTCCAAAGATATATGAGACAGATACTGCGCCGTTTCCTTTCCCCAAAAACCTATTATTATTATTATTATTATTATTATTATTATTATTATTATTATTATTATTATATTATTATTATTATTATTATTATTATTAAAATGCAAATTGGTTTTTGGGGAAGTGGCAGAGTATCAGTCTCACATATCGGCGACACTAACAGCGCCGTAAGGGAAGGGATAAAGGAGGGAGGGAAAGAAAAAGAGGTGCCGTAGGGGACAGCTCCGGAATAATTTCGACTACCTGGGGATCTTTAACGTGCACTGACATCGCACAGCACACGGGCGCCTTAGCGTTTAGCCTGCATCGAAATGCAGCCACCGCGGTCGGGTTCAAACCCGGGATCTCGGATCAGTAGGCGAGCGCTCTAACCACTGAGCCACCGCGGCGGTGCTGTGACTGAAGGAAGAATGGAAAATTGCACGGGCCTGCCCCCTTTCTCGAGCTGAGGCTCAATCGCTGCCACTTGCAGACAGCGGAGAGTTGAGACTGGAGAGGGAATAATAAAAGAGACGCGCGTCACAAAACTGCGTCCGCCGAAGCGACGACGACCCTCCACGGTGGCTCAGTGGTTAGCGCACTCGGCTACTGATCCGGAGTTCCCGGGTTCGAACCCCACTGTGGCGGCCGCGCTTTGAGGGAGGCGAAACGCTAAGGCGTCCGTGGGCTGTGCGATGTCAGTGCATGTTCAAGATCCCCAGGTGGTCGAAATAATTCCGGAGCCCTTCACTGCGGCACCTCTTCCTTTCTTCTCTCAGTCCCTCCTTTATCCCTTCCCTTACGGTGGGGGTTAAGGTGTCCGCCGATATGCGAGACAGATACTGCGCCATTTAGTTTTCAAGAAACCAATTTTCAATTTTCAAGCGACGACTCCAGGTGCGTTCAACACAGTTATATATACTACGCTTTCAAAAGGGCTAAATCTCAAGCTACCCGTCGCGGCCGCTCAATAGTTAGGGCACTCAGCTACTGAGCTGGATATAGTCAATGGAAGCTTCAACATTTTGAAGCGAACGCTTTAATACTCCCACGGTAGCTTCTTCGCCGTGTGTGCGAGTTCACCTTGAACAAAAAAGAAACCACGTGACAGCTACGACATCATTCAGCCACCGCCGCCGAGGCCGAGCGCTCGACTCTGTTTCTATAGGCCATCTGCGTTCATTGGGTTTATGGACGTTGGCGTTAACTTTCTAGGCCAAATATTTTGAGGAAAGGAAAGGCGCCTACGTGGTTCCCTAGGTCAGTGGGCGCCTCAATCGCGCTTTAAGGTACGTGGCGATGGTGGGAGAGAAATAGATGTAAAAACAAAAAAAAATTTTTGGAGAAAGGAAATGGTGCAGTATCTGTCTCATATATCGTTCGACACCTGAACCGCGCCGTAAGGGAAGCGATAAAGGAGGGAGTGAAAGAAGAAAGGAAGAGGTGCCGTAGTGGAGGGCTCCGAAATAATCTCGACCACCTGGGGATCTTTAACGTGCAGTGACATCGCAGAGCACACGGGAGCCTTAACGTCTTGCCTTTATAAAAACGCAGCCGCCGCGGTCGGGTTAGAACCCTGGAACTCCAGATCAGTAGCCGAGCGCGCTAACCACAGTCACCGCGGCGGGTGTTTCCTGCCTCGTTTTACGATGGCGGAGGTATGTGTCCCTGGGTTCCATGCAGGATGCACTAGGCAAAATATATTCGTATACCATAGGTCCGGTTCATCATACTCTCGTGTTAATCGCAAGGCTAGAAGGTTAATTTCACCAGATGAGCTGAAGGGCGCAAAAATTTAGTCCATTGAAATCGTGTATAAATACACAACTGCTGGCAAATATAGCAGAAGAACAGAAAGCCAAATCTAGTATACATACACGTTTAAATGTGCATGCTTGCTTGCGTTATGTCTCTTTCTGGTATAAACTGTTGCACATGGTGCCACTGAAATCGAACTTGTTACTCTGTGCCGTCGATATTATTTCGTTCTTTTTTTAAGCTGTGTGCCTTGGATCATGTTGTGCATTTCATGATACTTCCGAACAAACTATACGACCTTAATGCAGTGCAAAGTACTGCCTCTAAACTGAAGACCAGCTTTCTCGGGCAAAAGTTTTGAAAACTGAAAAATTGTAATACAATGTTAAGGAAATATTGAAGGTAATGGTTCATTATTCTGATGTGTAGCAAAATCTCTTTTTAAAGTGTTTCCGTCGATCGCATCGAACAGTTAAGACTGGCATAAAAACCAATGGGGAACGCTTTTTACGATAGCAAAAACGCGAATAGCAAAAAAATACAAAAGGGCAGTCTGGTGATCTGCAGATTTAATCATTGTTATAGTGAAATCTTGCATTATATGAAATATTAGCGTTCATAAACTGCTTCTTGTTCAAAAATGCTTTCGTCCATAATTGCTGGGCATGAGTACACGGCTTTCGTGGAAGCTTTCTGTGTCCAGCTTGCTGGCACGAGGCTTATATTTAAATAGCCCTCTGCAACATTTTGTATTTGAGAGCATAATGATTTTTGAGTGGGCAGCTGTCAAATGTGCTGGTGACGTTGTAAAAACAGCTTTCTTTGCTAGAATGAATTTTGAGCTTCGTGCCTGTGATCCCTCAGCAAGATTTTTGATGGGTTGTATGCATGCTATGCTGGCATAAAAATAGCCCACATACTCGCCACACTTTAATCGCGCTCTCTGGCGGATAGCACAACCCTAAAAATTTTATGCTGAACGAGTGTGCACGTTTCTGCTTTTGGCTGAGTCGTGAATATGCTGCCATGCATGGTCACAACCCTGCTTAGTGTTAAGCCTGCCTTTAATGCTGCTCTTGTTGTTGAATATTGCAATCAAAATATTGCACTGCATTTGTTCGACTAGCTGGCTGTGTCAAGTATGCTTTCTGCTGAAGCAGTCAGGGCAAGAAACACCCTGCAGGATTTTGTTTTTGGTCTTAAATAATGTATTCATCTTCATAACAAGTTTTCGTGTGGCTGGCCATGCCAGGAATTCTTTCTTGTACAGCAGTGAGGGTAGGCAGATACACTAAGAAGTCTGAGTTCTTGACGCCAAATAATAATAATAATAATAATAATAATAATAATAATAATAATAATAATAATAATAATAATAATTGGCTTTTGGCGAAAGGAAATGGCGCCGTATCTGTCTCATATATCGTTGGACACCTGAACCGCGCGTAAGGGAAGAGATAAAGGAGGGAGTGAAAAAAGAAAGGAAGAGAGAGGTGCCGTAGTGGAGGGCTCCGGAATAATTTCGACCACCTGGGGATCTCTAACGTGCACTGACATCGCACAGCACACGGGTGCCTCAGCTGTGCGATGTCAGTGCACGTTAAAGATCCCCAGGTAGTCGAAATTTAATAACATAACGAGTTCATAATTACGACTATGCCAACAATGTCTTGATTCACAACTTCAAGAGCCACTCATAGGGGTGACAGAAACGGAGAGGGCCGATAGTGCCTAAAGTAGCACAGAGGGGAGGATTTCTGGAGGTGGGTGTCACCCCCCTCCCAAAGCATGAAATCAAGTAGCTCCTCTCCCAGGGCTTTGTGCCAGTGGTTTTTGATGAGGAAGATGCTGAGCCTGGTTCTTCAATTGGAAAAGCATCTATACCTTCGTCTCCATTGACCTTGGGACAGGCACTGCATGGGCCTTTTCCCCTTGTTAATCCCTGGGGAGGAGATGCTGGTTCTGTGGATGTCGAGATTACGTTGGAACAAAAATACACTCCTTTAAAAACGCCTGTGTCTAGAGCAAGATCAGAAAGTTTGTGCTTGACGACTTGTGACAGATTTGTGCTTTTTTTTATGTTTTATAGCTAATATAGTAAAGATTTAGGTCTCCTTTACTGCTATTTTCTCTTTGTTGCATTGCAGAAAATAACGTACTTTCTGACCAATGTAATGACCATGCTTTATTGACTGTGACTCGTGTGCCACTAGCAGGTTTTTCTCACCATTCAAACCTGCATTCTAATTAGGCTGCAACGAGCAGATGCAGAACAAACTTAGGTTTCGTGCACCTTGAAGAAATTTACAAACTTAAAAGTGGTACCTAATGATCAACCTCTTGAGAAAACGAAATGCAACTTACCAATTGGCTAGCATCACCCAACATGCCAGAATATTTCAGAGAACTCTACTCACCAGCCACGGTGGATCAGTGGTGAGGGCGCTCGGCTACTGAGCCGGAGTTCCTGGGTTCTAACCCGACCGCGGAGGCCGCTTTCCAATGGTGGCAAAATGCAAAGGCGCCCATGTGCTGTGCAATGCCAGTACACATTAAAAATCCCCAGGTGGTTTAAATTATTCTGGAGCCCCCCACTATGGCACCTCTTTCTTCCTTTCTTCTTTCACTCCCACCTTCCTCCCTTCCTTTATGGCGCGGTTCGGGTGCTCATTGAAATGTGAGCCAATTACTGCGCCATTTTCTTTAGCTCAAAAACCAATTTTATTTTTTTGCAACGAAAAAGTCCAAGAAAAACATGTTTCGAATGGGAATGCCTTACCCTTTAAGAAGTATCCATAAATACAACCATGTAGCACTGAAAAGTGGCATGTTTTAGATCTAGTTTAGTGCATAATAACTGATATACATGACCGCAGCTTTTCAGACTGCTTCTAGTTTAGGAGTACCCAGTGGCAGCTGCATAGGTTTCACAGAAGAGGCATAGAAAGCAACCGTGGCAGGAGTGGCAGATAGCTTGTTGGCCGAATGAGATTAAGAAGTTTGCTGGCATACGGTGCACGGCCGCAGCTGGCAGAGGACCGGGATAATTGGGGAGATATGGGAGAGGCCTTTACCCTGCAGTGGGCGTAGTCAGGCTGATGATCATATTTACTATACCCATTTCGACGGTGGCACTGGATTCACACCACCAGCCATCGTGTTTTGAACATATAGGCTTCTATGCAAGCCGCGCTACGACTTTATATCTACCTTGCACCTATTGTCTGAGCCTGTTCTGTGACCCCGCCAAGTAAAGCTCTCCCTTAAAAGCTGTGCCGGTTGCCAGTGACAACCCTGAAGATGTCTTTTGATAGAAACAATACGCAAACAGTTTTTGTGCAACTTTGAATCGAAGTTCCTAGTTGGTCGTAAACCTGAATTACAACGCAAACAGAGAAATGGCTCTACAGCAATGACTTGGAAGGGACCGACGCCCGCAGCGACAAGGTACGAAACAGGACAATAGGCGCACGTGATTATGGAAATGAGGGGGGAGGGCAGAATTTCTTCGCTTTATTCTGCCGTGTTGCTTCACGTGCTGTACCACCGACCAACCTTTTCTGTTATCACCCATTATCTGAGCCATTCTGTCAGCGGCGAGTCGACGGAGCAACTAGAGCCCGATAAGAGAAAAGACGCAACATCATCAAGAGAATCGAACAGTACAGTGACCGGCGTGTAGCTGTGTCGAATGAGCTATTATGCTCTGCCGGGTCTAATTCGTCTTGAACTTGACGTGAACTCCGCTCTCGATTATCGGCCTGCTGAGGCGACAAAACCCGATAGCCCCGCGTTTACTAAGTACTGTTTTGCTTTCTGTTCTGCCCACAGAACAGATGAGCCAGCGCAGAAGGGTGATTAGATATGACGTGAAAAACAGCTGGTTCTTCCTTTGCACAGTTGAGTGCGGCGATCAGTAAGCGGTACCACACTCGCCGAATCAGTGGATCGTGATGGAGTTGGCGTCGCTGTTGTACCTCAAGATCTCGGCGTGGGCGACCCTCGTAGCTGCTACAGTTTACGGGTTCTTCAAGTTAATCAGGTGAATATTTGTTACCGCGGATGCAAATATGTATGGGCACAAGTTACTCCACTGCCATTGTGCAGGCTCTGCAGTTTTTTTTTCCGCCACACTTAATGGGTCAAAACTCTAAAGCGGTGGTCGTTTTCTTTTGAATGCAAAATGATAGCTTAAATAATTTATTTTCTTGTTTGTTTATCCCCATCGGCCGAGGAACATGGCATCCAACATAACGTAAGAAATTACCATTTTCTTTACAACCGTGACGGTATCATAATATGTCCAGAGATGCTAAATTTTGTACACGGTATATCGATGTGTTCAATAGGGTTGGAGTGGTGTGTGGTATGCCGGCAAATAGATAATTCAAATATCGAGATTTTAATCACCGTAGTTTCATGTTAGATAAAACAAAATATACCTTATCTGCGACGGAGTATATAGCAGGGATGGGAGAAAGATCACCGTAGTTTCATGTTAGATAAAACAAAATATACCTTATCTGCGACGGAGTATATCGCAGGGATGGAAGAAAGATAGCCTTTTGATTTCCTGTCCGGCTATAAATAGAATACGATGGTACGATGGTGATATACGTGCTGCTCTTAGTAGCGGAAGGCAAAACTTTGAAGTAGGCCTAGCTCCTAATTTCACGTCCTATTTCTAAGTTGAAAACATTACTTTAAGACTGGTGCTGTGCGACGTCAGTGCACGTTGAAGAATCCAAGGTGGTCGCAATTACCTGGAGCACTCTACTATGACGTGCCTCATAGCCTGGGTCACTTTGGAATGTTGAACACCATAAAACACTTTTGCAATTTTTGAATTTTGTTCTAATTATATGGATTCTAGCAGGTACACTAATGTAATCAGAATAATCAGTATAGATACGCGAACAGCTCCATTCTGTGATAACTGCCGGGTTGTTGAGAGGTAAAATTTTTTGCCATCTTACATTGGGTGCTACTTCACGCATTCGGGCCGAAAGGGGTTTGACAAGATAATAGTTCTATGTAGCAATTTTGAGTGGTCAAGTGATCTGCAACGACGGAACTGCAAACTAAAAGCAAAACTTGGCACAAGACTCGCAGATCCGGTCTAAATTATAAAGGTTGAGTTTCTGGATTCTTGCGAAATGTTTTATGATTCATAAATGAAGCGATGTCACTAGACTGCGAATTCCAGACAGCTATTACTTTAGGAAAGAAGGAGTTGTTGGATATTGATGTGCGGCCGCTTATGTGCGCTATGGAGTTATCTTGGTTCAGACGAGGGAATGTTTGCAGAGGGCTTTCAACAATGGCTGTCATGCTTTGGTGTTACGATAAAATGTACGCAGTAGGCACAGACGAGAGACGACACGGTGCGATTGGAGTGTCGAGAGACGGAGGAAATTTTTGAGGGTGGTGACCGTGATTTGTTTGAATTAACGAGTGATGAATCGAGCTGCACGGTTTCGAATTGATTCTGCAGAGGTGGTTGGTGAGATATGGTTGCCATTGGCGCCAGAAGAGTGACGCATACTGTAGTTTTGGCAGTACGAATATCTGATACGCCGGCTGCTCTAAATACGCCTCAGTGTAGGTAGATTTATGATTCCTTCGTATGTAGCGAAGTGGAAGAGAAACGTGAATATAAATAGTGTCAGTTTGGGCGACCCGTGCAACTAGTAGTGTCATATGTACAGGTAGGCCCACAATATTGCGGAGCACGTTTCAACGTATTAAAACGTGTCAAGTTTTCCTTGTGGAAGATGTGATGGTTCCTTAGTTTCCTAGGTGAGCGCACCAGCGGCATGTGCTAACGTATGCATAAAGTAATTCTTAATTTTCGATCGGTAAGGCTTGAGAAGAGTCTGATCGCCGAATTGTGCTCCGTATTTTTCTGGCCCGGACTGCACATTGAGATATTTCTGAGATTGTGCTACGATGACACGGACTGAAGAAATGCTGTATATTAGATAAGTCAGTGTGTGTCTTCGAGTGAAGGACACTGATTTGCCCTTAATGAGGTTTGAAGACGTTTGTCATTTTGCAGACCATAACGCAATAATGCAAGGTTCCTGCTGCAAAGTAAGGTTGGGAGCTGGATATGGGCTGCATTATAAATGACACAATTATCTCTAAAGGGCATTCAATACATTTAATATTAGAAGGCAAGCGATTAACGTAAGTTATGACAGGTAATGAGGATAGGCTAGCATCTTGAGGGACATCCGATGTAAGGCCTATATCTGGTAGTCGTGATTGGTGAACATTGACATTGGCAAATGTTAACAGCGAGCATCCTTTTACAAAATTTGGTCTCCAACGAATTAGACATTTCGGTGTTTCGAGTCATGAAACTCTTGTAAGCAGAAAAATATGAGTTACGCGATCTAATCCTTTCCACAAGTCCATAGAAACTACATCTGGAGGTTCACATCCATGAGTTCAAGCATCTCGTTTGTGAACTAGGCACACGAGAGCGATTTCCTGAAGCCGTGCAGATAAAGAAAACAAAAGATTATTTAATGGAGGTAGGACATCAATATTAAGGTCATAGTGTGCTCGAGAAATTTGGAAGGAATGCTAAGAAGGATAGTTGCGCGAATGCGCGAAGAAGGAATGCGCGATAGTTGGCAATGCATATAACGTCAGTTGTTTTGAAAATGGGAGCAATTTAGGCTTTCTTTCATTCATTCAGTAAGACAGCTTGCCGTTTCTGGAGCGTGCGATTAATGTGCAATATCTAATTTGATACCGAAATAATGTTTTTCACGAGCTTACTATTTCTTTGATAACAGGAGAACTGATCCATTCGGACCGTTGTTTGAGGCCAGTGTGCATTTCCGGTTGGTGAATGGGTTTGCAAGGTCGTGATTGTAGGACTGCTAACAGACTAAAGCACTCCTTTAGAAGTCGTTTAGAAATTTTGTGCATTCCTCACTGTCAACTAGTTTGCGGTTTATTTGTTAGAGCTAGTCGGTTAATTTTGTAATTGTGGGATAGGACATGGAAAAATTTGGTAGGATTTGATGGCAGCGAGTCAGCAGAAAGGAATTTCTCTTTCGCGGCAGTTAGTTCGTGTATGTACTTTTTCACGCAAGCGCGATATCTTTCTCGTGCTTCTAGTCTTTCGCATAGTTTGGTGGATCGATAATGTGGTTATATTTTACTGTTGGAATCTCAATTGAAGAGAAAGTTTGGAATGTACTTATTTTTAAATCGAGTCACTGTTCAATTTAAAGGTCCACTCTTCACGGTCAGTGCGGTTTAGATGGAAATTTTTGAAGTCTGAGAAAAAGCCTAAGCTCATCGATGATGAAATTGAAGTTACCCCACTTATGGTCCACGATTAACTTTTCAATAGGTGGTCGACCATACAGATGCAATATGACAGAAACATGTGATAGTTGAGACTAGGAAGCAGAGTGACGCTGGAGTTCCGGAGCTATTACCTGGCTAAGATGTCATCATCATGGCTCCAGACTGCTCCATACATGGCTCCACAAACTCGTTCAATAAATCTTTCCCACCTGGCGCCTTTACATCATGGAATGAACTTCCCGATTCCATTGGGACTGAAAGAGAACCAAATGAATTTAGGAAGTTTTTAACAGCGCATTTCAAGTATTGAATTATTTTTCCCCGTTTCTGAGTGTGTGTATGTGTTTGTTTCCCCAGGTTGTTCTTGAGCCGCTGTGTGTTCTATGTTGATGTCTTATGTTAATGTTTTATCTTTGCAGAATAATTGTTACATGGACCCGGTGCCTAGTATTTCTGCTTGTTATTATTGACCAACGTAGTATGCCTCGGCTTCTCCCTCGACCCTTTATGTGATGTCCTAGCACAAGGACCTTTAAGAGAAAATAAATGATGATGATCATCATCATCTCCATCGTGTGAGCACCTACTGTGGGCTATGTGATGCCAGCTTGAAGTGGAGCGCTAAGTCGCGGAATAATTTTCATTCTTTGAAGGGAGAATTCCTAGAAATAAAACGGGGCTCAGCTTATATGTGGATAGTTAAGAAGTGCAAACAGAAAATCGCGCTAATCTGGACAGGTACCTTTAATGTTCGTAGCGAGTCACAGAATGGCAGAAATGCTTATCATTGTCTGGTGTTCTCTAGTAAATGCAGAAAATTGCTTTCCAACCCCGGTTGTATAAACACATCCAGGTTAGTTCTAATTCGGTGTCTTCACAGATGCGTGATGATGATAACATGCTCTGGATGGCAATGAGCACACTCCCACCCCTTCATTCATGCTGATCAGGACGGCACAATACGTAGTTCAGGCTCAGACGGACGATTTCATCGTCTAGACACCTTCATGAACCGACATTGTTCTGTTAACAGCACTTGACAGAAGAATGTCGGCGTCAACGTACTCAGTGACCTTATGCCGCTGCTATCACATTGATACCGTGCCCCGTACGTTGACGGAGTCAATATTAAGGGTCGTACAAGGCGAGGAAAGAAAGTTATTAATTGAATTAACGCGTGTGTTTTTATGTATTTTATTTTTTGTGGGGGGGGGGGGGGGGCAGGGGGAACAGTTGGCGTTTTATGATTAGTCTCCGTGAAGAGAGCCGGTCTGAGTTGTATTAACTAGCGGATTTGTCGGTTCGATACGCTGTCAAAGCTGTCTAAAAAAATTCGAGGGACACTTAAGATCCGACTTGAGCATATGACGCGATAGCGTTAGTGGCTCCCTTCAGAGGCCTCTAGTCCTCTTTGCATATCGCTAAGCATATACGGGCATTGTCGGATAAGACACACAAGGCCTCCTTTTAACGAAGTCGAACGAACATGCCTGGCTAGTCGAGAGGTATTATATCTGACTCGGGATTCAAAGGGTGCCGGGTTTCTCTTTTCAGTGCTATTAATTTACTTCGCATTCTTACGTATAATGACGTTTCAGTCATGTTGCGACATTTTATTAACAAGTTGTGTGATAGTTTAGTCACTTTTCAAATCCGCGGCTCCCGTGCAATGTCAGTACGTTTTAGACCAATTCACGTTTTCTTGCATGGGTACGGACTGCGCCTCCGACTTCACGTTAAACGGGAGCCTTAATGCCCCGGCGCTAATGTACACAGCCGTTAGTTCCGACGTGAATCTTGTCGACCCAAGTTCCATTGCGCAAGTTTTAGGTAGGATAAACTGTTTAAGCTTTCAGCGAGTACATTACATGTGTGCCAAAAGGCAACATCTTCTCTGCTGGCATAGTATGTGTAGCTCAGTTTAAGTGCACAGCCCGGGAGGCTTTCTGCGGAATTTCATGACATAACATTCCGACGGAACATCCTGACACGATAAAAGTGAATATGAACGGTTCATGTGACCGTTTCGCGGTTATTCTCACTGGCTTAATATTAGACCTGCTCAACAGAGCTCTTGCTGGAGCTGGGGTAAGTACGATGTAGACATTGCACTGCGACTTCAAACTGACTACGTTTGAAGCAAAAAGCTCTTTTGATCAGTTCTCACTGCAGCCTGTACTTCCTGTCTTTTTAACATCAATATTGACTCTGTAGGTGGCGTCAGAAGACTTTCAGCTATTTCAAGGAACTTGGTGTCCCTGGGCCCAAGCCTAACTTGTTATGGGGAAATCTGGCGGAGTACCACGGAAAGGTGCTCCGCTTTTTTACAGTCACTACGTTTACTTTACAGCGGAGTCGTGTTGTACACATTTTCTGGACAGAATGTTTAGTATAGTTTCATAAACCTAAAAAGAAATCTGTAACAGGCTTTGAATTGATTATTTATGGGCGGCGCGCCTAGACTGACAGCCAGTCAACAACTTTTGTTTTGTGCTATGAAATTTAAGCAGCGTAATTTTTCTGCTGTTATTTAGGCCATTCAGCATGCACTTTCCATGAATAAGCTCCGAAAATTAATTTATTGGTTCCTTTTACTCTCAAGGAAAGCAAGCAAACCTGACTGGTGCTGATGCGAAGAGAGGTTTTCGTGAATATGCAACGTTCTTGTATCTGATAGTCCATTCAATCATTAACGCAAGCATGCGGTGTAACCAAAAATGTTGCTGCTGCTTTGACTTTCTGTGCTCTGGTAACTTCGCTGACATGCGTATTGTTCTCTTATGGTCCTCTTGACAGGGTGCAGTTAATGCGCTGACTGTATGGTGCAACAAGTATGGAGACCTGTTCGGGTGCGTAGAGCTTTTAAAGAAAGCTTCTTTTCTTTAGGTGCACTCTTTTTCGCAGTTCCGAGCTCGAACTTATCTGTATTGTGGCTAATCAAGAAATGCAACCACTTTTGCCACTTCGCAGTTTCTACAACGGTGATGTGCCAACTTTGGTCATTAAAGACCTCGACTTTCTCACCTATGTCTTCGTGAAGAATTTCCAGAACTTCTCAAACCGAGGGGTAAGTTTCAGGGTCTATTTCACCATTGAAGCATGGATTCGATTCGTTAGTTCAAATTGCACTCACAAAGCATCGGTCACTTTTTTATTTAACCTTATAGCCACATTTCATCTATGCTGCACAATTCGCAAGAAAACCTTTGCGTACAAGGCTGGTTTTTGAAACGAAAAATAGAAACTTTTTTTATTTATATGTTGATAAGCCTTTATTGTCTACTATTTTTTTTTTGCCAACAAGGACTTGCACGTCGTTGGTTAAATTAGGAAGAGTGCAGATAATGCCTCATTTTTCGATTTTTTTTACATTCTGCATATTTGCATTAATTTTCTTTTCTAAGCTGTGATCCTTATACCCGTAAAATAATTCTTGCCGGTCACGAAACAATGAAAAACCATAGCTGTTGGGCACGACATTTTGAATTCATAAGCGCATCGCTTCCCTCAAAGAAATTTTAAAACCTGTTAGATACCATACGATCTAACGGTTAAACGGTAACTATGTAGTACATTCCATTCAGTTCTGATACGGACATGCAGCAGCACATAAAAAAATGTGCATTCCAGAGCTCCTCATTGACATTGCGATTTCCGCTTACCCTCTTCGTACACGATCACACTAAACAGTCTGTTGAACCAGGCATTTCTCGTAAACATAAATGTGAATCTTTCTAGTTAAGTGGCATATTCAAGCGGTTGTTACTTAAGAACGACAAAGGCAGCCTGTACTTACACCGTGCACCACCTTTTGTTCTGCAGCGTCGTGTCTCTATGACGGTCATTGCTCTCATTAAGGCTATTTATTTGTAAAATTTCCCCTAGCTAACAATCTGGAGTAGCATGCCAGGCTGACAACCAGGCAGACCTCTCCTGTTCCATTAAAGTCCTTCTCTTCCTCCTCCTAGCTAGAAAACTCAGTTCGTTTTGCGGACGGGCACTGAACCATTGTCGCCTTCTTCATCACCATAATCATCATCATCATCAGCAGCAGCAGCAGCAGCAGCAGCAGGAGCAAAGTTTCGTCTACTGCAGAAGAAAGTCTTGTTACCATTGATCCCCAACTCCCAATTGCATATGCGAGTCGCGAACAGCCCATCCCAGCCAATCTCCCTAATATCACATGTCTAAGGGAATCCCCGTCGTCCCTCTACCTACACAGACAAAGTGAACAAGAGAAAGGGGAGCCGCCGGGAGCCCCCCCCCCCCAAAGTTTCGACAAGATGTCTTGTCCAGGCGAAGACTAGTCCCCTTGTCGAAACGTTGGCTAAGCATACTGAGGCTGCGCTCTCTCTTGTTCACTTTGTGTTGTCAAGAAACCAAACTACCTGCCCTATATCTGCGTATCCCTCTCCCCAGTTTTCATCCATTAGGAATCCATCTGTTATCCACTGTGTACTGAGCATCATGCATCGCACAAGTTCGTTTTCTACTCTCCACAAAGGATAAGACTTCATATACTTGAGTTGGTTCTCTTATGCCACCTGCTCTTTTCAGCACGAACACAAACATATATTTCCTTCTTTTCAATGGCGCGTTAGGCACTGGCCTCAGCCTGGCCCGAAACGTCACTCTCTCTCTCTCACACAGACAACCATGAGGACAGACGAGGTGCACAACTTCGTGGGCCAGAGCATTCTGCACGCACGGGGCCTCCAGTGGAAGCGCATACGAAGCTGCGTCTCCGCCGCATTCACGGCAAACAAGTTGAAGCAGGTGAGGGCGCTCAGCTTGAAGGCCCGCTCGTGCGTCGGAGAATGACATCCGTGCTGGTACAGACGATGGTAACATTTTTTTAAATTGGGTTTTGGGGAAAGGAAATGACGCAGTATCTGTCTCATATATCGTTGGACACCTGAACCGTGCCGTAAGGGAATTGAAGCGAAAAGCTTCACTACACTGGGTAAAGCAGTCGTCGCATAGGCCGGAGAATGGCCTTGAACGACCTTCAGCCCAACAACGTTAGCCGTGTATGACCATATGTGGTACGGTTGTGGTGTCGATCCCTTGACCTCTGACCTTGAACCATGACCTCTAGTTGACCTTTGGCATTTGAAATATGACCTCTGATCCTTTACCTTTGACATTGTGGGACCTTTGTGTTGACCTTTGACCTTAAGAACATTCGAGGGGGTGATGCGAAGCCACGTGATGACATCTGATTGTGGTGTCGTAAGATCATGCCATACCACGTCAAAGCCACGAGGTCGTGTGGGTATATATATAGAACTGCTGTCGTGAGCGTGTAGTGGAGCTGCCATGAACGAGGCTTAGGTGCTTAGCAAGCGTCCTTGCTTTTCGCTGAATTCCAGGGTTAGCCGAGTTAAGCCACTGGCAATTTTTTTCCTCCGCAACGCGGTCCCGCAGATGATGCCGTGCTTGTCGCAAATGGCGGACACATTCCTGGAGATTCTGGGCGAGAAGGCGGACACGGGCAAGGAGCACTCAATGCTGCGCCTCTTCCGAGGGCTCGCCATGGACTGCATCGGGAGGTCCGCGTTCGGCTACGACTGCAGCTTCCAGCGAGAGCTGTCACACCCTTTCCTGGAGACAGCGCAGAGTGTGCTGCCGGGCGTCATGACGGGGCCCTTCCACATGTTCGCCCGTGAGTGTCACCGCGGACTATTTCGGAGTATGCGCGAGGTGTCCTCTCTCGATCTGGTGGCGCCCTCTTGAGAGTCTTTGGAATCACACGATTCGCCTTGGGGGAACGGCCGACGGCTTACGAGATTTCATACAGGACGAAGAAGTCGGTAATCTGGAGGGGACATAACCAGTAATTTTGGACATAAGCATTTTCGAGCGGGAAACCGTTTATGAGCGCAATTTTTTCCATATAATGTAAGATTACACTATAACAATCAATCTATCGCCAGATCACGCGACGGCAGACTTGTATTTTTTCTATTCACGTTTTTGCTATCGTCAAAAGCATTCCCCGTTGGTTTTTTTTGTGGCAGTCTTAACTGCTGGATGCAATCGATGGAAACACTTTAGAAGAAATATTTGGCTACACACCACAATAATGGACCATTGCCTTCAATACTTCCATAACAGTGCCTTAGAATATTTCAATTTTCAAAGTTTTGCCCGAGAAAGCTGAATTTGACAAAGCAAATAGAGCGCTAGTTTCTAGGCCAGCAGATGATCCATTGCTGTAGACGCAAGAATAAAAGTTAAGCTTGAGGTGCCGAACTTGAAGAAAACGCTTGAAGGGATTCCTAAGGATACAACAGCCGCTCAAGGAGTACCTTGTTTTGGGCAAGTTGGTTCATAGCTAAGGTTGACTCTGAAGACGGCACAAAAGGGGCAGGGACAAGGAAGACCCAAAAAAAGCAGCGGGACAGGAGCCTACCTCATGTGTTTTCTTGTGCCTTCCTTATCCCTCCGTTTTGCGCCGTCTTCAGCCCTAACAAAAATGGTCTATAGACAGTCTTTAGGCTTCCTATAGACTCTATTGCCTTCCAATAGATATTTATTTTCGTCTATTCATGGTTTATAGACTGTTTAAGACAAAAGTATACTAAAAGTGTATGGCCATAAATCTCTAGATTGTTTATAGACTGTCTATACGATTATATTGCCTATAGACTGTTCTCTAATGTTTGTCTATAGATAGTCTGTATACTTTATAGATAAGAGTCTATGGGCACTCTGTAGAATGTCTAAAGAAATTTTTGTGAGGGAGAATCAACCTTAACAGCAGCCGCACCTGCGAAATGCTTTTAGGCAGAGCAGACGTCGGGGGGGCCAATGTGCTTCTGGAAACGCAGTAAATTGCAATAGCTTTGACGCAGAAGAGTTTTACTGCTGTTGGCTTTTATTGAAATATAAGGTGCATGTGACAATGTAAGCAAGGAATTAATGCTGGAATTTCTAACGGAAGCATAGTTACATCAGTATACAAATATATTACAGTGCAAAAAACTGGGAAGGGCTAAATAGCGTGCACTAAGTGAACATACGGGAAGGTTTACGGTGAGGGTGCCCCTGCCCCTATTGTTTATTGATTAATATAGCAAGGATGGAATACGTGCTCGAGCAGAGAATAGCTGGAATTCACCTAGCATATAGTCCGCAAGGACAAAAAATACCGGTATGCATTCAGAGTTTAGTGTATGCGGATGGTGTGGTACTTTTTTCAGTTAGCCAAAGCTACGCAATAGACAGAAAGAATTAAAAAGGGACTGACCTGTCCTCTAGCGCACTCCGTTTTGTAATAGGGAGTTTATTCCCATGTAGGCGTACTTGTGTTTAGAATGTAGATGGGTGGGTGTGTGGGTTGGTAGATGGACGGACAGACTTAGGGTCGGAAAATGCGGTCCTATCACAAGCCAAGCTTATATCTGACAAGCTTCGTGAACCAGCTTTGGAGTGCTAAACGCGCAGTCGATGTAGCATGAAGTCAGTTGTTGGCCGAGCTTAGGTCGTATTTTGTTTAAACTGAAAAAAAAAATCAAATTCTGCGAAAACGAAAGAACCAACCGCACGTAGAGGGAGACAGCATTTTTACGAGGAACATACAATAAAAACTCTCTTTTTACTTTGTGCTTTCTAGATTCTACCACGACAATGCATCGAGTCGTCGCACCCATCCTTTGGCTGAACGAGAAACTAGGCTCGTTCACTTATGACATATTCAGTAAGCAGACTACCAAGGTTGTCCAACTCCGCATGAAAAACCCGGAGGTAAGGAGGCATTCTCTAACATTCTTGTCCCTAGCCATTCAATCGCATTACAGAGTGGTCCCGATCACCTATGATATCAGCCAAGGATGCGGAGCAACCTCGGCTCCAAGATGGGATAATGTAGCACATCCGCTGAACACATTTTCAGCCCAAACTTTTATCGAATCGCTTCCTATCTAAGAACAGTGGTCGGCAGATCATGAGCAGTCGACCATATCTATTTGGTAAACTGCCCGAGAATTTCGTAAAATGAAATCAGACTTCGAATTGAAGTTTCCAGAACATTTTCTTGAATCAGTTTGTATTGAGAGTTTATTAGCCTTGCATCCTTCAACAATCTCCCTGTAATGCCAGCAGCTTCTAGCTTACAAAACGCTAATCCGACCACTTATCGAATACGGCTCAGTTGTTTGGAATTCGCATCAGCAAGTATACTAAGGAGGGAGTAAAAGAAGAAAGGAATAAAGAGGTGCCATAGTGGAGGGCTCCGGAATAATTTCGACCACCAGGGGGTCTTTAGCGTGCGATGTCAGTGCACGTTAAAGATCCCCAGGTGGTCGAAATTATTCCGGAGCCCTCCACTACGGCACCTCTTTATTCCTATCTTCTTTCACTCCCTTCTTTATCCCTTCCCTTACGGCGCGGTTCAGGTGTCCAAAGATATATGAGGCAGATACTGTGCCATTTCATTTCCCCCCAAAACAAATTATTATTATTAATATACTGAGATAAAATTGAATCTGTTCTTAAGAAGGCAATTTGTTTTATCTATTGTCGCTATCAGAGAGAATTTTCGCCCTCGCCTAATCTTAGCGCATTGTCTCTAACTCCGCTATCAACACGGCGATACATCGAGTGCCTCAAATATATCTACACGATCATTTTACTCACCACGCCTTATGGCAACGAACACCCATGCTACCTTTTCTGTTGCATTATCTACTAGGCGCCACCACTGTTTAAACATTTCTCCACTTTACGCACGGACTGACAAGTAGTACAAATTAAGCTTTCTCCCACGTACCAGCGAGTGTTGGAACTCCCTGCCTGTGAAATTCGTTCACTTCCATTTCCGCAGTTTCTGGCTGCCATTGAGTGTCATTGATCCCTTGCTTTGTTCATATTATATCATATTTTGTTTGCACTTTTTATGTATGCACGCTTGCATTTATGAACATGTTTACTCTTGTCATATATCCTATATCCCCACTCTTGCAATAGCCACGGGAGGCTGCAGTATGTACAAATAAATAAATAAATCAAGTATGATGTGCACAGTAAAAATTTGAATAAATAATATTCATTCTTGATTGCAGAACTAAATGAAATGTTACCATAATAAAAAATTTAATAAGTGCATAAATGTTTGTAGAAACTAACTTCTCCACAATATTTATCAGAGCAACGTGAAAGCGTGGCCTGCCATAAATGCACGAGGCCTGTTGAAGGGTGAACCCATGCAAAAGCTAATCCTAACGAAACAACAACCTCAAATTTCAATAGTTTTATTGTGCACTGCCAGGGGACACAGCAGTTTTGTGTTTCGCGCCTTCATATTACGCGCCTGCATACACGCGAGAGTTTTTGAGGTCGCCGTCGCGGGGACCCTTCAATTGGCTACAGCTGGCGCGACGCTCCTCCGAAATAATCCGAGCTTACCCGAGTTACTCCAGGGCTTCACACAAGATTATTGGTTGGGACTGCGTTATGTAGTGCTTTCGCATTAAAATCAAGCGTATAATATCTCACCAACCGCCGCTTCATCTGTCTGTCTTCAGGCAAGGAAGCCAGACCTGCTGCAGACGATGCTTGACGTCGAAAGCGATGAGGCAGGGGTGCCCCAGGAGACCAAAATCCTCGACGGTGCGTTTCCTTTACATGCTGAAGCATTGGAAAAAAATAACGTTGTCTCTCATAGCAGTTTCTCATTGGTTGGAGGGAAGGGACGTTAACAGACCGGAAGTAATGTCACTTCCTCTGGTGAGGCCCTTACCGGAAGTTAAGTTATGCCACTTCCGGTAAGGACTATTGCATCGCCAATACAAAAGGCAATTAGGTGCCCTTTGTAACTTATTTCATTCACTCATCAAATAAGACCCGATGTTGCACAACTCTCGAACATGTTCAACATTCTCCGGAAAAAATTTTGAAAATTGAAAAATTGCAAAATAATGTTATGGTATTCTTGAAGGCAATGTTTCATTCATATGATATGTAAGAAAGTGTTTCTTTTGAAGTGCATCCATCGATCGAATCGAACAGTTAGGACCACCATAGGAAACCAATGGGGA
This sequence comes from Amblyomma americanum, assembly GCF_052857255.1. Classification (NCBI taxonomy): domain Eukaryota; kingdom Metazoa; phylum Arthropoda; class Arachnida; order Ixodida; family Ixodidae; genus Amblyomma; species Amblyomma americanum. The sequence goes on from NC_135504.1 coordinate 65,199,430, forward strand.
ACGCTTTTGACGATAGCAAAAACGTTAATAAAAAAACTACAAGACTGCCGTCGGGTGACCTGCGGATGCGGATGTGTTGATTGTTATAGTGAAATCTTGCATTATATGAAAAATATGCGTTCATCAACGGTTTCTCGCAGAATGCTTTTGTCCAGAACTGTTGGGCATGCCGAGTTTTGTCGGAGTTGCGACTGGCAGACCTGTTGACAACATGTGAGATATGTTCAGTAGGCGTTGCCTCCTGGTCTTTTCTTCATTCATTAAGAAATCAAAGATTAAAATGTTAATTTCTAGAATAAAGTATTTAAATTTGGTAACATCCTCTTTCCGAAGAGGGCGGCAATTTTTTACATAGCCTTGGCCACTAGCGATGCTTTACATTACGAAAAATATGCCTATGCAAGTGGTCGCTAAACGATAACTGAAGAGATTTTAGAATTTGCCGAATTTTAAGGCGTTGAAGATGCGAGACTTGCAGGGAAAACATGCAAAACGTTTCCATGCTAGGATTTAAAACGGTGACGTAATCTCCCATTAAGGCCGTGACGGCGTTCATATTCCGGCGTAGCGCGCAGTGTCAAGTAGAGGGCCGCATGGTGACGTCATCAATGGGGGGGGGGGGTTACATGAAACACTTATTAATAAATACGAAGCAAACTCCACGGAGCGTAAAGTCCGTAAAACGTTGCCTGGCAGCATTCGACGAGGCACGGCAGAGCACAGACGAAAGGTGCGTAAATCCCCCGACGCTGCGAGGAAGCCTGAACATTGCCGATGTTTAAGTGGTTATTACGTCAATATTTTAAATGCCAGCACCAAAAGACTTGGCATCTTTTACTTACACGCTTCATACAACGGAATCCTTGAATTTTGTCGAACTCTCAATAAAGTGATATGGCTTGTCTTTAACACAAAAAGTTGGCAGTTTAATCGTCGTCCAGAGTAAAAGTAAACATGAAATGCACTGCAGTAAAGGCGCAACCTGAATATGACGCGACAAGGGATTATTATTAATTATTAATTGGTATTGGGAGAAAGGAAATGACGCAGTATCTGTCTCATATATCGTTGGACACCTGAACCGCGCCGTAAGGGAAGGGATAAAGGAGGGAGTGAAAGAAGAAAGGAAGAAGAGGTGCCGTAGTGGAGGGCTCCGGAAAATTTTCGACCACATGGGGATCTTTAACGTGCACTGACATCGCACAGCACACGGGCGCCTTAGCGTTTTTCCTCCATAAAGACGCACCCGCCGCGGTCGGGTTCGAACCCGGGAACTCCGGAGCAGTAGTCGAGCGCCCTAACCACTGAGCCACCGCGGCGGGGCAAACAAGTGATTGCCCGATTAATGTTTCGAGACTGTACGACGGGTTCACATAATGCGACCCAGTTGAGTGAAGTTTGAGGAGAGTCAGTGTTGTTGTTCTTCCAAATAATAAAGAGAAAAGATAACAGCTGCGGTGATGGTCGACAGGTAGGAGGCATCGTTAAATAGCGCATCGCTGTTTGCACCATTGACTTCGAATCTCGCATGAGGCCGATGTTATAGCGAATCTTACTTCCCGCTACATATTAATCTCACGCAAAAGTTCTGACGTTCAGGGATAAGTTCGGCTTCACGTTCCACTTCCGGTTCGCCGTGATGTCCGGGAAATTATCGAATAGTTTTGTGAGAACGGGAGTCAAAGCCATTTCATGCTCGAAATAAGGCTTACTCCTCTGACGCGAGAAAATCAGTGCACTCCTCAGTTCTGTACAATGCTCCCATAAAAAGGAAAATCAGAAAATTTGGTAGCCTGAGGTTCGGAACCCACCGTTCTTGATACAATCATTGCATTAATAGCCCGCTGTCATCCGAGAATTTCGGAGTGTCCAGCTATCTGTTTCATTCTTTTGTGAATGCAGCGGACGCAAAGCTTTTCAAGAGGATGAGTCCTGCGGAAGTCGGCATAAACACGACAGTCCTCTTTATTGCTGGGTAAGCATTCGGTGACATTTACGTTTCCGCCATTACACCGCGCCTTTTGCTTCCTGCCATCCAAGGCGACCACAAAATTTGTTTTAGTGCCGTTGGGCTTTACCGATGGTAGGAAACAAGAAACTCGGAAGGCCGCAAATTATAAAGCTGTGAGCGCGTTAAAAAAAGATACGAATATGAGAACAAATCTTCTAGGAAACGTTCACGCTGCTTCTGAGAAAAATATCGAAATTGGTTCTGAGGAAAGGAAATGGTGCAGTTACTGTGTCGTATATATCCTTGGTGGACACCGGAAACAATCGAAGGGATAAAGGAGGGAGTGAAAGAAGAAAGGAAGAAAGAGAGGCCGCCGTGGATGGCTTCGGAATACTTCCGACCGCCTGAGGATCTTTAACGTGCACTGACATCGCACAGCACACGGGCACCTTTTGCGTCTCACCTCCGTCGAAACGCGGCCGCCGCGGTAGGGTTGGAACCCGGGTACTCCGCCTCAGTAGACGAGCGCCTAAACCACTGAGTCACCGCGGCGGGTGAAGTTGCTTCTATATGTGCAAAGTTTTGGACTGCCAGAGCAAAGCGTATATAAAAATTTTTGTCTGCTATTTACGCTTTGCTATGGCAATGCAAAAAAAAAAACTACGCAAAACGTTGCTTCTATATGTAAAAGTTTTGAATTACCAGAGGAAAGCGTGGATAACAGATGGAATTTATCCTTTGCCTGTCATTTTTTCTTCGCATAATATATGCGCGCAGGTATTCATACTGTATGCTCCGTTTCAGGTTCGAGACGACAGCCACGGGATTGAGTTACCTCACCTACATTCTTGCCAAACACCAGGATGTTCAAGAGAAGGTCCGCGAGGAAGTGAAATCTGTCAAGGAACGATACGTAAGCGTTAAGGCATTTCTCGCTAATATTTGGAGCTCACTACGACGTAAAAAATCGAGACACAGAACCGCAAAGCGTTGAGCCTGCACCTCTTGCATTTTAACAAAATCCGGCGTTGGTGTCGGCGTTGTGAGCGAAAAATCTCCCGAAAAGCAACGTAGGTGGACAACCTAGGTCACGTGAACTTGTGGCGTCATCACAACTGAATGGTGAGCAAACTAACCACCGTGGCAGGTGGCAGCTAAATTAATGAGTGATCGCGAGAAGTTGCCCACGAGGGGCAACCTGGATCACGCAAGCCCCAACGATGGCAGCCCCTGCCATCGCTGGGCCATCGCTTAAACGCTACACCACGGCGCCGGGAGGGCTATGAAGGCTTTCAGGGGTATATGAATGTAACGACGAGAATGAGCAGTTCCGGACATATCGGCATTAATTCACTAAAGCTGTCGCGTCATACTCGTAAGGCGGAGTTTAAGTGTCGTTGTTGCTGGTGGTGATGTTGTTGTAGTTGTATTTGTTGTTGTTGTTGTTGTTTCATCCTAAGGCACATGCCCACATAGGGGTATTGGCCAAGAATTGGGGGGCACAGAGTTTCCTCTTACAGGGCAGCTTACTCCCATTTCTTGTCCTTTTCTGCCTTATAAAAGTTCCGTCTTCAGTGACAGTAGCTTCTTTCTCGTTAGAATGCCGTAGTCTGCCGATGCAGGCCAACCTAAATTTCTCATCACTGTCCATTTAAAACAATCGACAAGAAATGAATAATATACTGGCGGAAATTTTCGAAAACTTTGGAGTGAACGGATTCTATGTTGCGTTTTGCATTAGGTCAGACAAAGAGTTTTTAGCTTGCGTAAATGTAGCATGAATTACGTGAGTATCCCAACGTAAGCGCCTCGACCCGCCATAAAAAGACCTTTTTCTACCGTGAAGTCTTCCTTGCATTACTCTACGCGACCTCCCCAAAAATTAACACGAAATATTTTTATATGAACCAGAGTCAGTACTCGCGCATTGTCGCTGTGATATCAGACTGCATATTTAGCATATATGAACAGCGCTAAAAAATGAGGACTTAGCAAGAAACATATGCAAATCCTCATTTCTTCACGCTGTTCAAATATGCTAAACGTTCATCGACTCGCCCATTTTTCGCTTCAGGCTGAACAGCCGCGTGACGTTTCCTGTTCACAGTTACTTGATTCTCGTTTGGAAATTTCAGGGCGTACTGGATTACGCGGCTGTGACCCAAGGGTTCAAGTATTTGTCCAGAGTTCTCGACGAAACCCTGCGCTTGTTTCCGCCCGTTGTCACGTGAGTTTCAACTAATGCCACGACTTCCTCTTTTCTTGTGGTGGAGGGCAGTGGGGGTAAATTTCTTTTAGAGCGAAATGCTCTGCACCTCCCATGCTGAGCCTGAAGGTCATCTGTCTCTTGGATACGACCTCTGACGGGAGGCGCGCCGCATGTGTAAAATCGCGCGAGGCAGTTACCTTGATCTTCTTCGTCGACGCCATAGCTGCGCGCTTGGCAGTCACGTATACGCCGCAGCGCTGGCTGCTCCTTGGCCACTCCTCCTCGCCAGTTGTGGCATGTGAAGTGTCACGTGATTCTTCCTTCCGCTTGGCAGTCACATCCGCCATTGCGCCGACCGCCGCTCTGGACGTTCGCTCTTGTACTTGTGGCACGTGATGCATCGCATTATTTGCTCTCCCTTAAGTCCTGAAAAAATATAGATAACCCAAAGCTCAACCATGTCTAACCATGCTTAACAGCTTTCGCTCTGTATATTGTGGCTCAGGTGAGTTGAGCCACACCCACATTTTTTTTGTAGCGGTAGCTACATTACGGTAGCATTCCGAGCCTTCAGCTTGGCGGCGCGATGGCGGTGGCGACGCCACCACCCTGTGGCGGCACTACCACCCTGTGGCTGCGCCGCAACGCTGTCACGTGGTTGGCCATGTGATGCGGAGCAGCTGCCGGCGGCGCGGCGCTGTGGCTGATCACGTGGTTCGTCACGTGGTTGGTCACGTGACCGAGTACCACTCGGCCAGCTGTAGCTATCGCGTCACTCCAGGTTTAACGAGAGCTAAACCACCGCCAATTTTTTTCTCATCTCACGTGCTTGCCCCCACAGATTCACAACGAGGAGTGCCGCTAATGACTTCGAGTACGACGGCATAAAGTACAAGGCCGGAACGAACTTCCTCTCTCCGACCATCCAGATCCACATGGATCCTCGAATCTGGCCTGATCCAGAGAAGTTTGACCCCGACAGGTGAATACGTTTAGAAAATATCCATGCATAAATTTGCACAACTGAGCTGAGCTCAAATAGAATGAAGGGTCTTCAATCACGGAGAACTAAGTTCACGGTCACGTGCCATGAATAGGACAAGCCCAAAGACTTTCCTTTTCTTCATTCTCTTCTTTCACTCTTTTTATCCCCTTCCCCTGCACTGCGCCTGCTTATAATCTCTGTAACTTTCTCCTATTCTTTCTCTCCATTCCTCTTGAACGCGTGGTACAAGCAGACTGTAAATAGAGACGACCGTCAAGCTTTCGCTGAAAGATTGAGCGGGTGCATGTCTACTTGATTAATACACATACACACGTTTTGTGATGTTATAAGCACAGCTCGGGCTTCTGTTTTTTGCTGTGCATTTCGTAATGTACTGTAAACACGGCTAAAAGAGAGGGAGAGATGATACAGGAAACACAGACACATGCATACTGGGTGTCCCAGCTAGAAGTAGACATGATTTCAGTAAAGTAGTGTACCAAGCGATTCAAACCAATTAAGTATTGGTGAGAGGCACATGCCGTAGTCAGCAATTTTTTTTCCGCTCTGGAAACTTGAGTGGTAAAAATAATTAGCTAACTTTTTAAGTATCTGTGTCAGGAATAAAGAGTTCGTGCGCATGTTGTGGATCGGCAGCAAGTCACCATTTGTATGGCTCTTTTACCGGGCTTAAAAGAAAGCCTTCGAAATAAAAACGTACTACGTGACAGTGGTGCTATTTAAGCGTCACAAATTCGGCTTGCCAAGTCGGTGTCCCCACCGCATTTTTTTTTTGCTTGTACTGGGTGAAAGATGTATGCCAGCAGCTGTCACGCGGTAGCTTTTGCAATTCGCGAACTTTCTGTTAAGGCCGGCAAATTAAACTGCGTAATACCTCAGCGCAAAAAATTTCAGCCAACTCCGTTCCAGGTGTATATACAACTTTAGCATAAAAGCTTTATTCCTGAAGCCAGTATTGCTAACTTCGTTAAGTAACAATTACTAATTAATTTCTTTCCCAGAATGAAATAACTACTCCTGACTAGGCCACGAGAATATCAGCAGCACTCAGCTGGTTTCCTTCTGATAGGACACTCCCTCCTTTCTAAATCATTGTTTAGTTTTGGCTAGGACACCCGGTGTTTGGAAAAAAGCATGCAAAGCACTACTAAAAGGCTGTGCTTTGTGCACCCTAGCTTATTAGGGCGGTCATGTGTTTTCCAAAACAGAGCTACTCCTGCCGAAAAGCGCTAAAGCTGCCACTAGCACCTCCAAGCTTGACGGGGCGTCAAAACCTCCTGTTCCTAGAAATGTAAACGAGTAGTCGACAAGAGAGCTTGATATAGGAAAAAACCAGGAGGTATGGGACAGCGGCTGGACTGGGGCAGTCGAATTTTTTCTTCCACTAGTAGCCTAAGCAAGTCGACAGACAAATGAATGGCAGCGAGATATTGGCAGCCCTTCTTGAGGTGTGCGAAACTTTTTGTATAAAAATGTGTCGTATCAGCGCTCACAAGTAAGCGTATTCGGGAGGTGCTGGGTTCGATCCCCAGTGCCGCCGGGTACCCACCGGTTTTCTAATGGGTACATGATTTCTCCCGGCCTAGTGCTCAGCGCTGTTCTGGGGTGAGATGCCTGGGAAAAAATTCTTGCACCAAACAGTTGCGTTGACGGATCAGAGATAAGTTCCGCCGTCAAGCAACCCTAAATCCCCCTCGTGCTGTAGAAGCCCATTCGTGGTCCCTCGTGGTAGAGGGACAACAAACCACGTGGTTGAGGTACTTTCTCTGATGCTCAACTCAAAACCTTCCAAGAAAGTGAGCATAGGAAGCTCTTGACATCTGCACCCTCTCTCTCTCTAGCACTCTCTGAACTCTACAAAATGAAACAGAATCTTTCAGAGGGCTGTAGACCACTAAACCTGTACACGCAGCTGCAGATGTGTTGCTGGGAAGAGTCCTTATTTTGTCTAAGAGACATTTGGAAGGAGTGGCAGGATAAGGGGAAAGGAGGAATAGGACGTCACGAGGTCTCCCATGACAGTAAACATCAGATGGAGTCTTTATGGCCACAGTTCAAAGTGCATAAGATTTTGTAACTGCGAGTTTCGTGAAAAAGAAATTTGACAGTAGAAACACCCACTGTCAGACGCATAAAGATGTCTGTAAAATCTCGAGGTCCAGAAAGACTCGATTCGTGCTTCCTATTTTGAATACTCTTTGTTGCCTGCAATGGGGGTTAACTAATTATTTCCGCCTATATTTAGCGGCGTCTTATTCTTTCGTTTGGGCGTTCAACTCCTTCCACCTGAGCGGGCAGTGCAAGGAAAAAGTTCTTCGTGAGATTTTTTTTTTGAGCTTGTCATTACGTTAGGTCACTGCACTTTTCATAGGTTATGGAGGTTTGATATCTTCGCTTTCATAAGGCTGCAACTTTTCGTGCGCCCCAAACAGAGTACATTGAAAATTTAACGTATTTCACTCCTCCCAGTTCCCCTGCGCCGCTTTGACGTCATTTTGCGATAACTGGTGAATCGGCAAAGCAATCGTTAAAGCCACAAAATACTTATTTTAGGAAGTAGGCGTTCAAAGTCTCTTAAACAGAACTTTCCTTCCTGATGATTCTAGATTCTTGCCAGAGAACGTAGCGGCTAGGCCGACTATTGCCTACCAGCCTTTCGGTGATGGTCCAAGGAACTGCATCGGCAAACGCCTGGCGCTCCTCGAAATCATCTACACGGGTGCAAGAATGGTCGAGAAATTCAAGCTCACTCTGGGAGAGTCTCAGAAGGTGGGCATATACTTCTTGCGCTTCGTTTGCTTCTTATGATTTATAAAGTGTTATAAAATAACCTCAAGCTAGGTGGGGATATAAAAAAGTTTTATGACAAAAAGGTGAATGTTACAACTACTGTAATAAGCGTTCATTGGCATGCAGCCAAGCGCAGCCATACGGCTACAAAGGAAAGCTACACAGCTATCTCGGAAACATCGCTGTTAAAGAAAAATTCGTCCTGGTCCGGGGTTCGAACCCGAGACAACCTCTACACCGGAGCAGTCGCTCTACCAACTGAGCTAACCGGGACGGCAAGCTCATGGTAGGGCGAGAGCGAATTGATCAATAACTCGAACTAGGAACAGTGTTGGTCAAATGTTTCGCCAACACTGTTCCCACTTCCAGTTACTGATCAATTCGCTGTCGCCCTGCCATAAGCTTGCCGTCCCGGTTAGCTCAGTTGGTAGAGCGACTGCTCCGGTGTAGAGGTTGTCTCGGGTTCGAACCCCGGACAAGGACGAATTTTTCTTTAACTTCGAAGTTTCTGAGAAAGCTGTGTAGCTTTCCTTTGGAGCCGTATGGCTGCGCTTGGGTGGATGCCAATGAATTCTTATTACAAATCTACTCGACCTTGGGGTTTCCCCTAATTATATGACCACAGCTACTGTACAAGACGCTTAGGTCAGGTTACGCAAACAGGCTTTCAGGTAGCCGACAGCAAGTGTACGCACCTATCAAGTGCAGCATTCTCGGGCAAAAATTTTGAGATTTGGAAAATTGTAAGGAACTGTCATGGAAATATTGAAGGTAATAGTCCAGTCATCTAATATCTAGCAAAATATTTCTTTTACAGCGTTTCCGTCGATTGCATCGAACAGTAAAAACTGCCACAGTAAACCAATGGGCAACGCTTTTCACAATAGCAAAAACGTTAATAGAAAAAAAAATTCATGACTGCCGGCCGGTGATCCACGGATATTTATAGATTGTTATAGTGACATCTAACATTGTTTGAAAAAATTGCGTTCATAAACGGTTTCGCGCTCAAACATGTTTTTGTCCAGAATTGTTGGGCATGTCTACAGTTTCAATACTGAAACACACAGGCTAAAAAAAAAACCACATGACGCGCTTTCTTCTGCGGTCAGTGGCGATTGAAGTGTCAACAGACGCCTTTGCAGCTTTATTCTCATCACAGCAGCACTGCTGTAATCTTGCGGAATGTCAGAGAAGGAATGTGTTTTAATTTTACCCAATAGTTTTTTTTCACTTTACTAGCACACTAAAGATAAAAGTAAAAAAAGAAAACACAACGTGCTTGCAACAGCCGCCAAGTTGTGAGAAAATTTTATAGTCCTTGTTCGACAGTAAACATAATGTAGTTGAAGAACGAAATCACTGAAAGCATACTAGTTTCGGCCTTAGCTGTTCTCATACCTTCGTTTCCAACTGCTTCTTTTATTTATGATGCCACTGCATGTAACTGATCCACATGCATGTAACATGAGCAATCACCACCGGAAATTAAAAAGCCGAGATGCAGCCCTAAAAATTCAGCGAAATACTCAAACATTTCAGATTCTGCCCTGTGTTTCACAATCGTCAGCCAGGTGTTAGTATTGTGTTTGCTTATTTTAAAGGCCTTTCCTCAAAGTTAGAAACCTATATCTAAATTCCCCAACGGCATTGTACAGAAATGCATATTTCGGAGGCCGTCCAAAAAAAACATAGCATGTATTTTTTAATTTGTAACCACTCCTTTAATGCCTTCGGCCTTGAGGGTTAAATAAATAAAATAAAAGTAATGATGACCTCTTGCGCGGTCCCTTGCAGAAAAAAGCAATGTCTATTAGGAGAGCAACTCGTACAATCATTTGATGAAAAAAAAGTGGCAGGACGATAATTGAAGCTGATGCGAGAAAGCCGTGATAGCATTTCAATTTATCTTCTATGATTTCTTTGATCACTTTACTCTTATGAATGATTTTACTCTATGAATGATTTTCCCGCTCACGACAGAATTTTTCAGGAGGGTGATTATGGGCAGAGGAGGGTGGCTGTACTGGACGATGGTGGCGGTTGGTTTCGGTAAGACATGGATAGCGGGTGGTGCTTTTAGTGGGGGGAGGATGCCTTGCAGAGTGCGGAGATAGGAGGATTGGTTGTGGGTGGCGCCCTAGAAGGTAAAGTTGGCTAGGTTGGTAGTGGATAGCGGTTTTTGTTTGTGTAAACGGTTGAGGGTGGGTTTTGGAGGTTAATGGTGAGTGTCGAGGGGTGTGCGGGCACCCGCCTGGCTCTGGGGTGGCGATTCGTGGGACGAGCTTCTGAAGCGTGGAGGCTTCACTGACCGAGGCTTCACGCAGATAACGCCGCTATTTTGTAGCGATAGCATTTCGAGCCTTCAGCGTGGCAGCGCTGCCACACTGTCACGTGGTTGGTCACGTCGTGCGGAGCAGCTGCCGGTGGCGTTGCGCCGTGGCTGATCACGTGGTTCGTCACCTGGTTGGTCAAGTGACCAAGTTCCACCCGGCCAGCTGTAGCTGTCGCGTCACTCCAGGTTTAAGGAAAGCTAAACCACCGCCAATTGTTTTTCCAAACTACCGCGCTTACTGCTATCGCACAAAAAAAAATCATGAAATTAAATACGCGTAAACTGTACTTGACAAGAAATGGCTGGGGTTTAGCGTCATTTGAACCCAGTTATACGAGAGAAAAGACCTATTAAGAATGCTCTCCACTGTCTCAAATGAAATGTCAATATCAAGGTTAAAGGTCAAGGTCAGGTATCCAATGGTCATAGTCATGTGATAACGTGGTCATACTACCATAGCTTGAGCTATACCCCCGCGCAGTTAAGTTCCGTTTGAATTTGTGAGGTGTTGAAGGTCATTGTCGATGTGGTACGCAATGTTTCAAATCAAAGGTCAAGGTCAGTGGTCAAGGGCAGGTGCCTAATGGTCATAGTCAAACGATCACGTGGTCATACTACCATAGACTGGGTCGTACAACCACGCAGTTAAGTTCTGTTTGACCTTGTGAGGCATTAAAGGTTACTGTCTCATCCACATCGAAATCGGAGGAGGAGGAGGATTAGAGCTCTCGCTCTAAAACTATAAAGCAATGCGTACAGTAGCATTACAGATATTAGCAATGAAGGCAAGATTACTGCTCTGTTGCATGATACACGCACTATGGGAGTGAGTCTTCGATGATGAAGCAACATTTTCTCGTTCACGTTTTTCTCCTTTTTCAGGACCGCATGATCATGAGCTACTATGCCATGGTCTCGTCACCAGGCGACGGTCCGTACATCATGTTCCACCGGCTCTGACCAGTCCACATACTGATCGCGAGAAAATGGGACCACTTGTACAAGCGACCTGAGTTGGAGCCAGTTGAAAGTACTTATCGTTAGGACGGACGTCACTTATCACTCATCAGCTGATTGGCAGCTTTCCTTTCAAATTTCAGGAATTATGCGCGAAAAAGTTAAAAGTGGAGCCTTAGTAGAAACATCTTTCTAAAGGTGCGAAGAACTCCATAGCATTGCTACAGCGAAAAGACAACTGGCACATGAAAGGAAGAACAAAGCGCTCAGTGTTGCCCTGAATTTACTCAGCCCGTGGACTTTAGCGGTTTTGCCGCAATATTACATTGCGCATAACTAGCCATACTGTCGGCCTTTAGGTATAGAGAACAACACGCTACTCGTGGCTCTGAAAAAATCTGGGTCCCTCCAGGCTCTGAGGTCTGACTTACTGATTGACAATTTACTGCATCGTATTGTTCGCCTTTACACCGATGAAGAGAACGATTAAGATAGTGGGGAGTTTCAAAATCAAAAGGTTTCGATTTGAAGTCTCCAACTGAGCTTCCGCACACGGACTTTAGAGCGCGTGTAACTGCCCAATGAAAAAAGACAAACTTGAAGTCGACTTAGGTCCACTCAGTAATTATGCCTTCTTCTTCTCAGCTGCTTCGACTAAAGTAGTTCATACATTTTTTCGCCCTTACCGTAGTGTTGGACATACGGTGTGCGAAATAGCAGCTTATATTCCATGATTCCATTTAATACGGCTGTATTTGTAAAAACGTAAAATTAGCCAATGTGAGTGTCCGCTCACGTAGACCTCCCAGTATCTGCGACTCCAGTAGGCTTGGTCAGTAACCCTATAAAATGTTAATTCTACGCAGGCAATATAAAAGCTAAGCTTGCCACATATTTTGGCCTGGTTAACGAGATAACTTGAAGCTAATCTAAACATTGTTACACCATTGCCGTTACGAAAACGTAACCCGGCGTGTATAGGCCGGTGCTGAAAATTTACAGCGAAATGAATACAGTCGAGGCCGGATATATCGAACCTAGATATATTTAATTAGTCTTATATGGGGCAGTCAGAACATCTCCTTGAAGATCTCATGCAAAAGTATGGCACAATTCTTCGCTTATATCTAACTCGCGTTCCGCGGAGCTATCGATATGTAGAAATGTGTGCCACGCTCCTGAACTGCTGCTTCTTGTAACGGCACTCTCAGAACCATTTTTACACGCTGAGACGAATCGATTGCGCAATCTTTGGCTGCTGCTTTGAAATCTTGAGCAGTCTGAGATCACTGCGAACAATATGCCAAATGTAAACGACAGGCAGCGAACACCGCACGACACACACAAGGCGCACTAACAAGTGGCCGGTTATTTCGTGCTGCGCATAATGCTTGCAAGCAATAAACATACATAAAATATGTGCCGACTTGCACGCCAGACAAAAAGCTCGCCATACAGCGCACTTACGCACTGAACCTACAGCACCGTGTTTGTCTCACCCAGTTTCCCTTTTTCTCTCCGTCTTTCGCGCTGTAGAATTATAGAATCGAAACAACTTGCCGAAATTTGTACTCAAAGTACGCTAGCTCCGTCACCAATAGAGACATTTTGGGATCGATGATACATAATTCACCACGTTTCTTTGTTCCAAGGCCTGTAATATTTATCTCGTTAACTGATTTTCAGCCCATTCCAGAACGGAAGTCTTTAGTCTGGTGCACATTTATGTGTCCCACAGTGGGTACTTACGTTGCCCCCAAAGTTGAATTTCATTTTTATAACAATGCTCATACCACCTGTCATTTAAACATTTGCCTGTTTTTTTCCAACGTGTATTGTGCCACATGTCAGCGGAGCTGAATAAATTGCTTTCTTTACGGAGCTAACATGCTTCTGGCCGAGTTTCTCAACACAAATCTGTTTTCTTTTTTTACGTCATGCGCTCAACTTTGCAAACATCATTCCAAGACAGTTCGGAGTGGACAATAAAACTGCGACGCCAGCTTGTGCTCCCACCTTTTTTTCAAATCGTGGGATATGGAATGAATGTAGGGAACCCCAGAAATTCTGGTCCCAGACGTGCCTGCTTGAACAGGATCAACGCTTTTGGGCGCCTTGAGCTTTCTGACCAATATCCTTACCATGGTAACACATCTCTCGCAGGAGAAATGCCCAGAAAGCTCAAGGAACACGAACTTAGAATAAATTAAAACCTTCTGCTCGTGTCAAACTAAATTGTACCCATAATGACGCCGGCGAAGTATTTCCCAAAATGGAAGCTGACGAGAAGCGAAAATGTGCCATGGTAAAACGGTCTTCATCATCATCACAAACTTGACTATGCCCACCGCAGTGCAAAGGCCTCTCCCATGTCTCTCCAATTAACCCTGTCGTTCGCCCGCTGCGCCCACCCTATGCCTGCAAACTTCTTAATCTGATCCGCCCACCTAACCTTCTGCTGCCCCCAGCTACACTTGCCTTCTCTTGGAATCCACTCCAAAAATATGCCAAACTTGCAAAAATATGCGCCCGCTGAGTGTTATACTGGACGTATGCATACACAGTAGATGTACTTACGTAGATATTTGCAACGAAAGCAAGGTTGCCCTGGAAAATGACAATGTAATTTTTTAAGTTGGAATCAAAACATTTCAGAGACATAAATGCTATGTATTACAAGAGCCTAATCGAAAACTTTCGGATCCTTCTCACAATCAACGTGGGCGCATGCACACACACACACACACACACACACACACACACACACACACACACACACACACACACACACACACACACACACACACACACACACACACACACACACACACACACACACACACACACACACACACACACACACACACACACACACTGTGGGGACCTGCCCTGCAGCCTTCTGGGTTTGCTTTCCCGCAAGGCACCGTGCAGCGGCAGTCTCACCTCGAGGCTGGGCGCATTCCCTTGTCAGTTACATTAACTGGCAAGAGAGGGCGCCAGCATCGCTGCGCGGGAGACTGCCAAAGCCCGCGCGCGGGAGAGGGGGCATGGGGCGCTTCGGCTGGGATCGTCGGCGCGGGCGGACGTGTCGCTCGCGGCTCCGCTCTTCGCCGGCGGGGCGAGGAAGAGACGGGGAGACAGGCTCCCGTACTCGTCCCGTCCGGCCTTCGGAGCATCCCTTGCCCTAGCGCGGGCGAACATTCGCTCGGAACCTTGCTGGTGAGTCGGACGACCTCGATTCATTAGCGCACCTTGTTGCTAGCTGGCGTTATTGTATCTGTAGCAATAAATGCCTGTTTGTGTCAGCCAATGTGTCGTCCCTTTGTTCCCCCAGAGCAAGGCCCGCCGTGGTCGGCGAGCGCTCGGTAGCGTACGCGATCACGGGGTGGGGTCCTGGCGGCTTTGAACCGTGTCAGCCGCGATAGAGTGGGGAGAACATACTTATCTCCCCATTCAACCCCACATCTGGCGCCCAACGTGGGGCCTGCTCTTGGAACAATGGACGACTGTCGGTTCGGTTCGAGGAACGTTCTTTGTCCGGACTTGACAAGTGCTAGGCCTAGAGTGAATTTTGATCGCTAGGACCTGCGGCATGCTTTCTTGAGTGCGAGGTGTATTGCGCTGCAGCATGTTTGAACTTTTCGACACGCTCAGCACATTTTTAATTAAGATTTCCCTGGAGTTTCTTCATGAGAATCACTTGGTCCGCATCGAGGGAGCGCGAGGCCTAGCGCCCGCGGAGTCGCCAAGCCCGAAGCGAGTGAGTACGGAAGCCACGTGGGTGGTCAGAGTTTCTATATATATTCTCTCTTCTGTCTCTTTTTCGACTCCGGGAGCCGGTGGCCTGGGGCCACGGGTGCCGCTACGAGCTCGCTGGTATTGCCGCTCGGCACCGGGCGCTCCGACACCGTCCGATACGGTGGGCGCCGACCGCTCAGAAGCTGCTTTGTGCAGTGAGCGGGGTAGGGCCACCCCACAAAGCTGACGTCTCCTCGCGGCTGCGCGCACATAACCCGCTTCGGGTCTTTGTTGTGGTCACGGTCGTTGTCGGATTGGTAGTTAGGCCTGAGGCTTTTCGCAGCTGCCTGCACCACGTTAAAAGAGACACGACCACCGGACCGTGTCGTTGAGAGGGGCGCACTTTGCTGCCCGCCCGTTTTTTTTGTAACCTCGCACGAACTGAGCAGTCTCGTTCAACTCAAGAAAGGGCTTTCTTCACTCGAACTTTGTGTTTGCACAGCCGCCGGTACGTTTTGCTAGCGAGTTAGGCATTGTGCCACGAGGCCCTTGCGGATGCCGTTTCCCCTCCCGTGACCTACGTTAAAGGCACGCCGAGAGCGTTCCGGCAATTTTGCAGATCCGGTGGAGCCACCCAGGCTTGCTGACCGGTGCACATCGTCTCGCTGCCACCTGCTGCGACGGAGCGGCCTGTATCCTGTTCGCCGCATCCATCCGGGGCAGCTGTGGCGAGACCAGTCAGCAGTCACCTCCGGCTGCTGCTGCCCTGGCGACTACTGCAGGATCCTGGCCTGCAGTTTTCCCACCGGCCTTCGATTCGCGGGCCTGCGGACACGGTAGTCCGAGGGCCATACGAGTCGTCCCAGCGGCGACCTTCACGTCACCTTCGGAATACGACGGAAGTCTGCGTGGACGCTGTCGGCGTGACCTCCGCTGCAAGACGTGCCTCAAGGACATGAAGACCAGGAGACTCCTCCATAGCATGTACTTTTAGGCGCGTGGGTCTATTTAAGGTTGGGGGGATGTGGGGACCTGCCCTGCAGCCTTCTGGGTTTGCTTTCCCCCGAGGCACCGTGCAGTGGCAGTCTCACCTCGAGACTGAGCGCATTCCCTTGTCAGTTACATTAACTGACAAGAGAGGGCGCCAGCATCGCTGCGCGGGAGACTGCCAAAGCCCGCGCGCGGGAGAGGGGGCATGGGGCGCTTTGGCTGGGATCGTCGGCGCGGGCGGACGTGTCGCTCGCGGCTCCGCTCTTCGCCGACGGGGCGAGGAAGCGACGGGGAGACAGGCTCCCGTATTCATACCGTCCGGCCTTCGGAGCATCCCTTGCCCTAGCGCGGGCGAACATTCGCTCGGAACCTTGCTGGTGAGTCGGACGACCTCGATTCATTAGCGTACCTTGTTGCTGGCTGGCGTTATTGTTTCTGTAGCAATAAATGCCTGTTTGTGTCAGCCAATGTGTCGTCCCTTTGTTCCCCCAGAGCAAGGCCCGCCGTGGTCGGCGAGCGCTCGGTAGCGTACGCGATCACGGGGTGGGGTCCGGGCGGCTTTGAACCGTGTCAGCCGCGATTGAGTGGGGAGAACATACTTATCTCCCCATTCAACCTAACAACACACACACACTTGCGACAGTAATTTCATTCGTTGCAGCATTTAGTGCACAGCACACGTAGCACACTCAGGTAAATCCAGGGAACTCATGCAGTGCCCAAGATTTCGAAGGAGGTGTGAGTCCACGCAAGGTCGGCGACATTAACAACTTTGTCCGTTGCGGCAACACCTTCGCATTCTTCGTTGCCCACTGCAACGTCCGCACCATGATCTCTCTCTTGATCGCGGTTCGAGCGGCGAACTTTACGTTTGGTATCGCATGGCTCCTCTTGCTGCCGTCTTTTTCTTTGGACCCTTGGAGTCGGAGTTGTCTTGCTCAAATAGACGGGCAGCTTCGGGAGAAGGGTTGGAACTGCATTAGGGGCGAGCTTTGCAGTCCCCCTCGGGTATCTGACTTCCTTTCCATCTATAACGTGGACACAATCCCTCAAAATGAGGTGCGGTTCAAAGTGGAGTTCGCAAACTGCACAATCGGGGCCAAGCGGCCTGTCAAGCCTGCGCAGATTTCGCTGCCAAACAAGCCTTTGGGTTTCATCTTCGGGAGCCTTGAAAAGAGATAACTTCCGCTC
Source organism: Amblyomma americanum (assembly GCF_052857255.1). Lineage (NCBI taxonomy): Eukaryota > Metazoa > Arthropoda > Arachnida > Ixodida > Ixodidae > Amblyomma > Amblyomma americanum. The sequence continues at coordinate 65,216,597 of NC_135504.1, forward strand.
TTGGGCTGTTCTTGCGTGCCCAGCTGTGCAGCCCGGCGCGTAACAGTGGTTTAAACGCCGCTTGGGCGGCTTCATCAAGACACTGAATAAGGCACGAAAGAGGCGAGGTGCCGCGACGAAAGCAATGCGTAGCGATGCTCAGTAGCAGACGAGGAGCGCGCTCGCTTCAAGTGCGGGCGACGACAGCGCCGCCGCTACTTTCTCCCGAAGGAGGCACGCGATGAACGGTGAGCCAGGCCTCCGCTCGAGCCACTGTAAGTACATGTTCTAGTTCACTGTAGCGCCGCTCCTCCTCTCTGGTGTGTGTCGGCGGCAGGGGCACTAAGGTGAAGCGCACGGTATACGAGTGTGCTGCGCGGTCTTTTGTGCAACGAAGGAGTTGAAAAGCCTTTTGCGTCGATAGATGTCGCCACGAATAGAGTCCCAGGGTCCTCCGGCTACCACAGTGTTGTCGGCTGTAGTAATTATCGATAGTGTGAAAAATGACCAGTGCGAAGAGCATCGACAGCCCCGGCATGTGCGCGGGCGCCGGCTGCTTCATTTGCACCGCTTCGCAGGTGAGGGGCGTTATTGCGTTTCAAGCATCAACCAAACGATTTTCATCCCGTCGGTCGCGTCTCATGCGTGCTCTAGACACTTTGTTGATGAGAGCGAATGTTCCACCACGTAATTGCACGGAAGGAACAATTGGCAGCAGAAGTTTGCGGGAAGAGGGTGAGCGGAAAAAAATATTTTGCTGCAGTCACACAAGCCGATCGCCAAGAATTTATGAACGTATGAGGACATGCATGTTCCACCCCTGTTAATAAAACAAGGCGACTTGGCCGCAAGACAGCGATAGAACATTTCTTTTCCGAGAACAACCGCCCCGTTCATTTCTGCTGCCGATAGTACGTGTGTAGCGGCGCTGATGAAGAAGATCTGCCTCACGCATCAGAGAACGCTCTCATCAACCAGCCCGGCCAGCCAGCCACGTCAACAACCCGCTCCACCGGCTCACCAGCCGCGGCTATCGGGACGTCCAATAAATGTGGTTCACCCTCCACAAAGCGACGTTGTTAAAGACGTCCTGCGATGCTGCAATGACGCACAGCCGATGAGTCAAATTCAATTCCGATTGGAGGACGTGCAATCTTCAGATCTTTTCGAACTTTATGTACGGACCGTGCCGTGCCGCTGAAACTGTAGCGTGAAAGCAAACCTCCAACTCGATCTGCAATGAATTGAAAGGACACACAATCATGCTGTGGACTGGGCATTTAGGGCGGGCGTGTATCCCACGTCCAAGTAAATAACGAGATGCGGTGTCCTTGTAATGCACAAGGACTCTCTTCGCATTGCTTTTTTCACACCTGTTTGCTTTTCAGCGCTACAAACGCCGTTTCTAAGGCGATACGTTGAACCTACACCTCTCTAGACACGTTGTTTTCTTTACTGGCTCAAAGAGAGATAAAGAGAAAAAAAAAGCTCCATTACGACGTAGCATTAAGTGTCAAGAACGCCCTAAGCAAGCGACCTATGGAAAGAAAAATGATAGGTGTATTGTTAAGAGACCAGAAGCGGGCAGAGTGGGTGAGGAAACAAGCGCGGGTTAATGACCTCCTAGTCGAAATCAAGAGGAAGAAATGGGCTTGGGCAAATGATGTAACGCGTAGGCAAGATAATCGCTGGTCCTTAAGGGTAACGGAATGGATTCCGAAAGAGGGCAAGCGTAGCAGGGGGCGACAGAAAATTAGGTGGGTGGATGATATTGAGAAGTTTGCGGGCATACGGTGGCCGCAGCTGGCAGAGGACAGGATTACTTGGAGAGACATGGGAGAGGCCTTTGTCCTGCAATGGGTGCAGTCAGGCTGATGATGATGAAGGGCGACCAAAGCCAGCTTGTGCGTCTGCTGGTCAAATGTCAGCAACGCCCACCACGGTGTTGAAAGAAAGGTATGGGTAATGGTGTCAATGAATGGCAATGGGGCATAACAGGAAATGTTACAAATTAGGATACGGTTAGGGACAATTTAGGCGCGCAGGGAGGGTCGGCAACGATAGAGGAAAGAACGGACAGGCTCGAGCAGTGCATTTAAGCGGGTGTGCCAAAGTATATTTAGTTTTTTTTTCGGGGGGAGGGGGGGGGCTGAGAGAACCGTCATGAACAGGAAAGACGCGAAATGTTTCTCTGATGTTGTCGCAGGTATACGACGATATAAATTGCGGGTACATATAGCTTTCATCCAATGGGTGTGTATGGCAGAGCCAGACAGGTTAGCGGGTGCTTGGGAGATGTCTTGCATACTGGCGACTATCAGGAATGGGATCAGTTTAAGGGCCCAGGGTGTACGACATGGCCTGGTTTTTTTAGACATAATAGGGTTTATGTGAAGGGGGTGCGTTTTAATTTTGCGCAAATCCTAAAATTTCACTTCTTTCTTGCCACTGCAGAAACATCTGCCGGCGATGTTTTTTGCGAAAGTCTCCATTTTCCACACACAAGCGGCTCCTTGCAAAGTTTCAACAGCGAACACTTAAAGTAGTGTTTAAGGTGGGTTGCGGCAAATAAAACTAATTTCATTTATATTCACAAAGTTTAACTAAATTGGCATGACACGGCGCGACATCGCTTAGGTATTGCACTCCCTTGGAGGACTTAGCCCTGCCGGCCATTTGGCCACCACTGGCGCCTGCCAGCAACGAAAATGCACCGTTTCCGTTTCATCGCTTTTCGGCATTTCACCCACACCGAAGCTTGACGGCGGCATTTGTTCTCATCTGGCAACATGTGCCAGACCGCTGCAGGTCGACGGCCAAGGAAAGTCCTGCAAGATTCTTCTTTTATCAGTACCGTTTGCGCTGGCATTGATTTAACTGAAGCAGGAAGTCAAACAGAGCATTCAGAGAATGGCGACTGCCTCGTCGAACCTGCAATCAGGGCTCAACAAACACCGCGGCAGTCAAAGTATCAAGTCTACATCTCTGCTCAGTGAAGACAAGCAGAAAAGATCTCCTTCTGCCATCGAAGGCGACGTCATCAACGCATTCCTTCCGCCTCCAAAGTACATAATACACGTGAGCGATTTAGGAACCGTCCGGAGAACCGTGCGCGCCTTTTTCTTGAAGCTGAGCTCAACAGAAACCGCCACATATCTTCTTGCCTACATGTTTCTGCCAGAGGACTTACTCCTCGCGTTTGCCAACAGGAAAGACCAGACCGTTTGCTACAGGCTACTTCGTTCAGTGTTTAACGACTTCTGGAGAGGCTTAGCTACTCGTCTGTCCCTGGCGGTAAGACACACTGGAGACGCCCTGCACATGACTGAAGTCATCCTGGAGACGCTGAAGGACTCGCTCTCGTGTCTGGACGGTGACCACCGTCCGTCAGTTTCTGCGAACACGGTAGCGTAGGTCATGAAGACATTGACGAAGAATCCGGATGTGTATGGCGTAGCTGAGTTGGATGTCCTGGACAGCATGATTGTCCGAAGTCTGTACAGAAACCTCATCGAGGTGGGCACATTTCGAAGCGGCTATGAGAAAAACAACACTAAAAACTCTGACAAAGGCAGTGGTGAACGTTCAACAAACTTGCGGATTCCAAGGGATGGCCTTGTACCGCCTTCGTACCGTCAGGGGACTTACAAGTTTCTTAATTACGCCACGTTTGGCGTGCCTGTGGCCCGCGAGGTGCTAAGAATGTTGGGAGACACGTTCACAGACGCCATGGGGCAAAGTGGTGGTCCTCGAGGGAACCTCACCTCGTTCAGGTCCGGCGTCGCCGGGATTCTCGCGTCTCTGAGCTCTCAGGCGCAGCGCGTCGAGTCGGGTCAAAGCGACGTGCTCCTGGACGAAGTGGTGTTTTGGGCGAAAAGCGTCCACGTCGCGTTTGCTGCTAGCGCAACCGAGAGAGCCCGAGAGCCGACGGAGGTGGTGGAGCCGGCCATGCTGCAGACACTGTTCGCACGTTACTGCTACCACTTGTGTGCGCAGGCCGACGATCCGTTCTCTGCGGAAGACGAAACAAGATGGCCAGACATTAAATGCAACGCTGCTGTTATGAATGTGCCGTCGTTCGCGGCGCTGTTTAACTGCCGGCAAGGTCAGCTTCTTTACACGTCTGAGCATTGTACTGTGCTATGAACGTCTGCACGGCTGGGAATTTGCATTACGTGTTATTGTTCGTAGCTTCTATACTGGGGAGTATTCTCGCGATGCTATAACCACTGTATTTTTGTCATACTGCCGACGCCATTTTGTTGGAACAATCGGTTAATTTTTGTGTATTCGGTAATCATATAGTTTTTAGAACGCCAGCTGGTACTCATATGCTCAAATTTTAAAATGCGTTGAGTCAATAGCAGCAAGCGCTAAATTAGGTTGCTGTGCTTTTTTAGGGTATTAAGTTATTGTGCCACTCATTGAGTTCTCAAACTTGTTAAAGTTCACTTTATTATATGAAGGAATGCACAGAAAGCGGATACTACGGCACTGTGCTTGTGTGTGTTTTGTATTGAGCAAGCGACGCCTGCTCAGTCGACAGTGTTGGTTTTACAGACACGCGTCAAAAATGCAGTCACGGCAGGCTACCAGCAGTCATTACATGAAGCAGCGTTTTCTTGTTATTGTTATATTCACTTTCTCTCTGTTTAACGCAAAAGCCTTTAATGGCTCATACTCGCGGTGTCCGTCCGTCCGTCCGTCCGTGACACTCTTCAACTCAATAAGAAAAAAATCTTTGTGCATGATGTCCATATTTTATTTATTTATTCATACTGCCGGCAGAGGCCAAGGAAGGAGTTGCAGTTTTACAAAATACACATGTTCTTAGAACTTTTGCATGCAAAATACAATCAAAAACAGAAAAAGAAACTCTTTGAACATTAGGAATTTTTGCACGTCACTGACGGCAGTAAAAAAAGAAAATATTTGAATAGCGCACAAAAACGTCAGCCGCTGTGGTGCAATGTGAAGAACAAAAGGCGCGTGGCCGTAATAGCAAAGTACAACAATTGTAAATAAGTGTAGGTCCTACTGGCAGAAGTTAAATAAAAGAAAACAGAGACCAATGTACATAGATCACTTAGAGGGCGACAGGTGACAAGGCTAGTATACAAAACATTTTTGTAATGCACTCACAGAATATTCCCGTAGTGCAGTTTCAAAGCCCGTAGTCTCAGAATTTATAACTTCATTGGGTAGTTTGTTCCAGTCATCTATTGTTGATGATGATTATGAATTTTTAAGGCGCAAGGGCATCTACGGCCAAAGAACGCCATGGCACAAGGTATTGTCCATTTCTCAAGGTGGGGTCAGAGACCCATTTCCCAAGCATTTCACCCTAAAGAAGCCGAGCACCAGACCAGGGGAAAGCTTGTACCAACTGTGTCACCGGTGGGTACCCGGCAGCACTGGGGATCGAACCCCGCACCTTCCTGCATGCGAGGCGGATGCTCTACCACTTGGCCACCGCTGCGGTCATTCATCTAGTGTCCTCACGAGAAAAGAATAATGAAAAGAGCCTGTCTTGTTAGGCAATGGTTTGGTATGTTTATTTTGCTTTGTCCTTGACTGGATGGAACTGTCTGCTACAATGTACCTTTCGAGGTTTACTTTGTAATAGCCACGTAAAATATGATAAAATAAAACAATCCTATTGTGTTCCATTTTCTTCTTAACTGTGGTTAATCCAGCCTATATTCTTAGTTCTGAAACTGACTGCATTGTAGAATAGCATTATAAATGAACCTAAGAGCTTTGTTCTGCATAAGTTCACATTTCAAAATATTCTGCTCAGTGTATGGCTCCCAAATGGGGCTTGCATAAGTAAGTAGTGGTAGGACTGTCATTTTATATGCTAACAACTTGACATCTGGCGTGGCATCAGTCAGCTTCTTCCGTAGCGTCCAAAGCTTTCTGATCGCCTTATCACCAACTTGATCTACATGCGATGACCAATTTAGATCATATCTGAGACACAAGCCAAAGTACCTGAACTAAGCGACATCTTTTAGAATGACAACATGAATTTTATAAGAAAATACAAGGGGTTGTTTCTTACGCGTCATATGCATAAAAACGGTCTTCTCTGTGTTCATGTCCATTTGCCACCGTTTGCACCAGTTACTGATTATGTCCAGATGGTCATTCAGTCTTTTCTGATCATCACAATATTTTACATTACAATAAATAATAGTATCATCTGTTTAATGTTTAATCGTTATCTCTGGTGAAAAAGCCGGTGCTCATATCGCTAACATACAAAGAGAAAAGCAAAGGACCTATCACAGAGCCTGGTGGAACACCTGATCGTACATTTTTATTTGAGCTGGCAACGTTATTAAGAAAAACAAACTGCTTCTATGCGTTAGGTACGCCTCAATCCATTTTATTACAATATTATTTTTCGTTAAGTTCTGAAGTTTCAGTAGTAGCTTTTGGTGGGATATTCTATCAAACGCTCACCTAAAATCGATAAAGATGATATCTATTTGCCCTCTTTCGTCGCGACATTTGACAATGTCATCTACAACTTCACCTAATATGGTAATAGTGGAATATCCGCGCCAGAAATCATGCTGGTGGCTTCCCAGCACCCGATTTGCTTCAGCAAATTTCATTAAGTGTTCAGTTAAAATGTGTTCAAACGTTTTGCAACACGTACTCGTCAAAGATATTGGTCGGTAGTTTGTTACATCATGTTTTGCTCCTTGTTTATGTATTGGTATTACTTTGGCATACTTCCAGTCGCCAGGGACGTCACCAGATAGAAGAGACTTGTTAAATATTTCTACAAGATAGTAGGAACACCATTCTGCGTACCTTTTTAGGAAGGTATTAGGAATTTCGTCTGGTCCCACGGATTTTTTCGTGTCCAGGTTAAGAAGGTTAAGAACTCTGTCGTGACTAATTCTTATATCCGGTAAAGACGGTATGTTTGGTGAGTCTTCTAGATGCGGTGTTGTACCATCATCCAAGGTAAATACGGACTCGAAATATTCGTTGAAAAGGCATGCCATTTCACTACTATCACTAACTGTGCAAGTAGCATTTTTTAAGAATAGAATGGGGGATTTCTGTATTGACAGGTACCGCCAGAATTTTTCCGGAGATGTTTTAATGAACGTAGTCAATGATTCATTCATAAACCGCGGTTTTTCTCTCGCAATCTCTGCTTTAAATGCCTGGAAAAGGTTTTTAACCCTTTCGTCTGTTGCATTTGAGGTTGTATTTGCGCATTTTGTTCTCATACGCTTCAACTGGCGCTTCATGTGAATAATATTCCGTGATATCCACGGATTTCTCTTGCAAACTTTCTTGATGCGCATAGGAATGAAGGATTTTATGCATTTGTGAATTACTTTTTTAAACCATTCCCAAGCCTGATTTACAGATGTTGATTCAATGGCTGAGGTAATGTTTTTACTAAGGGCAAGATCGGGGTTGTGGCCATGCTGACGCTGTTGCCTATCCGAGTAGGCGCTTTGACGTCGTTAAGGATCGTCATACCCTCGTCTTGTATGAACTGCTATAGCGACGTTCCTTTTACGTGCGCTATCCGGTATCCCTGGCCAGGCCGGGTGTTGCGTGTTCAAATCGCCTACCACTACATGTTGAGATTTCCCTGATAGTTTTACGGCCTTACGGATAATGTCGGAGGTTGCTTTAGTTCTGTCCTTAACTCAGCCATATGGACAAATACAGGCCTCACGTTAGGAAGCGACCATTACAACCTTCGAGAAACAACCTTCGAGACGGCCCCATACAAACCTCCCCCGTGAAAAACGAGGCTCACAGATTGGGACCGCTTCCGCAAAATTAGGGACAAAACCACTCTGAAAGAAATCGGCAACCTGAACGAGTGGACCCGCGCCTTGAAGGAAGATGTAAAAGCCACCACAGAGGACACAGACCGACCCCAAATTGAAACAAATGTTGGAAGCCCACCTGAGCTTACAGCTGAGGTGGAAAAAACAAAAACACAATCGCGCCCTCAGAATGAGGATAACACAGCTGCAAACGAAGATAGCAGCGTACGCGTTCGAGCTGGAAAGACAGCAGTGGGGACAGGTATGCGACAGCATGAACGGGCACCTGGGTAAGAAAAACACGTGGCTTCTGCTGCGACACTTACTCGACCCCACACAGACCAAATCGGCTCAACGCAATAGATTTGCTTAAGTAGCAAACAAGCATGTAGGTAACACAGAAGGCTTGATCAAAGAACTCAAGGATATATAGCTAAACACCACGCAATCCACCAACCCCCTTCTCTGGTATAAGGGCGAGCCGAACCCAGAATTAGATCAGGAATTCAGCACGGCGGAAGTGTGGCAAGTCAGGAACCAACTAAAAACGACATCAGCCGTTGGACCCGACGGCGTCACCAACAAAATGATGAGAAATCTAGACCTTACGTCAGTGACTGTCCTAACTGACCTAATCAACAATCTCTGACAGGAGGGTGAAATCTCTCAAGAATGGAAACACGCCAGAATCATCTTCATACCTAAACCAGGCAAGAACCTAACAGCCGAAAACCTAAGACCCATCTCCCTTACATCTTGTTTAGGGAAACTAATGGAACACGTGGTTCTAAACAGACTCCAGGGATACGTGGAGGATAACGTCTTCCAACTCCCCTTCATGCTAGGCTTTAATTAGAGCCCAACTGTCCGCGCAGGATGTCATGATTCAACTTAGTGAAGATGTACTCCCCAAAAGCAAGAACACGAGAGCTATCCTCGGATTAGTCTTAAACAAGGCCTTTGACAACGTGTCACACGAGGCCATCCTCACTAACCTATCGAGGCTAATAGCAGGATTCAGAACCTTCATTTACATAAGATCGTTTCTGGACCAAAGGACGGCAGAGATATCGCTCGGTGGGGTGATCTCGAATCCTATACGCATGGGCTGTCGGAGGACCCCGCAGGGCTCGGTACTCTCCCCGTTCTTAATTAACCTGGCACTCGCAGAACTACCGAAACACATCGAGGCCATCCCTAATCTCAGACACACTTTCCATGCCAACGATATTACCCTCTGGATTACGAAGGGAAATGATGAGTAGATAGAAGAGACCCTGCAAAGGGCAGTCGATACCATAGAAGCCAACGTTAAAACGGTAGGACTAGAATGTTATCATCCCAAATCGGTGCTCCTTATTAAAAGAGGCATTCCGAGAGGACAGAAATCCAACCTCCCGCCAGCCAACATAAGCATACAAGTACAAGGCAAAGTAATTAGACAAGTGAGTTTTATCCGAATCCTTGGAATGAAATTCCGAGAGAAGCGCCAAAATGCCGAAATGATTGAAAAATTAAAAGCCTCAGTTCACCAAACCAGTAGACTGATCCGACGAATAGCTAACAGGAGAACAGGTGTTAAGGAAATTGAGCTATCTCGGTTGGTGCAAGCCTTTGTCATCAGCATTATGAATTACGCCCTCGCCTATCTACAGTTATGCAACGCTGAGAAACTCAAATTTGAAGAACTCATCAGGCAGGCCTACAAGGCAGCCCTAGGTCTACCAGTCAACACCTCCACTGAGAAGTTACTGCAATTTGGCCTACACAACACGCTAGACGAATTGGCTGAGGCCCATCGTAGAATGCTAGAGCTCAGGCTAACTCGAACCAATGCGGGTAGAGCAATCCTAGAAAGGCTCGGAATAAACGCGGATACTCGAAAAATCCCGTCCAACCTCCAAAGGACAATCAAGGTAAACCCATTACCGAAAAATATGCACCCCGTCCATCACGAAGGAAGACGCAAAGCCAGAGTAAAAGCACTAACTAAGAAACTTGAGGGCCGACAGGACGTAGTCTACGTAGACGCGGCAGCTTACCCAACATCCGAGAAAGCATTAACGATAGCCGCGGTGTCCGAGGAAGGCCAACTCATAGCAAACGCGACAGTACGCACCAACTCTTCTGAAATAGCCGAAGAAGCGGCAATCGCCTTGGCTTTGACAAACCCGCGAGCAGAAGTGATTGTCAGCGATTCAAAAGCAGCCATTGGCAATTTCGGCAAGGGCAGAATATCTCCCATCTCCTTGGGAATTCTCAGGGATTACCCGAAAGGGAGGACAGACGTGGAATTGGTTTGGGTACCGGCTCACTCGTCAAACCGGGGAACGAGGCAGCCCAGGATAAAGCTCGAGGATCTATCGGCCGAGCTGTGGATGCTAACTCGGACGTCGAAATGGCGAGAGACGGCCTTAATACCTACCGTGAGATTACTCAGCATTACAGGCTAGAATGGCTAACCTTCCCTTATCCGCATAAAAGTCTAAACAAAGAACAGGAGGTACTGTGGAGACAACTTCAAACAAAAACTCTCCCTAATCCAGCTCTCCTAAGCCATGTGTACCCGGATAGATTTAAGCCAGAGTGCAGCAAATGCAGGGGCAAAGCCACCGCAGACCACATCCTCGGGGACTGTCCAAGAGATCCCCCACCAATATCGCTCAAGAGGCTCGCGCTACCGGGCCCGTGGGAGACCTTGTTGCTCAGCTCCGACCTGGAAACCCAAGTCCAGGTGATGACGAGAGCCGAAGAGGTCGCCGCCAGTCTCCACTGACGGCCACCTAACAAAATCAACAAACCCATGTATAACTCAAGCCGATAATAAACGTTTTCCGATCCAAATTGTGCATGATGGGATTCGAACCACCACCCCTCTGTTCCGCAGCTGCGCGTGCTAGTGACTACGCTACTTTCTGCCAACGTATGGACCTCCTTCACCCCGCGACGTCACGAAGATGCGGTGGCGCTGATGTTAGCAGCGACTTTCGCATGGTAGGCAAAAACGGTTCCGCTTGCCCGTGCCTACCGCAGCTGCCCCAGCTACCGGCGGCTGCTTCAAGCCTGTGCACTGCAGAAGCAGCATGTATTGACCAGCTGCGTCACTGCTGGATCCGCGTAGAAGCATAAAAATATTAAATTAGCCTCGATAGGTTTCTCGCGCATAAATGCCGCATTCAGAAACTGGCTAACAGGCATTGGGCCACGGTAGTAAAGCGCGAAGTCTGGGAGTCGATAGGCACTGCCACTCAATGCACTTAATAACTTGCAAGTTACTGCGTTCATTCACCTGAACTTCAGGATAGTAGGCTGATAAATGCTCAAGGAAAAAAAAAGACATATGCAGCTGCACACGTACTTATCACCTTGAGCCGGAGTGCACGGGGCGCCGACAGGTTCACTCGCCCCCAAGTAATGCGTTTTTTTTTGTTGATAGCACACCATGTTTTAATGGCGCGTTTTATGACATTCAATATTTACTTGAAACTGTTTCTTGATATGACGACGTAATTATTTCATTCGAGTAGAAAGAAGTCTGGTAAGTTGTGTCAATCTTGCGCGGTCGCGTTGGTGTGCTTAGAATAGCGTACCTTAAGTGTGCTAAACGCCATATGCTTTTACATTGCATCATCCATGTGTCATGTTTCATGAGGTAGTACATGATCACGAAGCTTGTTTGGAAAGAAGGAGCCGAAGGCGTGCTACTAACAGACACGTGGCGAGATTGAGAGGGGACGCGGCAATGAAATGTGTTTTCGTTATTCATGCATGCGATATGTAATTAACTTGGTGCAAATATGAAATTCCTACGCTAGTTTCGCTAATTCCCTTTATTTATAGCTATACCTGGTGCAGTTCTGGGCAATTATAATTAACACCGTCGTCATGTCCCCCCAAGGTCTCAGATAATTTAGTAGATAGTGCGGTTTTTTTATGCCAGCATGTACATAAAGCCCTGTTCATTACGATGACGCGATTAGTTCTTTTTCTATATGATCAGTACTTACGCGTGCATAGTTATATGAAACGTTTCTTACAAGAAATAACTAAAACAGTACTGCACGTGTAGGGAAAAAATCGAGAGATTTATTACGTTCCTCAACGTCTCAGGAATAGCTTGCGACAAATGGAATCATTCGATTTTCATGCGAATTACGAAGGTGAGTGGTCCAGTCGCAGAAAATGTGAGAGGTCACAAAAGGAACCTTAAAGTTTATTCCCTCGTTTATGGCATCTTCGCTTTCGCTTTGGTCAAAGAAATGCGGCACTGAAATCAAAGAAATTACCTCACAATTTTTGACGACCACACTTCTAAAAAGCGTAATTTATAAATTTGTACTCAATATTTTGCTATAATTATTCGTCACGAAACTAGACTTCAGGGCTAGGAAAGAAAATAATTCTAGAAATCAAAACTTTTCACCAAATCGACCAGCTTAACAAGAGGACAAGTCGGCCTGGCTGGTGCGTGGTCATGCGGCTAAAAACAGCGCTAAGCGAGACAGGAGATGAGGGACACGACGCTGTCCCGACTTTTCGCACAGCGCGACACGTACGTATGTCAGCAGACGATGAGCGCATGCCTGCTCCGACGAAACAAGGCCAGCACTTCCCCTCACTATTGTCCCGAAGTAAAATCAATCCGGCTAGTGCAGAGTGTCAAAACTTGTTTTATTCAATGCCTAGCGCATAAACGGCAGGAACGCTTTCTACATGTTTACTACTAACCATATATAGGCTGCGTTCCAATACTCTAGACGTCTAACAAGACGTCTAGTGTGACGTCTAGGAAGCAGTCTACATGTCCATATATTGGAACTTGTCTACTGCTCACGCCGCCTCGCGGCATAATAATGTAACTAAAGCTTATGAACAGTTGTACTACTATTTTTCACAAACTGAGCAATAACGATAATTAAAAACGTGTTTTCAACAAGTTTACACATTTCTTCTGCAATGACTTTGCGCGTAAACCGGACTGGTGGATGTGCCTATCGGTCAGTCTACTTGTAGCAGACGGGGCCGCTCTCCAAAGACGACGCTAAAGAGATATGCGATTATTCTTTTATTATTCATGCTAAACTGTACATGCTCCTCGAACGTGCTCGTCCAGACGGTCCTGTAGGCATAAGAAAGAATACGAAAGACTGTAATCAGTATGCGCGAAATGCGATACGGCAAATATACACTGCAACAGGAAAACACATACGTGACATTGAACCTGCTGTCGGCCGTACGTGGCACTCGGAGACAGCGAGAGACCTAAATACAGCAGCGATCTTTAATCCTGCAAAGACTAAAATCAATTCGCAACATGCCGGTGTATTTGTTCTGTGAGTGTAGAGATAAAAAAGAATGCACGCGAAAGAGTTGATGCAACTAATACAGCAACAGAACACATTTGTTAACCGTCACGCCAGCCGTCCTAACGCCCGTCGAGGAAACCAACGACAGCGACGAGCATTAATCTCTAAAATAAAGGTGCTAATTAAGATCCGGCATCGTCAGATGCCGGATCACGTAAACAGACCTACAGCGTCCGCTGCTGTAGCAAAGCTCTCAACTGCACGATTTTCTCCTGCGTGATTCACTGCTAGGAATCGCACGTCCACGAAGATTAATTAGCCACTAGTTTGCGTACCAAATAACATAATGGAATGACTCACATTTTTCCTTTCCTATACTCCGTGTACAGTCCGACGCCTGCTAGAGCACGACTCGCTCATCCGCGTACATCAGCTCCGCCATCTTTATACAGCAAGTTAGCCTGCATCGATGTGGACTTCGGAGAAGCAGTCTTATGAGACTGCTTCGCCGAGAAGTGGAACGCGTCCCAAGATGACGGCTGTCCGGCTAGACGTCTAAGTAGCCGTCTACTTGGGAGTATTGGAACGCAGCCATACAATACAGTGGCAAACTATTTCTCTTTATAGGCCGCACGTGGCCAACGCGAGCTCGTGTACTTCGACAAATTACTAAGTTAGTAGCATCGACCATTGCTATGATTCGCAGAAACTGTAAACGCGCCTACAAGCCTTGAAAACCCGCGCTAAACACCTATCCGCGACGCCACTCCCCGACCTTTTGCCTACCACGAGCTCGCTAGCGACTGCAGCGCCACCTCGTTTGTTTACAAACATGCAGGAGGTCTATACGGTAGTTCTCTTTGTCTAGGAAGCTGGATAGTGTTGGCAGAAAGGCGTCGATTCAGATGGATGCTTCCGAAATGCCCTCCAGTGTCTCCAGCATTTAAGATTCACAAACAATTGTGTACCTAATTAACATCTTAACCACACATCAGTGACACAAGCAGCAACACCGCCCTAAAGGCTAGCGCGTCACCGCACTTTAGGTCAACAAACTGCCCTCCCTGAATTTTGAACCTTTCATGCTATCTGATTTATTTTGTATTTTGTACTATTTACCTGCCGCTTTTATGCTCTATTTTTGCTTTTGTAACCCACTCCCCTCTACAATGCTTCGGTGATTGAGGGTATGCGAAATAAATAAATAAATAAACAATGTAGGTGATGGTGCTTATGGTATTAGTTACATCACAAAAACACCTTAAATAACAAACGACCCCTTATCCACCGTCATCGTGTGGCCTGCGTATTTCAGCTCAAAGTGCTTTATACCTCGATGTGAAAAGCGGAGCTCCGCGTTGTCTACGGCAACGTTTGCACGCGAAACCACAGAGAGTAGTAGATTCGAGGGTGTTATGAGGAGTGGGTCGCTTTGCTCGAGATCCGGAGCACTATAGGAACACATTACTAGCCACAGTATAGACAGTCTACCTGCCCCATATCAGCTTATAGCAAGACCTAACATGCGTACGTGTAAAAGAGGTAGTGTCGACGGGACAGACAACCTTCCTGATTACTTTGGGCGCGGAAGTCGACAGACTGCATGCGACAGCTGCAGGCACTTTGAATTCTAACAAAGAAAGAAGAGCCCGAAGCTTATAATCATGTTTAAAGAATTTTGAGAAATATTTTTAGTGGGACTCGCTTTCGCAAGTTCGGAGTTGGTGTAGCTGGGTTTCAGAAATTGGAAGCGGATTTCATGCTTCGCAGAACATTCGCGGCATTTACTTACTCTGGAGCCATAGTTCAGAGCAGGGAAGGCTTCGTCCAGCCAGAGCAAAGGTTGTCCCCAGCTGATCGAGAATACAGCTGCTGCGCAGTATACGTCACCAGTGGTACACTTAATATGTTTAATCGCCGATTCAAGGTGTTCAGTCAGCGCTTGTGTCGTCTTCCGTCTCCCTTTTGTCCTAATTTCAGCGCAGCTAAAGCATGAACCCATACCAACTCACCCAGTTTTCTGTTCTCGTGAAGATATTGGGGCGCCTTATGCTCTCGCGCAATGGCCAGCTAAGCTGGTCTCTTCGCACCGCCGCTGGTTCGAATCTCGGTTGCGGCAACATTTATTTGATGTACCAAAATCTTCCTCGAGGTTTACCCATCGGTGTAGTGCTTTTGCACTAATAGAATTCTCTATAACTGTACATATACAAGGTGTCCCAGATAACTCTAGCCAGACTTTAAAAATACTCCGAGGCACTCTAAGGCGACCCGACCAAATGCATGCAGCTGGCTATTGCATGCAGCAACTCACAGTCATTTTTTTCTATTGTGCCTAATTGCATAATTAGTCGAGATAAATTAACCAACTTCGCAAGCAACGAAGATAGGCGGAAAAGGCCAATGATAAAGTTGTAGAACGGTCCACGAAACTTCCGATTGAACAGTTTTTAACTTTCCATTTATTACGTGTCAGCTTTTTTTCGCTCACTGAGACGCCCGCGAAATACAAAAAATAAAACGTGACATACACGCTTGCGCACCGCGATCAAATGTCTCCCCGTCGTAAAGGGTGCGACCACGACATCATCATCATCATCAGTCCGCCCATTATAAATGAATAAGCCCCAAATTGAATCTAATCGAACAGTCATCTATCACGACCCTCTTTCTTCTCCTCTTGCCCATTCCCAATCCAGAGTAGCAGAGCAGATATTCATCTTTCCGTCCGACCTATTTGCCCTTAGATCATTAAACTTATCTCTATCTCAGCGCTCTTCTTTTCCTGCCACGCGGCGGCAAAACACCTTTTGCTACCTTGCCAATGATCAGCATCATTTTTGCAGTCACGTTCCCACGAGCCGGCGGCCTTTGGAACACAGAAGAAGCATTCCTGGCGCGTGAAGGCATTAACGTTGTCGCCTCAAGGACTACAAGGCCTCTTCTTCCAGGACCAGGGCATAGCCGACCGCACTACCAAGCAGGGACTCGTGAGCTTCCTGTTGAGCCGTTCTGTCGCCTGGAGAAGCTCCTTCAAAACGCAAGACCACCAGGGCAAGACCACCAGGAGGCTCCGGTAAGCCTCGTTTTCCTTTCATCGGCGCATCTTGAATCTTCATCGAGATATCCGCGCAAATCCAATCCCAGCCGCAGCGTCACCGCACGCTTAGCAAGGTGGCTAATTGCGGTACTCTTCGCTTTAACAAGGATTTTCCTTCACTTGGCGGAAGTGTCTACACGATGCGTGGGCGAGCGAGTGAGGGAGGCCCGCAGCGCCCGCGTGGTAAACCCGGCAGTCAACCTGAAGTCTCGGAGACTCCTGACGAGAGTGGCCAGTATGTGGACGGAAACCTCCCTGCACCATGCTCGAGGGCGCAAGACGCCGTGGGGACCACTACGGACCTGCCGTCCGTCATCAAGCAGCCTCCGGTTGGGAAGAGGGCGTCCCAAGCTAGCCTTCTCCAAGGAAAAGGAATACTCAAGTCCGGCACCAGCTTTCCGACAAAGGAAGAAGCTTGGCAGAAACCAGATTCCGTTCCTGCAGCGGAGCGACGCCCCTCGCAGAGCGCACCCCCTACGCCGATTGCAGATGTCAAACCGGCCATAAGCGGTATGTAAGGGGACATTTTTACGCGCGCGGCAGAGATTCTGTGTCGAAGGAGGTTGCGTTATGGCCCGGGTGGTGTTCGCAGACACTTGAGGCATAGAGCGGAAAGCTCTAGTTTACTTTTCATGAGACTAACGCAGCTATAATGTATGACCTACTGGGCAGTGATCAGCGCCTGCTGGCAGCCTCATTTCTCTCCTGGGTGCCTCAGTGACCAAGGCGTTGTCGATTCCGGTTTAGGCCTACTTTAGTGAGAGTTAGTAGTCTCCTGTTTGGTCCTCACAGCCAGCCCACTAGGCCTAAACCGTCCTCGACATAGTGCCACAGAGCCGAGGTTGGTGGTCCTTCAGTGATGGTGATTATGGATTGTTAGGGCACAAGGGCATCTACGGAAAAAGGGCGCCATGGCACAAGCTATTTTTCATTTCTCAAGGTGGGGTCAAATACCCATTTCTCAACCACTCACCCTAAAGAAGCCGAGCACCAGACCAGAAAAAAGCTCGTACCCATTGTACCACTGGTGGGTACCCGTCGGCACTGGGGATCGAGCCCCGCACCTCCCGCATGCGAGGCTGATGCTCGACCACTTGGCCACGGCTGCGGTCCTTTAGAGATTCCTCTACAGACGTATTTGAAAGCAAACGGGCTTAATGCTGCCGTGAGCCTTGGATAAGGATTGAGGAAAGCGGTAGCCTATTGCGTGCGTTTCCAGTGACGGGCGATCATTTATTATAATTTGGCCGTCTTATAAATGGGAATAATGACACTGGCTGGGAAGGCGGAACCGCTTTGAAGGCCAGCCTCGAAAGGCGAAGGCGCACCCGACATTCGAGGTGAGGGCGTTCAGAGCGCGCTTATCAGACAGGGAGAAATGACTGTTTATCCACATGTCATGCGAGGGTTCACGTTCATTAGAAAGTAATTGCTGTGCTCTTCCGTAAGTGTGAGCAAATGATGCAAGGTGGTGCCCAAAGAAGAGGTCGCACGGCCCGGACGAGTTGTCGACGCCTCTCTCTCAGGCGTATTGCGGACAAGTGAGATGTTGTTTTGTGCTGGCCATAGGGCACTTTCAGTGTGTTTGTAAACGTTTGCGTATGTAGAACACCAAAACTTGGAGACGTGGTCAATTAGGGTCCTATAGCGTTCTGTGCACCATGAGTTCACTGGGTACCCAGTATGCTTGTTTGTGAAGATCTGAGAATCGCTTTCATTAGGTCACCTGAATTTGAAGTAAAGAGCTGCGAAGCGTGGGACAGGTACCTTCGCGTGAGCATATTTGTAAGTTTTCCTCCTGCCTTCTGCGTGAGCGTGGTCTTCGCTTCACCTCGACTTCCTGCGGCCGTACATATTATCTCTACCCTTCAGATACCGTGGACGTTCGGACAGATTGGGCGTGACACGTAATGCGAAAAACGAATAGCCAGCGGCCTCGGGGTAGCAGAATGAATATCGCGAGTAGAGAAGCGTAGATGAAGACGTCAGAGTAAGGTGAGAAGATGTATATGAATTTGACTTGATAAGGTGACCGCGAAGATGTGTCACAAGGGGGGGGGGGGCTAATGTTTTCCTTCAGCAGATTTGAGCTTACTGATAAAAGTGAGACTTTCACTATATGACACCGTGCGCAGCTAACGGCGCCATCGAAGGTTCTGCCGACGTTACGCTCCACGTACATCGGACTCATGTTGCTGCCTTTCAGAGCCCGCAAGGAAGACCTCCCTTCCGTCTTGCCTGCCGGCGGAACCAGCGAGGCGTCTCTCCTTCGCAGACGAGATCTCCGATCAGCGGCCCAACCGGGGGAAGCTCGAGACCGTCCAGCTGTACTCCGTCCATGCGGCCCCGGCTACCCCCACAGGAAGCAAAGAGAAGGTGACTGAGACCCGTTTTCAGCATTTCTAGTACTCTGGTTT
Organism: Amblyomma americanum; assembly: GCF_052857255.1. Classification (NCBI taxonomy): domain Eukaryota; kingdom Metazoa; phylum Arthropoda; class Arachnida; order Ixodida; family Ixodidae; genus Amblyomma; species Amblyomma americanum. Next base: position 65,235,210 of record NC_135504.1, read on the forward strand.
GAACGCCACCGCGCCGGCCGCGCTTCAATGGAGGCGAAACGCTAAGGCAACCGTGTGCTGTGCGAATGTCAGTTCACGTTAAATACCCACAGGTGGTCGAAATTATTCCGGAGCCCTCCACTACGGCACCTCTTTCTTCCTTTCTTCTTTTGTTCCCTCCTTTATCCCTTCCCTTACGGCGTGGTTCAGGTGTCCACCGATATGTGAGACAGATACTGCGCCATTTGCTTTCCCCAAAATCCAATTTTCATTTATCTCTAGGGGGCTTGCTGTAAGGGGTCAGTCACACAGACGGGTTCTCTGCGCACTCCAGGAACTCTCTGAAAGCGGCAACTTTCTTATTCCTTTCGGGATTTCGGGCTCTCGCGATGCTGAACAGGCCACTTTTGCACAGTCATGCAGGGAGTCAGTGGCCTGTATCTGTTTGACAGAGGTTTTACACTTATTCAAGCCTGCGATGATGTTCCACAAAGAGCAATGACTAGCGTTCCACTTCAAGGACAGGGCGCTCGCTTTCAATACCTGCACAGCGGAAAATCTTCGTTGGGATGCCGTTTTTGAGGGGAATAAGTGGATTTTTGCCAGTTTAATGGCGGAAAAAGTAGCACCAAAGGCTGTGTCGTACCTGCACCCGTTTCCTCTCCGGCGGATACGCCTATTTTATGCATTAGGCGGGTTTACTGTAAATAGCTGGAAGGACAGGAACCAAGTGTAGGCGAGCACCATTGCCACTGACAGCACTGTCCGGAGCGACGTTGTTCCTCTGCTGTCCCAACAGTCACGCTGAAGCCAACTATAGGTTTAACACCAGCTAGCTGATCCTTAACGCCCGTTCTTAGTTGGCTCAGCTGCCTCTCGTGAGGCGATAAGAACATTTAGGAAACCCCCGCTTCCCCGTCGCCCTCGACCCAAGAGTCACTAAATGAGTCATGTTGTATGAGTACGTTCCGGCTTGCATGCTACAACTAGGTTTCGTTTAGTTTATCGGATTTAACGTCCCAAAGCGACTCGGGCTATGAGGGAAGCCGTAGTGGCAGGCTCTTGTCAATTTATACCATCTGGGGTTCTTTAACGGGCACTGACATTTCACAGTACACGGGCCTCTAGCATTTCGCCTCTATCGCCACAATTAGGAGTTGCGTTGATATGGCGGAAGACTCTTGGGCACCTAACTTAAGTTTTTGACGCAGATGGGTGTACACGTGGCGTAAATGGGGCGAAAATGCTGGCATGCGGACTGGCGAGAAATTACTGACAAAGTGCGACTTCGATCCCTGACACAGATATCTATCCTATTTGGATTCTTCTGGTGTTGCCTCAAATGGGGACTCCTAGATTGGCAGGCACTAAGCCAGTCTAGTCTGAGAAGTTTACAATCGATATAAATTGAAAGTGCGTCACCTATTGTGACATCAGGGTCAACGTCAGGTTTTAAAAGGTCGCGGTAGGAGTTCATAGGTCTCTGCATGTCTAAGGTGGTTATGGTGTTACACAAGATTAGCTTATGTTGCCAGTTAACAATTATGTGCTCACGCTACTAATTTGTCAGAATGCCTTTCAGGAGAACGCATAAATAGGTGATGTGACCGATTTACATGTATGACTTAGTCATCAGTGACGTTCACGTGAGGCTGACATAATTTCGTGCGAGCAGAGCGTTCCGCGCACAACGAGCCTTTGACAGCTGACACGGTAAAAGAGAAAGGCTGAATCATACTTCTGTTGCTGTCTGTATTTCGCGCAAGCAGCGGAATGAACGGGAATCTCCGACCGAAACGACCGCCGCGCCGCCAGCAACAATTTCCGCACCGGTGGAGCCAGTCGGTCGAGGGAAGCGGGTGTCCATCGATCCCGTCCACATCGTCAACATCCTCACCCCGGAGTTCACCTCATCTCTTACGTCCGAGTCGCCCGAGACACTGAGGACTCTGCCGCTGACGCGCCCTTCATCCGACAGGGGCGCTCCTGCCGCAACTCCGAGACGTACGTGCGAGGAGACAAGCTCGAGTCCTTACGGATCCGAACAGTTTATTTTTGTATTTTCGAGATTTAAGAGACTCCAGCGAACGAACAATTCATGACCGAGAGGAGATAACGGCTAGTTCTTTGGGCAGGGAGTGTTTTCTAAGAAAAGAAACATTGCCGGAAATGGCAGAAGTGAGGCTTTGAGATGAGATTACGAATTCGCTCGGAAATGGAACTCTACGCTAGCGCAGGCTAAAACTGGAAATTAACGGGTAGGGGATTTTGTGCTTAGAGCGGCCACATCATCTGGCTGATGGAAATGATGAATCTCTCAGCGCGCACACGCACACACATACACACGCACGCACGCACGCACGCACGCACACACACACACACACACACACACGCACACACACTTCGAGATGCTGAGTCCTGCAGTTACTTATTAGGACCGTTACTGTTACACCGTAAGCTTTCTGCAAGCTTGGCTCAAGTTCCATGGTACGCCTCCCACGAATGTCTCTCACCTTTTAACGACGTGCCTTATCATTGTGCACATTGCGCATGTGCAGATATACCAGCGGCTGCAGGCCACCAGGAGAAGTCGTCCTCCTCGTCCTCCAAACGCTCTGACGAGGAGCCACTGGCGAACGAGTTGCGAGCCGCCGTTCGTAGTTCACGCAACTGGAGCGGCAGAAAGTGGCCGCTGACTGGCGGCAGCGCCTCGGCTGAGGGACTCTCGGGGACCAGCTCTGCGGAATACTACAATGAGCGACCGGCGCCACGTGAGCAGAAAGCCATGCTGGACGACACCAACTCATCCGTTGGCAGGCGTGGCCTACCAGGCTTTCGGCATAGCGTGAGTAGTTCCCCCCCAAAAAAACCGAGTTGTGCGGGTTATACTGTACAACTAAAGCATAGCAAAGCATGTATGTTTGAGGAGATGTGCGGACCGCATATTCGTTTAGAAATGCAGGAGACACAGTGGTCTGTTTTCGATGTCTGCGGCCTATTTGGTTATTGCTGACTTGAATCGAACACGAATGGTCCGACCTTTACACGTCCCTACTACTTATCGGCGTCGTATAGTTTCGGTTGTTTTGGTCATCCTCAAAGTGATTACAATCTAATCCTTGTTATCATTAGTTGAACTAATCTCTGAGTAATCAAAGTGCCTCTCCCACTGATCTCATATCTCCAGGAGGGTTTCTGCTGCTACTGACTACGTTTTTCCTAACTTGGATTACCCTTAAAGATCCCCGATGCCGCTATTCAATCTGGCCTAAGCATTAACCACGGAAATCAGCATTTTGCAAAACGGGGTCTGGTACGGAACGGCTGATGGTCTATACGGTCCTTCTTATTCGACTAGGAGCCGATCGAGCACGGACTCTTCAGCGACCGCCAACCGCTGCTGTCGACTACGCTGGTGGCCGTGCAAAAGCCCCGCCACCCGCGGCTGATGGCGGTGGGTGTGCTGGCGGTCGTCGCTGCCCTGGCCGTAGCGATTGTGTCGCTGATCGTAAGAAACCGCGCTGTGGTGCCCGTGCTCACCAAGACCGCCGTGTGCTCCACCGACGACTGCATTGAGCACGCTCGCCATCTCATCGCCACGCTGAACACCTCGATGGATCCTTGCCACGGTGTGTCTGGGCATTGAACGTGTTCTCGAACGAATGCTGCGTCGGCCACCGCATGAATTCGGCCTCACGATGCAGCGTGCATTTAGAGAACTGTGGAAACCTCGTGACTAATACACTTGGATGCTGTCGGAAGTAACTGAATCTGAAATCACTGCAAGACACTATTGGTCTGCAAAAGGCTCGTAAAAACGTGCAAGGGACTAATAGGCGCTGTGTAGATGGTAGGGTAGCGATAGAACAGGATATTGGCAAGCCCTTTCAAGAGCCGGAAGGCCTGATTAAGAAACTTCAAGGCATGCTGCCTCTAACCTTACAGGTATGATTGAGCTGATGGAGCTGTCATAGCTTGTCAATAAGCATAATGTAAACGACATGAAGAAGCATATTACAGGGAGTAGGTAGCACTCTATAAAGAAGGGAGGTAGCTTAAAATCCGTAGCTTTCAGGATAACGGAGTGGCAGTCCAAGAGAAGACAGGCGTATTAGGGGCGGCAGAAAGTTAGGTGGGAGGATGAGGTTATGAATTAGAGGAGCTAGCTGTTGGCCAAAATCAGATTTACGCCCCATAGGACTAGGGTTATGACATCATGACCAATATGAAGAATACAGTTGAAATAGCCGTGAAATCCTACAAAGATCTCTACCGTAGCCGAAATAACCAGCAGGCTAATGAAGAAGCCAGGGTTGCGGACAAATTGGGCATCCTGTCTCGAAAGAATGAGAAAGTAAAGAAATCCTTATAGGCGGTGCAAAGATGGAAAACGCTGTTGTGGGTGAGCAAGTAGCAGTTATATTGTAGGACGTTGGGGACATAGTGCTAATACAACTTGCCACGTTGTACACGCTGTGTCTTATCGAGTTTGAGAATACCGGATTCTTGGAACCACGCTAACACCGTTATAATTCATAAGAAGGGGGTGATGAAAGGCTTGATAAATTGCACATCGATCAGTTTACTGTTCTTGTTTTAGACCAAGCTTAGATTTTAGCCATCCAATAATCCAGACTGGCTTTCGGAAAGTTTGTGCATATTCACACCATCAGTGAGGTGATATAGGAATCTGGAGAATACAACCCACCTTTATACGATTTATCTTTCATAGACTACGAGAAAGCAGTCGACTGTTGAAACCCGCAGCAGCCATGCAGGCATTGAGTAACCAGTGTGTAGGAAAAGCCGATGTAAGGGTAATGGAGAATATCTATGGCGGCTCCACAGCGACCACAGTCGTTTACAAGGTATAAACGGTGGCAGCCAAGGAGACATGATTTCTCCTGTACTGTACACCGCGTTTTTCCAGGAGATATCGAGAGATTTGTATTGTGAAAAGCAGGGGATGAAATGTACCGTAGAGTACCTTATCAATCTCCGATGTGCTTTTGACATTCACTTGCTAAGTAACCCATAGGTGGAATTTAAAAGCTTGATCGAGGACCTAGACTTGCGGATCAGCGGTGTGGATCTAAAAGTAAAGTTGAGAAATTCTAAACTAATGTTCAGAAGTCTCGGAAGGGAGCAAAACATTACAGCAGCCTGCGAAGCATTGAAAGTGGTAAGGAAAGAAGTGGAAAGTGCATCGATTTGGAGCATGTACTGACCTCATATCCTGAACGCGATATTGTACTAGGGATACGATTGAGACGAAGTGGATTTGGCAGGCGCTGTCAGTGTGTGCCTCAAGAGGAAAGTGAAAACGGCTGTTTCTTACCGCACTATTGAGAAAGGTGGAGGCTAACGAAAAGGATTGAACTTATATTGAGGACATCGCAGGAAGCTTAGGAAAGGAAAATGACAGGTGTAACGTCAAGAGAGAGCGCTGGACTGTAGGGCATAGAAGAAGAAGCGACAAACAGGGCGCTGAACGTTAAACCGAGGTTACAACACGTGTAAATGTGTGCCAATCTTTGATGATACTGAATGCTTTTTTTTCCTAACGTCCAGACCATCAAACACGTTGCTCTGGCCTTCCATATTTTCAGAAAATCTAGCGAATGCTTTAGCAAACCATCTTTAGTTTTACCCGCAAGAGAAAGGGGCATGCTTAGCAAAGGGTATCATGTTAGGCTGGATCAACACGTGCGTTTTATGGACTTTATATTTTGGTTTTTAATGAGCGCTTTCATTTGTGACTTAACACATGTGCGATGATTTACTTGCGTACTTCAAATAAAGCCCAGTTGTAAGCACAGTGCCGTGTTTGTCTCCATGTTGTTGAATGCCATGTTGTCCAGCGCTGTTGAAAAATGGTGGTTACGGATTGCCAACTCACCCAATCTGCCGTTCTTCGAAATCAGACTGAGTCAGGGAAAAGGAAAATATTGGAGGACGCTTAAGCTTCGTCTTAAGCTTCGGCGAGTCGCGTAGCCCGTTGGACAATTTAAGGAAAGGACGCCTGTCTCATATCTCGGCGGACACCCGAACCGCGCCGTAAGGGAAGGAAAGGGAAATGAACAATTGCTTTTAAGGAAAGGAAATGACGCCTGTCTCACATTTCTCGCAGGACATCAGAATCGCTCCGTAAGGAAAAATCGACCAATCAATCAATCCATCGATCAACTGATCAATCAAATGACCGATCATTCAATCGATAGATCATTCAATCGATCGATCGATCGATCAATCAACCGATCGATCAATCCATCAATCAATCAATGCTTAACGCTATCGCGTTAAAATCTCTTCCCTTACGGCGCGGTTCAGGTGACCACCGTGTTGCGCCATTTTTAGCTCACGGCCAAAGACGCCGATGCCGACGACATCGGCTTTTCTGTGACACGAGCTTCTTAATGCTGTCGCATTAAAACACTATGTTTCAGAAACTGCTTGGTTCCTTGATCAGATTTGACTGCGGTTGAGTTGCAGCTAGAATCTTTAAGACCTAGTCTAGACATCGGCTAGGTTACTAAACGTATAACGCGGATGTAACAGGGGGAAAGGGTTCCTAAAGAACAGTTAAAATTGGTCCGCGTCCACTGAATATACTATTACTCAAGTAAGAACCTTTTGCGCGAGGGCGGCTAAGTTTCCAAGGCAATGGAATCCTCGAAATCAATCTTGTGGTCAGACGCCTCGCAGTGTTCCGCCACCGCTCTTCGATCCCTGTTCACTTGTTTGACATCCGCTTTGCGTTGCTTCATTATTTCGGCGAATTTCATGGTTTCGCCAATGTACGAGGCCGAGCACTTCGTCGCCGAGGATCTTGTGTACCACGCATTGAGCCTTTTCTTTCGGGTGACGGTCTTTTGGGCGGGGAAGGAGGCGTCCGACGGTGGAAGTTGGTTTTTGTGCCGTTTCTACCCTTTACTTTCTCAGAATATGATCCAAGCTTTCACTTATCCCTTTTACATAGTGAATGCAAACTCGTTTTTGTCGGCGGAAGAGTGGAATCCACGACCTACGCTCAATGATCCGGCGGATTACTAAACGAGGGCTTAAAAAGGCAAGCTGCAATTCGCCCGCAGTCACACCTAATGAAGGAAGTAAGTAGGCTCAGAAACGTTGTGTTTTTGTTTTTAATTTTTTGTTTTGGTTGGCGTTCTTTCTAACTTAAATTCCTTTCTGTACCGGACAGAACGCTGTAGAGTGCTTTCTTTTGAGTCATCCTAGTCGAAATTGAAACTAGTGGGCATCGGCAGGTTATATGCAATGCGAAGGCAAGGTAACCGCTGACCTCTTAAGGTAACTGAGTCAATTAAGAGACTCCAAGTGTAGCAGAGGTCATCAAGAGTTTCAAGTGGGCTGTACGGTTCGTAAGTTTGTGGGGAAAAGGTGGCCGCAGCTGGCAAAGGACATGGCTAATTGGAGACCAATGAGAGAAAGAGAGCTCTATAACTGAGAAACAGAATTCAGCCAATGTGTAAATTCGCTGACATGCTACTCTGCGTGGGGAAGGGATTCGGGAAAAGATAGATGGATTGAGAGAAGTGTAGGAAAAGGGATGACAACCCAAGCAGCACAGGTCATCGGCCCAATATTGCAACAGGATGGTCCCATCCTGGTCCTTTGTAGGGCCAGCTTTGCCAATATAGTTCCAATGTTGGGCCAATTCTGCTGCTTGGGAATGTTCACTGCATAGATAAAGCACAGTGAGAGTGCTGAAAGGAGGGATTACAGCTTGTTCAGGAGACCAATGTCACTTAAATAATCAAATAAAGAGTTCATAGAACGTCTATGCTGCCTATGGCAGGCTAAGGGTCCTAATACACAGTCGAGTGTTAGCCGCCGTTGAGTGAGTGATTCCATAAGATGTTCATAACGTGCACATACCTCAGCGTACGTTAGTAATTCTTTCAAAATATCCTCCACTGAATGTACTGAGCCGCAGTTGTTGCAACACAGACTGTTCGCTTGACTCAAACGTGAATGTAAGGGGTTTGTAAATGCAGTGTAACGTAAACTATAGGACATCGTCCCACAGTGGGCATTGTTAGGCTGGGGATGATGATGACTATGCTCGGCTTGTTAATGTACGGCCATGCTTGAAATACCGAAAAGGATGTGACAATGTAGATAGAGATCAGCGCTATCAACAGCACTTTATTTGGGAAAACGCAAAGCTAATGCCTTAGAACCGCATGAAAACAAGGAAACAAGACATACGCGGTGTGCACAAGGAGGCATGAGACAAAACATGTATGGCCGAAATAGATTGCAATTAAAAGCGTGCAGCACGATTTGATTATGACGATTATGACTTGAGAATAAACCTGAGATACTGAGATAATCTGTTCTTGGTGCGATGCATTTAAGGAACCATATAACTTTGATCCTACCTAAAGGTCTGCCCGAGCTGATCATTCTTGGAAGGTGTGCGAATAAAAGTGTCAAATCACTAGTGAATTCCAGCGTTCTTTTTTACAAAAAGAAATGGCCATGATTGAAAAAAAAATCTCGGATGAGATAGTGCCCGCATTGCCAGCATGTTTTGACGGAGCTTTAGGAAAGTGTTTCTGTAAGTGTCATGGAACCTTCTTTCCGTGTGTTTAATCTACATATTGAAACAAATGTAGCGCTTATATCCACATTTTTGTGAATAAGTTGCTTTGATTGTTTTTTTTCAGTATCCGGTTTGAATGCATTTCCAATATTATATTATTTTTTTATTAATTTCACTTACAGCGTTGCGTTTTATTTTGCGATGTACTATTTGTATCACATTTCTGTTCCCCACCTACAATAATGCCCATCTTGATGCAGATGGGAAGGACAAGCGAGACGATACACACACACAAGCGCTACCGTCTCTTTTGTCCTTGTCTTTGCGCTATAAACACCTCTACATTAAGGTGAGCTACCAACACTCCCAACAGGAAGTTTTAATGAAATTCTGCCCATTTAAAAAGCGCCGTAGTTACCAGGGTAAACATAAATAAACAAAAATAAACAAAAACAAATGAAACCTCATTCCGTCTGCGTCTGCCGTGTTGGATGGAAGCGAAGCGAAAAAAGGCGCCCGTGTGCAATGCAAAATCAGTGCACGTCATGCATAGTCAGTGCACAGATTATGTGTTGATTTGGTGCTTAAATCCCGTAATTTGGTACTTCAACCACCAGGCTAGGACACGTTTGCAGCCCAATGACTAAGATTTTGTAGTTGCACATCTCTCACCTCTCAGCAGCCGGGCACGTGGCTTCCACTCAGAAGCCCAACGCGATATATCATTTAGTTGCCATTAAGTGTCCACAAAGGGGTGCATCTACTCTGCGGAAGGTTGCAGCGCAACCTTGCATTAGTCGCATGGCTCGTCTTGGCTGCGGCGCAGACTTCCACGCTTACGTGTGTGGCAAGGGACCGGCTGTGGGCGCCGACGTTCTATCGGCGATGCGGACAGCGCGCCAGCAGGGCCGGGAGTTGGTACTGGCGCTGAGCCACGCCCGCTTCTCGCTTTTCGCGAAGCACCGGTCTACGGCCGCCTTCAACGCACTGAAGACGCTGGACGCGTGCACGGGCAGGGACGTCGACCAGTCGCCCGAGCAACTGGCGGCCTTCATGAGGGACCGGGGACTGCGCTGGCCCGAAGCCTCCAACATCGCGGCAAAAGTACGCGGGCCCCATCGGGCTCTGCTCGCTAGCCTCATGTTTTTTTTTGTGTGGGCGCTGTAACGTCACAGCTCAAAACACGAGTGTCCTGGAACCCCTAAAATCAACGAAACGTAGCACTGATTAATGCTTGTTGGGCTAGCTGGTTAAACATGACTTCAGTGGCAGCGCAGGTAGGAAGAAGGGACGGGATAGGACACTGCGGGATACGTACAGAGCTCTTAACTTTTGTGTCCTATCCCGTCCCTTCTTTCTACCTGCTATGCCACTGAAGTAACACTGACTTTGCAGAAAGCATACACTGCGATCAACCTTTGCAGTAAGGATTAATTAATCACTAGCGTCTATACAAGCGTAGCCATACGGCTACAAAACTCCGGACCAGGACGAATTTTTCATCAACTACGATGTTTCTGTGAAAGCTGTATAGATTTCCTTGCAGCCGCATGCCTGCTCTTGGCTAGATGCCATTGAGTAATCGCTCCTTTATTTAAAACATGCCCCATCCAGGGGGATCCCCCTAAACATTTACCCATAAAAATATTTATTTCCATAGCTTTACGGGCTACGTATAAGCCCGAAACTCAGTACGGTCTATGCTGTAGCACAAGCACTGGCAGAAATACACGAAACAGGCTCCTTCCTTCAAACACAGTTTACGCGTTGTCTAACGAGTGTTGGTAGGCAAGGAATGGGCATGGCTGTTAGAGATCGTTGTAGGGGAAAACCGAACAGCGGCAGGACATTGACAAGACAAGCGTTGTCTATCTCCTGCCACTGTTGCGCTGATCCAGTACAATGAATGCATACGAAGTCGGCCAAATTTCAGGTTTGTTGTTTCTGATCTCTGTTGTTGTTTCCCTCTGGCACACAACAGGTATAGCTTCCTGCCACTATCGCCATGATTGAACGTACATTCAAGCCACTTGCTTCGATTACTGATGTCCACATCTGTATGTATTTTGCTGTTCTTAAGAGTTGTGCTATCGCTTGGATGCTCAGGAGCGCGGTTAGAACTCTTTTAAGAGGACGGTACATTATACGAGGATTTGATAAAATAAACGGTACACTTAGACTCAGCAGACTTCGATTTTTTTCAGCCTACAGTACTTTGGATGGCACGCGAGGTTCCTATACTTTACGCGAAGGAAACCTGAATGCTTAATAGCCTGAGTACTGCGAGTCCTGTGCCCGTCAAAGGACTACAGGTGTTAAAATTGTTCTGAACTCCTCCACAACAGCGTCCGTAATAGTCGGCAATATTGCGTGTTTTTCTGGCGTATAAAAAAAATCTGTTGACCTTTACCCTTGCGGCAAATGCTGACTTCAGTGACCGCTGGAATGATGCCAAGCGCTGATGCCAGTCGGAGTGATATTTACTCCGCGTAAAGGTGTTCGTCACGCATAGCATCCTTCTGGGATCCCTTTACTTCCCCTACAGATAGTCAATTCTTAGAACCTCCAAAACTGGCCAAGGTTGAGACCTGTGCCGCGCCTTTGCCCGCCAGGTTCGGCTGGCGCAGGTGTTGGACGCCCTGTTCAACCTGGCCGTCAACTGGCGACTGGCGTTGTGGTTCGACGTGCGTGTCTCGTACCTCGGCGCGGACGGGAGGCTTGTGATGACCCTGGACGAGGCTGGGCCAGTGCCCCTCTACCGCATGGAGCAGCTGTCCGACCTGGGCGAAGGCAGTTACGGCAAGCTTGTTCGCGCAGTCGCCGCCTTGCTCACAAAAGGTCCGGTTGGCTGTCAGATTTTTTGATCAGCCAAGTTGATTATTAGTGCAGCATATCAGTTTCGCATGTTCAATTTCTCCAGCGGCCGCTATCCTGATGTCCGTTTTCACGTGTCCGCAAACTTGCATGCATCAGTCCTCCCATCTATGCGTGTACAGACTCAGCCAAGAGTAAAGCGTATCCCTTTAAAACAATCGTACTCGCATCTTTGTTGGCGTACAGGGTCGCTCACTAGGAAAGGGAACACGGGAGCTGCCGATAGCCGGCGAGAATGAGCTGCACCAGGCACAGGCGTGGAAGGAGAAGCCTGTGGGGCGCATTGCGCATGCGCCTCTTACACCCACTTTCCCAGGCTCTCACCAGCGGTCGCTTTAGGCGATGACCGGCAACCGCTCTGCCGCGTTCCTTTTCCTAACGGGCGACCCGCTGCATTACATAGATGGCCGCGCAGGCGGGAGGCTGGGTTACGGATGTTGTCCAAGTGGCGCTGGAAGGAGTATTTTAAGACGAAGTAGTAGAAGAAGGGCCTAGATAGAATACGTGGACTTCCAGAGGTGCATATCCCTCGTTGATCGTTACAAGTATTTGGGAGTTATAATTACACCTCATTTAGGGTGGAATGAACATATGGAGTACATACAAAGAAAGGCAATGCGCACGCTTGGGTTTCTACCCAGAAAAATTGGAAGGTGCGCGAAAGAAACCAAACTCTGGGCATAGAAAACTTATGTCCGGCACATACTAGAATACACGGCTCCTGTCTGGGACCCACACACATTAACAAAAATTACTAAGCTAGAAAAGGTTGAAAGAAAATCAACCACGCTTACAGAAGGCGCACATCCCCTTCAGCCCTCCGACAAAGCTCTCGATCGCTTGGAACCCCTAGAATCCAGGCGCTCTCAAGAAGGGCTAAAATTATTCTATCAGCCCTTCCACAATAATCTAGGAGTAAAGAAAGACTTCTATATCGAACTTGTGAACGCACCATCGACAAGGTAGCAGCGTAGCAAAAAAAGTAAGAGAAGTCTCGAGCAACACAACTTGCCTCCAAAAATCACTCTTTGCTCGCACTTGGAACGCCCTACCCTCTGACGCTGTGTTATCCCCCAACGTTGCTTCGTTCTTGAATGCGATAGCGAAGCTACCAGCGATTTCTATATATATATATATATATATATATATATATATATATATATATATATATATATATATATATATATATATATATATATATATATATATATATATATATATATATATTACGGAAGCCAACAGTCACCGAATCCAAGGGGCGTAGGGGAATGTTTTTAATCTTTTTTTTTATTTGTAGTGCCAATCAATCGGTTTTAAAAAAATTACTTTAAGTAAAGCAGCAGAAAAAACAACCATGCCGCCGGTGGGATCCGAACCCACGACCTCCGAATATCGCGTCCGATGCTCTTACCAACTGAGCTACGGCGACAGCTGTCCAAACTGCTGCTTTCGTGGGTATTTATGTTTACTGCGTGCAAGCGAACGTTGAGAGTGTTCACCAGCGCCACCCTCGACCATAGCGGTGGACGTAGCACGTCCTGTAATACCGCGAGTGTGACGTAGAACGTCATCTAACGGCGAGGGCGGAAACTGTGCGAGAACCCTCTTATGCTACCTATGGCATATATATATATATATATATATATATATATATATATATATATATATATATATATATATATATATATATATATATATATATATATATATATATACGATACACGGGCGTACATGCCGTCACCACTGTTTGCGCCTGCCTCAAAGTCTGAATCACTGCTGTGATCGGTGTTTAGTTCTTGTGCGGGTGCTAGTTCGCTGCAATGACGTCTTTCGCTCTTCCTCTAGTCAGTATTAAAAGTCACTAATTTTCTTACTTTGCACATTCCGCAATGATTGTTGGCTTATTTCAGTGTTGTAAACTACACATTTGAATTTATATTTCGCCCATGCATTGTTTGTACTGTTTTATGCTTTTTGTTGTATTCTTGTATTCAAAAATGAATTGTTACGTGTTGTGGCTACCATATAAAGCACTCCTGCCCAAGGCCTCGCACTGAGGCCAGCAGCACTTGATAAATAAATAATAAATACTAATAATATGGGGGAATGCCTGCCCCTGTGTAGCTACAGAGGCTTAAACAAATCAAAACCAGTGAATTGGACGAAAGAAAAGGAAACCAATAATGTGTTTTGAAGTCGAATGCCAATTAGGAAAAAAAAACGTGGTATATGTGGTGCGTAATTACAAAGCGAGCGCCGGGAGACGCGCACAACATGTTGGCTGATGCCAAAAATGAACCCCAGGCGGCGGGTGCCATATGAACGAGAAAGAAAGAAAAATGACGGATGATTTGGCGTGGTTAAACCAAACTGAAGCCAATACCCTACTGTAGCTTACTGAACCTTACCATACCATAGCACACCATACCATATATACCATACCATGCCATATCATGTCATACCATGCCAAACCATAACATACCATACCATACCATACCATAGCATACTATATACTATATACGTGGCGGTGACTGGAATCCGGAGAGCACGAAGACAGCGAAAAATGGCCTCTAAACAAAACTGTATTTTGGCTGACTTGCGCCCACAATTCTACAGAATCACTCGGCGGCGGCGTGGCAAAAAGCGTGCTCGGCGGCCGTCGAACAATGTCCGCCGTTGTCGGCCGTGCTCAAGTTAAAGCTGATAGTGAACTTTCGAAATAAAGCGTGCAAAGTTACTAGAACATTGTGGAACAAGGTAGAATTGGCTCCGCCTGGATGCAATCAGAAGAGATTAATCTGGTCGCGTCTTGCATCCACAAGCAAAGTGATAAAACGGCGCGGCGGCAGCTTTGAAGAATGAACAAACGTTACAAAGATTCGTGGCAATGGATACTATCCCATGCCATGCCCACTATCCCCCACCATACCATAGAATAGGTTTTCTGGCACGCAGGCAAAGCACAGCTTCGAGACGGCGCCATCAGCGAGCTCCGCTCAGACGAGTCGGCCATCAGGAACGTCGTTCTGTCCACCGACGACCCAGACGAGCAAGACGACTGGCTGGCCGCTCACGGCCCTCACCTTGAGTGGAACGTGTCGGCTGACGAGTGGACGGCTTTGGTCAGCAAGTACCTCGCCGCTAGTGGCTTTTCGGCCGCCTCGAACGTCGCGATCCTCGTGGTACAGCGGCTTCGGCTCAAGGCGCTGGCCATCGCCCTGAACCGTGTGCCGCCCGACAGGCTGCTGCGGGTGGTGGGCTGGACGCTCGCCTACGCCTACGCCTGGATCGTCGACCCGGCCCTGGACACGTTCGAAGAGTGGGGCGCCGCGCCGAGCTCCGAAGACTTCACGTCGCACGCCCTGTGCTTCCTGGCCGTGCACGAGTCCCACGGCATCACTATGGTTCGTGACTGGAGCTGGGTTGTTGAAATGACTTTTGTGGGAGCTAGTTAATAACTGTTGGCTGTGGGCGTTGTACGTCGTGTGCGACAATATGCGCGTTCACCTGCAACCAATGAGCAATTGATCCTAATGGACCACATTCCCAGGCATGTGGAACTGCAGTACGGCTCGTCGACGAAATTTTTAGTGAGCTATGGTTACAGCTTCATCCAAAAATGCAAAGCACTGGGGCGCCATTTAGTGACAAGTAACAAAAAAAAACACATCATATGCAATTCGAAGGGAGCGTTGTTTTTATCGAAGGGCGCTCTGGAGACAGCGTAATCTAAAACAGAACGCCATGCGCTTAAAGGGCAATTGCTCGAATCCTTGGAGCTTAAACGGCCCGGATGTATGAAGGCTGCAGGTAAAGCGTCATGCGAAAACTGCAAGCTTGCCAAGCGTAGGTTTCTCCGCAGCACACACGGGCGGGCAGCCCGATGATGACGTCATCGACCGGGGCGGTATATTTCCAACATAGAATTGTTTGCTTGTTGAAGGAAGCCAATGCCGCCGATGGTGAAGGCTGCGACGCTCGCTCAATGCACGGTAGGATGTGGGCGAAGGCAACGGAACTTTGTAACGTCGCAAACGATGACGTCATCGTCTAGCTTGTCCGTACGCCTTCGATGGCTTTACAAGAAGCGTGAAATTCGTCTCTACTTTAATCGGTGATTACGTGACCATTTTAAACACTAACGCAAAACAATATGGTATGCTTCACCTCCAAACTTTGATACATCCCAAACCTTGTCGTTTACCGAACTCTGAAAAAAGCGTTTAGCTTCCCCTTAACAACAAACCACAATATTTTCACGGGTGCGGGATACACTGATAATGACAAGATTGTAGACCAAGGTGGTGCCTCAGTTTGTTCTATGCAATTTAAAGTCATAAATTTTCTTGTCGTCGTAATTTCAGTGCTTAATCCTTTCAGTACGAGGCAACATCTTATTTTCATCACAACATTGACACATTTTGGTCATTTGTCAGTCCGATTAAGATTACCCCAAAGCTTCACCTGAATTCTTCGCGTGTCGCTCTTATTTGTAGAGCCTCAAATTTTGTGTCTACTGTTTTGCCTTGGGTCTTGCAGTCCAAGATACACTGCTGCTATCCATGCCGTAGATTTGCAAAGGTCTTGTTGAACAAGTTGCAGTGACTTTCCGCTGTTAGGCTGCTGACAGGAAGGTGCTTGTTTCCCGATCTAACTGACGCCCCTCTGCATCTGTAGTTCGGACGCGTCATCACACACGGCTCGCTTGAGGGATCTGCGTGCTGACTGACAACTGTATTTGTGCAGGCTGCTCCCGTGTTCCTGGAAACTTTCCGCGCTGAGGAACGGGGTCGAGTGGTGGCCGTGCTCAACCGGACGGCCGAGGCATTGACGAACCTTCTGCGCGGTTCCAGTGTCATCGCGACGGAAACCAAGAGAGACGCGATGCTCAAGATTGCCGTGCATCTGTACAGGAGTTTCTGGCCGCCGGAGCCATTCGTACAGTTAGAGGTTAGAGGCGCTTGATGTCTCACGATGCCGGTCACTGAACCGCAAAGTAAATTAACTCTGGGGCGGCCTGAACTATTGGTGTTCAGCGCGAACAACGACCGTTGAGAAACAGGGACCTACAATGAAATTGTGGCCTTCTCTTGTCACACGGAACATTTGGACTCATCCGCTGGTGAAAATGGAATAGTTACTGGCACACATTAAAGCTCGATTGGGACCGATTGAATGGCCTCTATGTAGTGAGTGCGGAACTAGCCCATTCCACCGTGGATGGGGTTCCTTGTCCTAACCGGGCCAACAAGTTCTGCAAAAAAATCACTAATTCGTTACAGATCGAAGTGTCTTAACAATGGTGTTATTCAATTACTATGAAAATTGCTGTAACGTTTCCAATCGGGGACCGCAACTCGGACGAAGTCTGTGCGAAAGTAGCGCCAGACTGGACGAGACCACATTTGTGACCGGCGACTGACTTTCGCCTAACTTTTCGTAGGTGCTCGATCTGCTGTACAGGGAGTTCCCGAGTGACACCCGCTCGTTCTTTGCCGCGTGGCTGGAGTCGCGCAAGGCCCTCCGGTCTTCTACGGGAAACCTTTACTACGGGAGCCTCATGTTGGCCAAGTATGTGGCTCCGGAACTTTAGCTCGCTAGTATGTGCGCTCAGTGGAGCTTGCTGGCTTTGCACAGGGCATGGGGACTTCAGTAACTCCTGCTACACTGCATGTACTCGTGACGCTTCCGCTTTCGCATTTGAGCGGTTGCTCCGACGTCTTGGTCATGAGAACATGTTGGTGGGCTTAATCGTTTCTATGGCGACATAATCTAAAGGGAAGCAAAATGACCATACTTCGGTAGTACCAAGTTTTTTGTGCACATTCACGTAGTCTATCACCACATTTGCAACGGCCAGGGGCCATCCGATCATAAAACCCAAGAAAGAGCATACAGGGCTGGCTGTGCTAGGAACACTTCAACCATCAGCCTCTAAAGCCATCAGCTGCAGCTCTTACTCTCGAAGGTGTCAGTGCAGGTGATAGAAAATTTTCAAGCTTTTTAGTTCTCGAGTTTCATAGCTAAGCAGAGATGAAGATGATAGTGATGACCAGTTGACTGCAGCGGTAGCCTGGTGGTTGAACATCCCTATGCGGGAGGTGCGGGGTTCTATCCCCAATGCCGCCAGGTACCCATAGGTGATACAATGGGTAAAAGCTTCAACTGGCCTGGAGCTCGGCTTCCTTAGGGTGAGAGGCTTGAGAAATGGGGCTTTGTACCCATCTTGAGCAAACGAAAAATACCTTGTGCGATGGCGCTCTTTGACCGCAGTTTCCCTTGCGCCATAAAAATTCACTATCATGAGTGATGCCGGCTTACAGGCTAATCACCACAGACACGATTTGAAGATTTTATTTTGCTGCTGTGCATACGCATCCTTTCAAATGGGTCTTCAGTCGTCAAAACCTGCGGCATCCGGTCCGGCGTTCCAGATACCGGTGGCGTTCGGCGCGGGTCATCTACCTTTACGCGCTGAACCTGGTGCTCTTGGGGCTGGCTACAGTGTTTCCGCCCTCGTACCTGAGCCGAGGGTCGCACGTGATGACGTACGCGGGCCTGGGCTTCCAGCTGGCGCGGCAGCTCGCACGCGCCGTGGACGAGAGGGGACGAAGCCGCGACCACGCCGGCCGCCCCCTCATCTGGCGCACCAAGATTGGCACCACCGTGCGTATACCAGGGAGCTTTGTGAGCATGCCAGTTTAGAAGCGCCTGATGTATCAATGCGCGGCACTGTGAATGGTCCGGGAGTGTGGTTAGATGACTGCCACGCCACTTAGCAGCATTCAGATGGACTGCTCAGCCTTCTCCACAGTGTTCATTTGGTCGTCGTTATGAATGCTTCGCACCTACCGCTTTACGCATCCACTCTCGGACACCGTCTACCAATAGCAATTAATCGACTGACGTGTATGCATGAAAAAAAAATTTGCTGGAAGCGCATTCGTAAATAGAAAAAAAAATTATTTGTCACCTTGCCAGCCAATCAGATGGCATTAGTCTAGCTTATGAAAAATGCATGTCTCCGCAAATCTACGCATTTCTGTTACATGCTGTGCTTGACCGCACCGTAATAAATCTTTTTGCCCAAGTCTGCACACCGCAAACTTTTGTCCATGACTGTACAAAGGTGTGGCTTGGTCTCCTTGGCGGAAAGTGTTTATATAGCAGGTAACGCCGCTTGCCACAGGGCCAAGGGGAGCACAACACGAGTGCTGGGCATCAGTTGTCTTTTCCTTTTGCAAACCGCAGTTGGTGCGGGGCCAGGAAAACGAAAATAAGTACAAAAATAGAATACACGTAAGGACAGAACACAATCAAGAATGCGTGTATCTATTGATGGTTGGACTTTGAAAGGCATTTGTTAAAGGTCCGCGTCCTTATTATCCTTTCTATTTGTCATGTTGTTACTAGAGCTGTTAACCAGCTAAAATGGCTGGGGCTCAACGTATGTAGTTTAGTTTAGTTTAAAGGGGATTTAACGTCCCAAAGCGACTCAGGCTATAAAGGACGCCGTAGTGAAGGGCTCCGGAAATTTCGTCCACCGGGGGTTCTTTAACGTGCACTGTCATCGCACAGTACATGGATGTCCAGAATTTCGCCTCCATCGACATTCGACTGCACCAGCCGCGATCGAACCCACGTCATTCGGGCCAGCAGCCGAGCGCCTAACCACTCAGCCACCGCGGATGCTCGGGGTTCAACGTGGCTTGAACCTAGTTATACGATCGGAAGATCTGTTAAGCATGGTCTCCGCTGTCTCAAATCAAATGTCAAGGTCAAGGGTAAAGGTGAAAGATCAAGGTTAGGTACCCAACTGTCAGTCACATGATCACGGGGTCATACAAGCATAGCTTGGGCCATTTCACCACGCAGTTAAGTTTGGTTTGACCTTGTGAGGCATTGAAGGTCATTGTCTACATAGTAGTGCCCACTCTCTCAAATAAGATGGCAAGGTCAAGGGTCAATTGAAGACAGGTACCCAATGGTCATAGTCATATGATCACGTGATCATACTACCATAGCTTGGGCCATATCACCACGCAGTTAAGTTCTGTTTGACTTCGTGAGGCATTGAAGGTCATTGTCTATGTGGTGCCCACTGTCTCAAATCAAATGTCAAGGTCATGGGTCAAGGTCAGGCATCCAGCGGTCTATAGTCATATGATCACGTCGGTATACTACAATAGCTTCGGCCATACCACCACGGAGTTAATTTCGGTTTGACCTTGTGATGCATTGATGGTCATTGTCTATGTGCTGCCCACTGTCTCAAATCAAATATCAAGGCCATGGTCAAGGTCAGGTACCCAGTGCTCTATAGTCGTATGATCATGTGGTTATACTACCATAGCTTGGGCCATACCATCACGCAGTTAATTTCGGTTTGACCTTGTGAGGCACTGAAGGTCATTGTCTCATCCACCTCGAAATCAGAAACTGTACACCGAGGAGCAGAGCTCTCGCTCTAGAAAAAAAAATGTGCGTGGTTTCTGTGCTGTCTTGCGTCACGTGACTTTGAAATCGAAACGTGCCCGCGCCTTACTACTGCAGAGTCGGGAGTGTCGGGTGTCCAAGGCGAACACTTCGGCCGAGCAGCGATTCTTGACAGACCTTTTTGCCCTGGACCTGTCCCTGGTGGCCATGAACTCCGCGGCGGCCGTTGACGAGTCGCCGCTGCAGCTGAAGTCTCTGGAAGGGCTGAGTGTCACGCAGACCTTCTACGTGAGCTACTGCAGCCACTTCTGCGAAGAGCAGCCGCACAACCAGGCACGCGCCATGTGCAACCTGGCGGCCAACGCCTCGGCCTTCGCCCAGGCATTTTCCTGTCGTGTGAGCGGTGTGACTACCCACAAGTGCCTGTTTTTCTGAGCCGAAGGACTTACAGCATCGGGGCTCAGCATACGACATCGACCCTGTCGCATTAGTGAAGAATACCGTTGTTCTTTTCGGAACTTTCCATTTAGCTTTAGCAGCACCCGATTGCGAGCGGAGAGACTTGTGATCTGTGTTAGATTATTGTTCAATGCGATGGCTGACACCATGCTTGTACGTGGACAACGGCTATGCTTCACGTTCTTGCGCTGGTGTTTTTCAAAACTCGTGTTATTATGAAGTGACATTAGTATTTGGTCAGCTTGTGATGAATGTTTTTGTTGCTTTGAGCCTCATTTGGGAATTATTTAAACTTTTTTTATCTGTGGAGATTAGTTTACTCGAAATAACCTAAGAGCTCAGTGATGTGCTTGGGACATTTTCTGTCAATCCATTAATCTCGTCAAAAGTAAAATTGTGAAGATGCAGTGCTCCAGCTTTTGGCTGTCATAAAGAAAAACCACATCTTCACTGTATGCATAGCCAAAGTGATCTCTCCGAATGTTAATGCGCTGCAGCTGCTGGGTTAGCGACCAGTTCGTGACCGCTTCACAGTAGTCAATAGAAGCACATTAAATTTTCCTTAGTGTAATTGTCTGCGACGCTGTGATCAAAATTACTGGCTTCTCCAGGAAATTGCATGGTACGCAGAAGCGATGGTTACGCCAGTGTCTTGGTTGGGCTGTCATTAACTTAGGATATAAGGTTGGAAGTATTTGCTACTGACCTAGTTTCAACAGCACAGCCAGCAGTGCACGCACGCTTCATCCGAATGATTTAGTGGACCTTCATAGTGAAGTCCAATTTTATTGAAACTTTACAACGGTTTCCAAAAATGTTTAGGTGGTAGGAACGCAGGCATAATGTGAGCAGGAGAATAATTAGGTGGCGAATTTTATCTGACCAGATCTCTCCTCACAACGAGGTGTGGCTAGATGGGATATTATTCTGTACAGTGAAGCGACGTTGTTAACAGCATCCTGCGATGCTGCAAGGACGCACAGCCGATGAGTCGAATGCAATTCCGATTTGAGGACGTGACATCTTCAGATCTTTCCGAACTTTATGTAAGGACCGTGCCGTGGCGCTGAGACTGTAGCGTGAAAACAAAGCTCCAACTCGTTCTGCAATGAATTGAAAGGACACACAATCATGCTGTGGACTGGACATTTCGTGCGGGCGCTGTATCCGACGTCCAAATAAATAACGAGATGCGGTGCCCTTGTAATGCACAAGGACTCTTTTCGTGTTGCTTTTTTTTCACACTAGCTGTTTGCCTTTCAGCGCTACAAACACCATTTCTAAGGCGATACGTTGAACCTACACCTCTCTAGACACGTTGTTTTGCTGATTCAGAGAGAGCGAGAGAAACAACTTTATTACGACGCAGCATTAAGGGTCGAGAATGCGCTAAGCAAGCGAGCTATGGAAAGAAAAATGTTAGATGCAACGTTAAGAGACCGCAAGCGGGCAGAGTGGGTGAGGGAACAAACACGGTTTAATAGCATTCTAGTCGAGATCAAAATAAAGAAATCGGCTTGGGCAGGGCATGTAATGCGTAGACAAGATAACCGCTGGTTCTTAATGGTAACGGAGTGGATTCCATGAGAACGCAAGCGTAGCAGGGGGCGGCAGAAACTTAGGTGGGCGGATGATATTGAGAAGTTTGCGGGCATACTGTGGCCGTAGCTGGCAGAGGACAGGATTAATTGGAGAGACATGAGAGAGGCCTTTGCTCTGCAGTTGGTGTAGTCAGGCTGCTGATGATGAAGGGTGACCGAAGCCAGCTTGTGCGTCTGCTGGTCAAATGTCAGCCACGCCCATTACGTTGTGGGAAGAAAGGTATGGGTAATGGTGCCGATGAATGGCAAAGGGGCATAAAAACAGGAAATGTCACAGATTAGGATATGGTTAGCGACAATTTAGGTGCGCAGGGTGTCCGCAACGATAGAGGAAGGAACAGACAGGCTTGAGGAGTGCATTTAAATGGGTGGGCGCAAGGATATTTAGTGGGGGGGGGGGGGGGAAGAGAGAAACGTCATGAACAGGAGAGACGCGAAATGTTTCTCTGATGTTGTCACAGGGTAGGTTTTACTTGTCGTTTGTGACTGAGAGTAGTGTCCCACGTTTGTGCTAAAGGCCAGGGGATCTCGGGAACCTTGCTTTTGAAGTTCGCTGAGCAATCCACTTCAGTGTGACTGAATAGGGACGAAAATTCGTGAGAGTTCCTTGTAGATCATCTCTTAGTTGCGCAGGAACACGACCTATATGAATTGAGGGTACATAGACAATTCTTGCAATGGGCGTATATGGCACAGCCGGACGGGTTAGCGGGTGCTTGGGAGACGTCTTGCATATTGGCGACTATCAGGAAGGTTTCTTGGGTAGCTGTAGGTAGGGGATTAGTGTAAGGACCCAGGGTGTAGGACACGGTCTGTTTTTTTAGACATAATATGATTTACTTGAAGGGGTGCGTTTTAATTTTACGCAAATTCAAATTTGCTTTTTGCGCAAGTCTCTATTTTCCCCACACAAGCGGGTCCTTGCCATGTTTCAACCGCGAACACTTAAAGGAATGTTTAAGGTGGGTTGCGGCAAAGAAAGCTATTTTCATTTATATTCACAAAATTTAACTAAATTGGCACGACATGGCAAGACATCGCTTAGGCCATGCGCTCGATTGGAGGACTAAGCCCTGCCGGCCATTTGGCCACCGCTGGCGCCGGCCAGCGACAAAAATGCACCGTCTCCGTTTCATCGCTTTTCGGCATTTCTTCACCCACACCCAAGCTTGACGGCGGCATCTAATCTCATGTGGCAACGTGGGCCCGTTGGCCCACGTTGCGGCACATTATCTGCGGCACATTATCTGAGGGCCGGCTATTTGAACGGCACTTCCCAGCGAAGCTTCCGGGGCACGACATCGCTTTGGCCATGCGCTCACACCAGTTCTACGCACAGGTCAGTTATCAACAACCTTCTAAATAGCAGGGTCATGCCCCACTGACTTCTTCTATACCTTGCGAAAATGTCGTGCTCTGTTGAATACCGTTTTTGCTTCACTGCGTGATGATCTGTTGATGCTTTGTGGACATGCCGAAAGGAACCCTGGCTCTTATCCCGCAGTAAACGCAGCCTGTACGGATTCCGACAGTGTCGATATTTCCGAAATTTGCGCAGTGGTTAAACGTTTGGAACTGAATGAGGCTGCATTCTTTCAAGAAGTGGAAGCTGTAAAAGAACAGCAAAATGCACTGAACGCGTCAGTGCAAGGTCTCTCTAGCAGAAGGGCTGTCCTGGAAAGTGATATGCATTCACCGAGACAAATTGAAACTAATGGGGTAGCCAACGCTCCAGGTGCTATTGACGTGTTGAGACAAGATTTGGCAAAACTTTAGAGTGTCGCTTGACGATGCGAGCAACAGATCTAGAAGAAACAACTCTCTTATTTTTGGCCTTGATGAATCCTCCACTGAAACTTGGTGCGAATCAGAATAAAATAGGCTAGCTTTCTGCCAAACGCAACTGGGTGAACACCTTACTTCCGAATGCATTGAGCTTACTCACCGGCTTGGTAAATTCAGAAAAGCAAAAACTGCCCTATCATTATGAAGTTCTGTAGTGTCAAGGATGAGGAGCGCATTCTATCCCGCGGTATCAAACTTAAGGATACTAGCTTTGCAATCCGTGAAGACTTCACGTGTGCCGTCAGAAGTTCACGATCTAAACTAGTACATGCCATGAAATGCTCTTTTAAACTAACTAAGCTACTCTTCAATAAGAGATGCTCCATATACGATTCTGCTCGAGACATGAATGTCGAATTTTAAGAATAGCAACGGGTGAGGCGCCTGTGCAATCGGTATTTAGTGTGAAGTCAGCATAAAGGGTGTTCAGCTCGCCATATTTCTGAGCTTATATTTTTTGGTCGTAAACTGCAGGAGCATTAAAAACAAGAACGATGAATTCGCTACTCTTGTCTCTTCCATTAAACCACAGGCGATTATAGGCACAGAGTCATTGCTTGATGATCCTATTCTCAGTTCTGTAGTTTTTCCACGTGGCTCTCACGTTTACCGTTTCAATCGCCATATACGTGGCGGTGATGTCTTTCTTCTCGTCGAATCGTGCCTACATTCACCTGCTCTGGTAATTCCAACTCAATGCACTGAATCTGTTTGGTGCAATATCCTTTTCACAATTGGCGGTTTCTGACAGGTGTTTTTTTTTACCATCATCCTGCTTTCACTTCCACTGAGTCATATAGATTACTGTCTAATTATCTGTCCACAATAAATAATGACCATAGTATCGGCGGTGACTTCAATATGTCTGACGTTCAGTTAGTGGCTGCAATAAGCCTGTCCTGATTAGCTTATCAGCACTTTCTTCAGCCTTTCACGAGTTAGTAGTTGCAAATGATCTTTACGAGTATGTTGCTGATTCTGCTAGGCCTGGTAACAGCTCTTCTGTCCTAGACCTGCTTTTTCAGACCAGGCGTCGCTTGTGCCTGACAACTCCGTCATTCCTGGTATCAACGACCAGGACTGCGTTGTTGCCCATGTTCGAACCATGTTGTTTTCATGCCCACACGTTCGGCAGAGGAAGGTTTACCTTTTTGATAAAGGCGATTATGCTTCACTATCAGATGAGGTTGACAATTTTCTGCTTAGTTCAGCCATTTAAGTCATTCCTTTGATTGTAGTCGCTTGTGGGAGACATTCAGCTACACCCTAAAGCAACTAACTGACAAATTGACTAGCACGTTCCTTCCAAAGTTTTGAAAGCAAAAAGACGCAGAGATAAATAAACCTTGAGTTACTCCGGAGGTTAAGCGATTGATTAATAAGAGACATCGCTTCCTAAATAGCTACAGGAAACATCGCATTTCTAGAATACGTGAAATGTTACGTTGTCTCTGGAAGGATATAAAAATAGGAAACAGGGCTGCAAAAGAGAAATATTTTTTAGAATTAGGTTCGAAGTTGAAAAAGAACAAGAAAGAAATGTGGAAGTGTTTTAAAACAAACTGCAGACAATCAACTAGTATTCCGAATCTAAACGATGACAATTTTCTTATTACTGATGAGCTGCATGAGGCTTGAGCAGAGGTACAGTGTGGACTTCTTACCTTTTGTGACTCCCCGAGGGTTATTCTATACTTCTCAAGGATCCTCGCCATTGTATACATGATTTCCAGCAGTGCTAGGCGCTCGCCGATGCAGTTTCTGGGCCCCGCACCGAAGGGTTGGTAAGCGATAGATGGTCTGGCTGATGAATTTTCTGGCAGGAACCTAAATAAAAAATATGCGATCTATCAATGGGGAATTATTCAACGAAGCAGTCAATATATAAATCAGTCATTCGATCAATAAACAAGTAAAATAATTAATCAGACGCAACAAAATGTGATCATGCTAATCAGCCTCCTGTCCACAGCATGTGTACTTGCTCAATACTTGGCTAGTTTGCGCATACTGACGTCTGAAAGAGACCATCCGGTCGACCTCAGTGTTATCGTCCATGTAATTTCGCGCTTCATTTAGTCCTCGGTTGACCTCAGTGTCATCGTTCATGTAATTTAGCGCTTCATTTAGTCCTGCATAGAAGCATGTGACACTGGTTTTATGTGTGGTTCTAGAAATCTAGCCTCACTTCTCGAGGCCACACAGCAGACCGAACAGTTAATGTTCAGCTCCGATAACCTTAGCTCACGTGACTCAGCGGAGCGGTCCAGCGCTGCGCAAAGCTCATCTGTAGGGTTCTGCGCACAGCGCGAGCAGTTTACTCATTCGCGTGGCAGTTTCTGTATAGAAATGACTCGGTCCGCCTGCGAGCCCTCCTAAAGATTCGAGGAGACACGCCGCCTAATTTGTCTACGACTACACTGCGCACCAGGTATTGAGCGACATTTTGGAGCGAGAGCTCCACTACTCCGTGTTTCGCCATGGTCATCGGGTGTTGCAGTTTGACCTTCAGCAGGAGGAGCGCCGGAGGTGTGGCTGTGACATCAGACCCCGTGACACAGCGCAGCCGCCGCGCCGCTGCTCTAACCGCGGTGCGCCGACCGCCGCTTCTGCAGATGTGTTCACGTGATTATGCACGTGACTTTGCGTTCGCTTAAGGAGGCGGCGCCGCTCACGCATGCAGTTTCGCCATGGATGAGAGCGCGGCTTACAGTGCGCCCGAAACGCCTCCGTTTCAAGCGCCTAACCAGGCGTAGCCAAGTGTAATGGAGCTTTCGCTCTGTCTTACTAGGTTTAGATGAGCCGAACCATTGCCAAATGTTTGTTCACGCACCTGTCTGGGTCGAACTTTTCAGGCTCGGGCCAGTAACGAGGATCCATGTGGATCTGCATTGTCGGAGCCAGGATAGATGTGCCAGCCTTGTACTTGATGCCGTTGTATTCGAAGTCGCCTACGGCCCGCCTTGTGGTGAATCTGCGCAGTGCGAACGATATTCAGAGAGTGTTTATACGTAAACACAACAGAAAATTTTCTGTCATAACAACACATTTTCAGTAGTAGTTTGCTTATAGTAACAACAAATATTTCTCGAATAACAACATAATTTTCAATAGTACTGCGCTACCTTTTTTCGTTACGACAGAACTAGAAAAAATAATAGTACAGTACTACAGAAAAACATGTTCTTAGAACAGGGAACATAATATTTTGTCGGCCTGTTTGGGCCCGAATCAGTGGTTCCTTTTTTGACTGGGAATTTAAGCCACATCGGTAGAAGTCTATGACATACATTATGATTATAAGCATTGTACTAATAATGATCAGCAGGAGCAGCTTAACCCCGTTCACCTTCTAGAAAAACGCAAGACAAAGCTTTGACATCACAGCAAGTTTTTGTGGTATTTTTGGTAAGGAACTAATGATAACAAATTTTTGTAATAACAGCAGGATTTTCTGTATTAGTGCGCTGTCTGTTGTCGTAGCGACACAACTGTATTAATATGCTGGAAAAAAACTACTACAAAACGATAGAAATTTTTGTCGCATTTAGGGCATGATTCTGTCCATTTTTTTGATGGGGCACTCTAGGAAAAACTCTTCCACACCGCTTCATTAATCCCAGCAGCACAGCTGTTCGGCCCAATATTAGAAATGTATTGGAAAATACCAAAGTGAAAACATCTCTATCCAATACTGGGCCGATTACCTGTGCTGCTTGGGAACCCTGTCTGTGCTGTCTGTTGCCACTGTATTCAGCAAAAGTCCTAATCTGATCATTCTACATGACACTCTGCCACACCACGCTACACTTTCCGTACCTTCCACTTCACTCCGTTGCTGTCTTAGGAGATTACTACTAGGAGATTACCCTTATAGAATGGCTATATACTTTGTATGGACTTCTTAGTATACGTTATAAGAAGTCTATATAAAGTCTGTAGGCCATTTTGTAAGAGTAATCTCCTAGTTGGCAACAAGAACAAGAAATGAGCATTGACAAGGTGTGAAAAGACAGTAACGGAGTGGAGTCTAAGGTATGGAAAGAGTAGCGGGGTGTGGCAGAGTGTCATGTAGAGGGATCAGATTAGGACTTTTGCTGAATAGAGTGGCCACAGATGGCACAGGACAGGGTTCCCAAGCAGCACAGGTAATCGGCCCAGTATCGGACACAGATGGTAATCTCTACTGCCTTCTTAAATATATTTGCTTGTCTATGCATAGCCTATAGACTGTCCATGGAAAATTCTACTAAAAGTGTGTGGTCACAAATCTATTGATTGCATATAGGCTGTCTATAGATTTCTTAACAAAATGTCTACACACAGAACTCTGTGGACAATCTATAGACTGCCCCAGAAAATTCTGTGAGGGAATTAGCCAGACTTTGTTCTGAGTCTCATTCTGCTCTCTTCCTGCCTCTTAACGTTCCGCATAAGACTTTCCATAGCTGGCTACGCTGTCCTCAGCCTAATCTCATGCCTTTTCATTGCACTCCAAGTTTCCGCCGCATTGGTGAACAGTTGAAAGATACGAGTGTTATAAAGTTTCCTGTGGAGGAATACTGCTAAGCTGGTACTAACGACGTGGTAGTATTCGCCAAGTGCACTCCAACAAAAGGGAAGTAGTATCAGGCACAAGTCACTGCTAAACCAAAGTTGCATCATTCAATATGGGCTAAAAGCGGTACGTGCACAACCTAACGGTAATATGTTGTGCATAGGTTATTGTACGCAGATGTTCTAATTGACAGCTCGCGTCATATGAATGCAGGTTGACACCGGGCATCACTTTCAAAGCTAAAGTTAATTAATTTGTTGTCAAAATATTGACAATGACAATGTAATACCCTTTAAAATTATTGAATTTAGTATCTTACATTACACATATAAAGAAAAGCGGCGCTTGCGAAATAATTGGTAGTGACGCTGAATTCCGTGCGCAGCTCCCAGAATGCACCAGGTATTTTTATAAACAAAAGCTCGCTCACGTTGCAAGGAACGAAGTTAGGGCAATGTTTTGGCAGCCGCATTGAGAAATGGCCTTCCATTAGCTTTCATATGAGCAAATTTTTTGAAGCGAAGAGCTTCGCTACGCTAGATAAAGCAGTCTTCGGGTAGGCACCACAACGACCTTGAACGACCTTCAGTCCAACCAAGGATAACCATGTATTACCATATGCGGTACAGTTATGGTGTCGAACCCTTTACGCCTAACCTTGACCCATGCCATTTAGTTGAACTTTGGTATTGGGTGACCTTTGGGTTGACCTTTGACCTTAAGAACATCCGATGGGGTGATGTGAAACCACGTGATGAGTAACCATGTGTGCAGCTTTTCGCTATTTCCAGGGTTACCCAAGTTGAGCCACTGCCAATTTTTGTGTTATGTGTCAGGTGTAGTCAAAAACATCCCAGTACTTACACTGTGCCTGGTGAATAGATCCTCATAGTTTCTTGCACCACGTTTCTCGTGTACTTCATTCCCTGCATGACCGCCGTGTAATCCAGTTTTCCCTGTTGGATAAAATAGCAGTTAATATCCTGTATACTTTCGAAGAGAGTACCGAGGCCTACAGGCCCCGCGCTTGTTATATTTGCATGCTTACATTCCTTCAAAGCGGGTCAGATCTTTAATTCGCCACTAGATGAGTAGCATGGAAGGTGCTGTTTCGGTGGTGCTTTATTCTTGAATCTACTATTTATTCATTTATTTGGTTATACATAAGGCGAACCAAAAACTTTGGCCCTGTACGGAGGGGCTTCGAAACGGCCACAGACACATTATTTTATTGCGTGTTTTCATTTTTCAAATGGTGCCTTAAACCGTAGAATACATGGATAATCCCGTGGTGTTCGCCTTCGACCGCCAAATAACTTCAATTGGTGTTCTTATGTAATGCTGTTTCGGTTTGTTTCACGAACCGCACAATGGCTGTCATGTCAGTTGAACTTTGGGTCACATGAGGCACGAAAAAAAGTTAGGCAGGGTTTATCCACGGCTATACCGAAAGGTCGAACAATAGCATTTTGTAAATTACCTGAGCCAAATTTGTAGGTCGCCATCGTGTCGGGCACACTCAGTTATGGCTAGACATCGGTTTAGGTCCAAATCGACCAAGGTCAAATTTGGGGGTGGCCGGACCAAATCTGAAGGTCGTCATCGCGTCGGGCACGCTCAATTATCGTTGGACATAGGTTTGGGTCCAAATCCGTCAAGGTCCAATTTCGAGGGTGGGCCGGGCCAAACTTCTGGAAGTGACCCGAGCCAAATTTGGAGGTGGCCATCATGTCGGGCACGCTCAGTTGTTGCTGGACATCGATTTAGGTCCAAATCGACCAAATCCAAATTTGGGGTGGCCGGACCAAATCTGGATGTCGCCATCTTGTTGGGCACGCTCATTATCTTTGGACATAGGTTTGGGTCAAAATGGCTCTCGATCAAATTTCGAGGGTCGGCCGGACCAAACTTCCGGAAATGACCAGGGCCAAATTTGGAGGTCGCCATCGTGTCGGGCTCGGTCAGTTATGGTTGGACATCGATTTAGTCCAAATCGGCGAAGGCTAACCTGTCAGTCTGTCAAAGTCAAATCTGTTGCTTTTCTGCGCTTTTCAATGTCAAACCAAGGTCAAATCAGGCGTGGTATGGTGAGCGACTTTTGCTTTGGGGAGAGCTACCGCGCTATTAGGCAGCCTAACACAGCGGTAGGCCGCAGCCATCATCGGGGCATAAGCTGGCTATCCATCATTTCCCTGCGCACAGTGGTGTGTACACTGCTAATCATGTTATAACTCATTGCTGAATGACTAATTGGGACAAATCCGGGTGGAGGAGCTCTGCCTCAAAGGGCTTGTGGTTTTCAGGGGAGCGTAGAGGGATAAAGCTGGCATCTCAAACGCGCCGCAGCTATAGGTGTGGGTATAAGGTTGGTGCACGAGGAAGTTTCGTCGTGATGTTCATTTGAAATGAGTTACCAACACCTAGGCACAGCATGTGAGATGTAAGGCTTCCGCAGGAAGTGGGTAACTGCTTTCGGAGCACTTCTTAGTTGACACTTTTGAACGTACTTACATATTGGTTGATGACTGAGGTGAGTTCGTCCCTGGCCTTGTCTTGTACGTCTTGGTACTTGGCGAGAACGTAAGAGACGTAAGCCAACGACGTTGACGTCGTTTCAAACCTATTATAAAAAAGATAGAACTACTTAAATTAGGCGTGGTTCAACCTGGCTGAACCTAGTAAGACAAGCGAAAGCTCTATTAAGGTAAGAACACGCCACACGCTTTTGTACAGCGAACGGCGCTTCAGACGATTTCCGGCCGTTGCGAGGGTGCAGTCGGCTCCGCATACGCAGCTGTGGCGAGGCGCAGCGAGTCACGTGATTCGATAGTTGCGAGTCGAGCAAGCGCCGTCAGCTTAACGCGTGGAGCTGTGGCGAGGCGTGGCGAGTCACGTGGCAGGGCGTCAGAGCCAAGCCTCCGCTCCTCCTGGTTTGAAGGTCAAATTTCATGGCCGCATGACCTTCCGCTTTGTATAGGGGAGAAGTAGAGCTTTCGCTCTAAAAGCTGGAGGATGTTTTTGCCTCTATGAAAACGCTGATTTTGGCACGTCGGGAACGCTGCGACATTCAGCGGTTGGTAAATAAAGCGTTGGTAGGAATTAAAATATCTATGAAATGTTTTCCTACCGAAAATGCATCGCTAGCTCTGGCATTCATGCTTGTCTAAGGACATGAAACCCAATTAGCTGACACAAAAACACTTCGCTTGAGTGCACAGTACAAAAGAGAAAGATTGACAAGATTGGTGCAGGCTACCTAATCTATGCCAAGCGTCAGCGATTACTGTAAGATATACAAAACAGCGCTCTTGCTTTGAGACAAATGGAAATATCACAATTACCGGTTACTCTCATAATCAGTTACGTGAAAAACAAAAATTATGAGCTTACACCGACGCATGGCTCTAGCAACCGCTATTCTTTTCGTTATGTGACATATTAAAAATATTTCACCCACCTCAGCGACGTGTTTCGCCCAAGATAAGTCAACACAGACTGCTAGTCACCATAACACTTACGCGGCCAGCATTGTCACGGCCGTGTTGACTTCGACTTCCAGCACACTCATGCCGTTCGTGATCTTCCCATTGGCTGCATTTTGGGAAAAGAGAAAGTTTTTTTGGTGTGACATTTGGCAGTGAAATACTGGAGTGGTCAATGAAAAAAAGAGACAACAGTTGCCAGCATAAATTTAAGGGCGTATTTATGTTATTCCTTTGTACATATTGCAGCCCCGCAGAAGTTGCTGCAGAAGAAACGATAAGACATGCATGAGCATCACGAGCAACTTTAATTACGCCTACAAGAAAGCCACAATACAAATACACAATGCACAGACATCTACGACTTTCAATGGCATCCACGCAATTGCTGCAATTGCAGTACAGGGCAAAGAGTTCCAGCTTTCAATGATTGTTGGGAATACCCTGTGCCTAACAGTAACAGTACATGAGAAAATAAGAAGAATATTTAGTACAATGATGTTCTATGTGGTTGGTGGTTTGGAAAAACTAGCATGGGTCTTAAGTTTTGCGAAACGAGACGAGTTATACAACATGAATATGTACTTTGCAGATACAAAATGTATTTGGTGTGCTTTGCTCAGGTTAGAGTGCAATGTTTCGACGAAGATGTGCTGCATATGAAAAGCCCCAGTCCGAGGGATTTATATTTGGGTATTCTTTCCAAAAGCAAGCCATCAAATGAAAAAAAAAATATTCGTTCGAACCGGAGCTCCTGCTGATGCTATTTTATCCGGTAGAGGCTTTTTTTTTTGTCGCTCCAGATCGTCCTATTTTATTCTTCGATCAGACATACTTTCGAGGCTACAGTGGATAGCTGAGCTGTACCGTACTTAGCCCCATAAATCGTTCGCATTTAGAAAGAAGGTACAACGAATGCGAAGATATTTTTGTTTGTTTATTCGACAGCATTGTGGACGAGATTTCAACACTGGTATCTACAGGGTAAATCTGATCTTGAGTTTGTGGCTAAAATGTCAAATAGCTTTCGGCGTGATAAATAACAATAATTACCTTGCTTTTTCTGGGTATCTTCTTGATGCGCGTCGAGCATGACCTGCAGCAGGTCTGGTTTTCTTGCCTGAACACGGAAGGAAACCATTATAGCTGCCGTGGCACCTTTGGTCAGAGACATGGTCAGAGACATATTGGCGGAATTCTTCGCACGGAACTTACATATGCCATTCACTCATGCTATATGAAGTGTCAGTCGCAATTACAGCGGGAGCAAGAACTCTTAGGATTGGAAAGTAAGGACTGCATCTACGAGAAGGACGTTTCCTTCCTGCTTCTGCAATTTGGCTCTAACCAACCTTAGGACGAGATTAAGGAGTTTGCGGGGATCGGGTGGCCGCAGCTGGCACAGGACATGGTTAACTGGAGAGATACTGGTGAGGCCTATTGAGGTGCAGTGGATGTAGTCGGACAGATGATAATGACTAACCTTCAGGGGTGCAGCAGTGAAGTTCTGACGTCTTTTAGACGCTGCTTTTCTTGAACATATGCTTATAGCTGCAATAGCGAGTGGCTCATAGCCTATTGGACACAAGCGTACGAACATTTTTGTACCCGCTTCCTTCACACCGGTGTTATGCAAGCATATTTATGCAATTTTTTTCGCAACTTCAAACATTATTTGCTGCCACGCAACGTTTCTTTCATTTACTTCAAATGTCGGCCGCTTGATGCCAGCGGTTTCGACGTGTGGCCGAGGAACCGACCACTGAAATGCGGCGCTCCGTCTACAAAACATCTATTCTAACGCCACTTGTCCCCAATGCCACTTCCTATTCCGACGTAATGGGGACTCGCTTTCTTTTACCTTCCCATGTCGAGCATTTTGGGGCAAAAGTATTGAAAATTAGATTATTGCAAGACACTGTTATTGAAATATTCAGCTAATGGTCCACTCTTCTGATATGTAGCAAAGCCTTTCTTTTAATGTGTTTCCATCGGCCGTATCGAACAGTTAAGACTGCCATCGAAAACCAACGGGGAACGCTTTTGACTGACGACAGCAAAAACGTTAATAAAAAAAGACGTCATTAGCATTCCGTGTACCGTGTTATCGTTACCGGTACTGGAGTGCCGGGATCCCGCGCGCAACCAATGCGCATGCGCAAATTGCCTTGACAGCGCCAGATGGCGCCAGCTACCCGGCAGCCGCACGTAAGTGTGCAGCATTGGGACCACGCAGTGCGGGACCAATAAGTGCGTGCTCACCGGCGGTGGGCGGGCTCCCGGTACTCCGGTAACAGTAACACGTTACACAGTATGCTCAAGGTGCCTAGAAATACAAGACTGCCCTCAGGTGATCTACAGATATATTGATTGTTGTAGTGAAATCTTGCATTATATGAAAAAATTGCGTTCATAAACGGTTTCCCGCTCAAAAATGCTTTTGTCCAGAATTGCTGGGTATGTTTTACGACAGGTTTAAGTTCCTTGACCTTTGGTAATCTATAGCGATAACGTTGTAGATCAGATGCCTGAGTGACCTGCGCCCGTTCGAGTCACATGCGGTGTGGATTTCCAGTGGTGCAGTCTGCGTCCGTTGTATTCGGGCTTGTAATTGGTATCTTAACTAGCGATCAGGGAGGATGTTTCGACCAGCTACGCTCAGTGTATTGAGACCGGTAGCAGTGCAGCGCGTAGCATTTTGCTCACGAGGTCCATTCGGTCTGCATGGATATCCACACGCAATTCCTCGATCTGCACCATCAAGCCGCTCCTTCTTTGTCAAACACATTCTTAATTAAGCGTATTTGTTTTTAAACGTATATTCAACGGCTCTGCCTCGTATAGTATTCTCAGAGTTTCGCATGATGATCTATGCTGAACAGCGCGTTTTTCCTCCATTGCCATGCTTATGTGCGGTCCCTAAGGACAGTCCCATGGTTACAGTTTTCTACAGCCCGCGACTACAAAAAGTTTTTTTCCAGCTGTCAACACTCATGGGTGAAGCAACTCCTGGTCTAGTGGAAATAAACTCTGCTCGCTCACCTTGAGGTCTCTAAGTCTAAGATCCACGACCCTTGTGGTTTCTTTGTTGAATGCGCTGTAGCTGAAAGAGCCGAGCTTTTCGTTCAGCCATAAGATCGGGGCTACCACATTAGACAAAGTCGTTGTGGAGTCTGCAAAGAGACAGATAAAAAATTAGGCGAAGTGCGGATATGTGCGTTAGCATGATATGCTTCAGTGCTGCACAGCTCTGCTAGGCTAAGGTGGTTGTTGGTGTCTGTGTTGTTTCAAGCAAAAGTGAAAAGAGGACATGGGAACACATCAGCCTCTCATGATTTAATGAGCTGCTGCCTGACACGATGGGCAGGCAGGCCACTACAGACATACAGACAGGCTGTCTGTCGGCCAGACTGTCTGTCTGTATGTCTGTATGTATGTCTGCCAGGCTGTCTGTCTGTCTGTCTGCAAAACTGTCTGTCTGTCTGCCAGACTGTCTGTCAGAATTGAAACAGAAGCCCAATTGCAGTAGATTAAGGAGTGAAAGACAATGGATTCAGAATTGGAATAGAACCATGCTTGGAATAGACTGATGAGTGGAAGAACAATGCTATATCATTTCCATCCCATAATTCCACTTGGTCCCTTCAAATTTTTCTGTTTGATCAATTCCTGTCGGCGGCTGTTCGGTTCCACCGCTAGTCCGAGCGCGAGACTATTAGCCGTTTACAGCGAGAGCTGTTGTGGCCAGGATTCTCGTTTACGTGACGTTGGTGCAATGTACCAAGTGGAACGTGTGACGCTGCCTGATCAAAATAGTGACGTCAGTGATGTCACGCATGACGTTAAGATAACCTACCACGATGATTTGTGGGAACATTATGACGTCTCTCCTGACTTCACTAGAACTTACCTGGCGCTAATGAGAGTTCGGCGGTTTAAACCCAGCAGACATCACAGGCCCCCACCCAGAGCTACTCGTACTAAAGCCGCCCTAATTTCATCGGCATTCCACACCATCCCAGAATCTTTAAGGCTAGAATTATGGATTTCTTTGGAGCATGGAGCATCACTATGGAGCATCATTCAGCTCTGCCATTTGGCACGTCCAGACGCTTGCTGCGCATTAGCCCCATAGACTTACGTGCGAATATGTGGAAAGGTCCGGACATGATACCATGCAGGACGTTGCGCGCGGCGTTTAGGAACGGGTGCGACAGGTTCCTCTGGAAACAGCAGTCGAAGCCGAACTCCCCACGGCCGACGTAGTCCATGGCGAGTCCTTGGAACGGTTCCGCCACGCACCACTCGACCCCGGCGTTCGCCTTCTCGGCCACCAACTCCATGAACAGGTCAGCCGATTCGCTCAGTGCAGGAATCGTCTGCATGAGGGCAATCGTTTTATGATGCTAAGTTAACACCTTGGAAGAGCGAGAAAGAACACCGCTGGCTGCTCACGTTCTAATAGAAAGACAGGTGCAAGGTGCTACCGGTGCAGAATGGATTCCGGGTGGCGAAAAAAACAGGTAACTCGCCATCAGCCAATTGGAATGCGAGAAGGAGCTTTGCTCGATCCTTTTCCCGTAAACATGTACAAATCTGCGGCAGCACCAGCGGCGCAAAGGACTGCACTTAAATCTGCTTAAGAGCGAAAATGCGAATGGCTTTCCCTGTCCTCTCTATCTCCTTCCATTATTATTTTTTTTAATTGGTTTTTGGGGAAAGGAAACGGCGCAGTATCTGTCTCATATATCGTTGGACACCTGAACCGCGCCGTAAGGGAAGGGATGAAGGAGGGAGTGAAAGAAGAAAGGAAGAATAGGTGCCGTAGTGGAGGGCTCCGGAATAATTTCGACCACCTGGGGATCTTTAACGTGCACTGACATCGCACAGCACACGGGCGCCTTAGCGTTTTTCCTCCATAAAAACGCAGCCGCCACGGTCGGGTTCGAACCCGGGAACTCCGAATCAGTAGTCGAGCGCCCTAGCCACTGAGCCTCCACGGCGGGGCATTTCGTATTTTTTGTTCAATTTATCTCCTTTTTGTTTGCTTATTTTTTGTGTGTTTGTTGTTTTTGTTTTTATTTCGTTACACATATAGTACTTATCAACTGTTGCTTAATAATTCTCACATTTTATTTTTCTTACAATAAACTTTTGATTGTCAGTTCGTGCGAACAACATCCATCCACAACTTCCATCCGCAAACTTCCGTTCACAAACATCCGTCCGCAAATTTTCGTCTACAACTTTCGCCCACAACTTTCGCCCACAACGTTCGCCCACATCTTTCGCCCACAACTTCCTTCCACAAATTCCTTCCACAACTTCTGTCCACAACTTCCCACCAGAAACTTCCGTCCAGAACTTCCGTCCACAAACTTCCGTCCGCAAACTTCCGTCTATAACTTTCGCCCACAACTTTCACTCACAACTTTCGCCCACAACTTTCGCCCACATCTTTCGCCCACAACTTCCTTCCACAACTTCTGTCCACAATCTCTGTCCACAACTTCCCTCCACAAACTTCCGTCCAGAACTTCCGTCCACAAACTTCCGTCCGCAAACTTCCGTCTACAACTTTCGCCCACTACTTTCGCCACAATGTTCGGCCACAACTTTCGGCCACAACAGCCGCCCACAACTTCCTTCCACAACTTCTGGCCACAACTTCTGTCCACAACTTCCCTCCACAAACTTACGTCCAGAACTTCTGTCCACAAACTTCCGTCTACAACTTTCGCCCACAACTTCCTTCCACAACTTCTGTCCGCAACTTCCCTGCACGAACTTTCTTCCAGAACTTCGGTCCACAAACTTCCGTCCGCAAACTACCGTCTACAACTTTCGCCCACAACTTTCGCCCACAACTTCCCTCCACATACTTCAGTTCGCAAACTCGCAAACTTTCGTCTGCAACATTCGCCCACAACTTTAGCCCACAACGTTCGCCCACAACTTCCTTCCACAACTTCTGTCCACAACTTCCCTACACAAACTTTCGTCCAGAACTTCCGTCCCCAAACTTCCGTCCAGAAACTTCCGTCTGCAAACTTCCGTCTACAACTTTCGCCCACAACGTTCGCCCACAACGTTCGCCCATAACTTTCGCCCACAACTTCCTTCCACAACTTCTGTCCACAACTTCCCTCCAAAAACTTCCGTCCAGAACTTCCGTCCACAAACTTCCGTCCGCAAACTTCCGTCTACAACTTTCGCCCACAACGTTCGCCCACAACTTCTGTCCACAACTTCTGTCCACAACTTCCCTCCACAAACTTCCGTCCACAAACTTCCGTCCACAAACTTCTGTCCGCAAACTTCCGTCTGCAACTTTCGCCCACAACTTCCTTCCACAACTTCTGCCCACAACTTCCCTCCACAAACTTCCGTCCGCAAACTTCTGTCTACAACTTTCGCCCACAACTTTCGCCCACAACGTTCGCCCACAATTTCCGCCCACAACTTCCTTCCACAATTTCTGTGCAGAACTTCTGCCCACAACTTTCCTCCACAAACTTCTGTCCAGAACTTCCGTCCAAAAACTTCCGTCCGCAAACTTCCGGCTACAACTTTCGCCCACAACTTCCTTCCAGAACTTCTGTCATCAACTTCCCTCCACAAACTTCCGTCCAGAACTTTCGTCCACAAACTTCAGTCCACAACTTCCGTCCGCAAACTTCTGTCTACAACTTTCGCCCACAACTTCTGTCCAGAACTTCTGCCCACAACTTTCCTCCACAAACTTCTGTCCAGAACTTCCGTCCACAAACTTCCGTCCGCAAACTTCCGGCTACAACTTTCGACCACAACTTTCGCCCACAACTTCCTTCCAGAACTTCTGTCATCAACTTCCCTTCACAAACTTCTGTTCAGAACTTTCGTCCACAAACTTCCGTCCACAAACTTCCGTCCGCAAACTTCCTTCTACAACTTTCGCCCACAACTTTCGCCAACAACGTTCGCCCACAACTTCCTCCCACAACTTCTGTCCACAGCTTCCCTCCACAAACTTCCATCCAGAACTTCCGTCCACAAACAAGCCACTCATGAGCTTAGAAAGGCTTGCGCCTTAAAAATTTCAACTTGTTGCAACCTCCTCGCACTGGCCGTCTATCCGCCGCGACAGCTCGAAACAGGTTTTTGCACCGCGGGGGCAGAATTCGAGAGCGCTTTCATTTGCTTGTGAAACAGGCTTCAGCGGCTCCGCGCTCGAGTGGTTGCAAATTTCGATCGCTCATGACGCGCACCCTCAAGTTGCGTGAATGTACATTCGAGAGTAAAAAGACGAGTGCAATAGATTCATCACTTGTGCGAAATATGCTCCACTCGAGGCGCTACAGTGTAAAAAAAAAAACGCCATTACCAAGAATGTCAGGCCTTCCCCAATCCTCAGACTGTCGGGAGGCTCAGCAGAAATTCATCGTCTGCAAAGAATTTTATTTTTCTGTACTTTTTCCGGCCTCCATCTTTCTGTCAGGCGCTTATCTTTTTTACTCCCTACTCTACGAGTGGAAAAAAGCAGTCAAACAAGTGTTACAAAAACAATCCGTTGCATCGCCACTGTTATTACTACTGTTGTGCCGCCAAAAACACGAAATCCAGAAAACACACAACGGTCGCATGCCATGTCGCAATTTCTCAGAAAAGGGGATGCATGGAAACAAGGCAAAATTACGTTAATCCAATCATAAAGAGATCGAAAGAAATGAAGGAGAAGAAAAAGTTACCAACAGTTTACGCTCTTAACCTTACCGGGACAAGTGCAAGAGCTCTTATCGCGTTGTCGTCATTCTTTTGCCAATATGTAAAACGCGTACAGTAAAGTCAAGAACTATAGATTTTGTTGCAACTTGTTGCAACTTTTTTTGTTGTCAACAGATCGGCTTCACGGCTAGCATTGCATTTCTGCGTTGAAATCTGATCACTTTGGGGCTTTTAGTCATCATGGTTGCTCCTTCATGGATCGACAAATCTGTGTCACTCGTTTATGGTCTGTAGTGTTATCAGCAAGGGAAGTTCACTCGCGATATTCAGTGTGCGCACGATTTTTGCGCCGAGCGCAGGGGGGCCGTTGTCACACCCCATTTACCCCCACTACAAGCCGAGCATCTCTTCGCGCACAGAAGAGCTACTCATTTGCTGAGGACTGTCACCATCAGCGTTCACAATGAGCTGTAAAGCGTGACGTTGCGGAAGCAGCACCGGACGTGGGAAGTATCACGAAGCGTAATTTTTAAAGCGAAAGTTTCACTAGCGTAGCGGCGTCAATTTCGCTGTGTCTGCTCGAATGACCTTGAAAAAGAGGAATGGAGCTGCGTAAGTAACCACGTGACATTCCACGTTACTCGCAGCAGCTGCAGTCGCGCGCTCCGCCGTCGCCGCGGCCGCTGCGCGCTGCCTACCCATTGTGTCGCTATGGACGAAGCAAGTTAGCCGTAGCCGACGTCCTCGAGGGACGGTACTCGCAGACGGCGGGCCGAGTCTGACCACCCGGTAGACATTATCAATCATGCGAGGGATTTAGCAATCGACAGGGAGTGTAAACGCGCGAAACGGGCAGTCGAAACCGATGAAGAGCTGGAGCTTCGCCTGGCTCAACGGCCAACGAAAAGTACCGAAAGACAGGGACTTGCCTTGGAAGCAGCCGCAGCGGAGACTGGCCAGCCGCTGGAAGAGAGTTCTCGCAGTGCGGCACGCGCAACGAACCACGTGGTTAAACAGGGTTTAAGCCGCAGCCATTTTCGTAGCGATAGCTACATTAAGACAACATTTCGAGCCTTCAGCTAGGGTGCCTCAATGCCAGCGCCGGGTGGAGACAACTTAAGTGACGCCGCCATATTGAATCACAACTTGCCTCTCCCATGTACCGCGAAATGCTCGACTGGTAGCCCAGTGTAGCTCCCGCTGCAAAAGGCCGTTCAAGTTAAAGCACTTTGAAGCGCGCCGAGAGCATGAACGGCGCCGTTACAGACGCTAGCGCCGCTGATCCCGTGTGATTCAGTATGGTGGCGCCGCTGAAGTTGTCTCCACCCCGGCTGCGCTGGCATCGAGGCACCCTACCTTCAGCATGGCGGCGGCGCCACGCCGTGGCTACAGTGGCTTCTCCGCCACACTGGCACCTGGTTGGTCACGTGACGCGGAGCAGCTGCCGGCTGCATGGCTGATCACGTTGTTCGTCACGTGAGCAAGTTCCACTCGGCCAGCTGTAGCTATCGCGTCACTCCAGGTTTAACCAGAGCTAAGCCACCGCCATTTTCTTTTCCCCTCTATCTCACTTTCGAGATCTTCAGGTTGGATCTCGGCAATCACCCACTGTTACTTCCCAGTTTATTGAAATTTTTTCCTGTACAGGCCGTCCAGAAACTCACTCAAAATATTACACCGAAAGCCACTCTGGTCAAGCACAATGAGGCGCGCACTTGAATACAAGTTTTAAGCTACAAGAAGCCGAATAACTTTAAATATCTAGCTCAGAACAGTGAAAGTAATTTTCGCTTGAATCTCGAGGAAAACGTTTTTGTATG
Source organism: Amblyomma americanum (assembly GCF_052857255.1). Lineage (NCBI taxonomy): Eukaryota > Metazoa > Arthropoda > Arachnida > Ixodida > Ixodidae > Amblyomma > Amblyomma americanum. Next base: position 65,276,534 of record NC_135504.1, read on the forward strand.
CAATTGTGCAGCTCTCCCGAAGCCATGAGAGTAACAAGAGAGCATTCTTGTGGACATAATCGGTAAAGTGAGACCTCGACTCCTGCGACAAACTACTCTTTCATTAGGCAGGATAATGCAAGTTATCTAGACAGGGCACCCGAAAAAGTTGCAAGGATTAGAGATAGATTGGTGTTGCCTTATTGGAGGTAAGTGTATGACTAAAGTTTCCAATAATTTTCACCGTCCTCCGGAGTGGAGTCAGCAGACAATAGGATGCGCATCACAAGCTTCGTGTTCTGAAAAAATTGGAGGGCACACTAAAGCCCTACCTTAAAAGCATGACGCGATAGCGTTAATGAGTTCATTAAAGCCAGTATATGCGGAATTTTGCCACTCTCGACTTTACATAGATCCCTGGGAATCATTATGCTTCTGCTGGCACAGTGGTGCAACAGTTAAGCGATGCGCCACTGCCCTGACATGGCAGGTCTGCCATAGGTGGGGCTTGTGCGAACCAGGCTGATCTCTCTAAGTGAGCAATCCTGAACATAGCGGCCCACTTGCCAATGTGGTCAGTTTGCTCACAATCCGGTGGGCGGGTTGTGACGGCGCCACGAGGTCACGTGACCGAGGTGGTCCACCTGAGTGCTCCTCCGGCAATTTTTCACTCAGAACGCCGACGACGCCGGATTTTTTGCACAACGGGAGCTTCGCGTCGTCCATTGCGTCATCCTCCTCCTTGCATGCACTATGAATCGGGTAAGTTTTATCGACAACGAAGTTCCGAGCTGTAGCCGATTGTTTGCTGCCCATACCTATCGCTTTCTCGGTTCCATTTAATCAGTCGACGCTCACCCGCCTACCGTGGCTGCCAATAGGAGTGGAGAGGAAAGGCGAGGAGAACTCCGCCTGGTGATCCCTTCGGCTGATCTGGCTGGAAAAGCGCAGAGCTACCCTTGCGAACATAAAAGAAAATGTTTTTAGCCTCAAGCAACGCACACGCGGGTTGGGTTCGAAAGCAGCGTGGCTTGGAGGAGGGTAGGCATGCCGCGCTTTTAAGACGTAAGCCTTCCTTGGCTCCTGAGTGGCGTGGACGGAAGTTTGTGGACGGAAGTCTGTGGACGGAAGTTTTCAGCACGAACTGTCGATCACGAGTTGCGTGGTAAATAAAATAAAATGTAAAAGTTGATTAAGAAAACAATCAGTAAGCAGCATATATGTAATGTGGTTAACAAAACCGAAAAAGGAAAATATGAAGATCAAAATAAAAAATAAAGCTTAAAAAAAGAAAAAATCAAAAACAGGGAGTGAAAGAGGACAGGGAAAGGCTTCCGCTTTTCCGCTCTTAAACAGAGTTAAGTGCAATGCTGTAATTTTCTTAAGCCACTGCTTACGGCTTCGGTTCGCTTACGGCTTCGGTTCGAACACAGGCGGTATAATGTTTGTGGGGAATTATCGCCAGTGGGTGTTTTTTTTCTCTTCACACCTTGTCGACCCAGGCCGCAGTTGCTCCTTTATTTACAAACACGACGCTTGTATGAAGGTTTAATGTGTTCTGGTTCCAACTAGAACGCGAGAAAGGTTCCTGAAGGCTCAACTGAATGGAACCATAAAAGTTATGTAGACTGCAAAACAGCGGTTGAAGGTTTCCGTAACTCCTGTTCTCTAATACCGCTCACAGTTCCTCGTAAGAACGCTGCTGAAACAAGGTATGGTGCTGCACGAATCAGTACTGGCCTTTATTAGTCGTGGGTTGGATACCTCTATGATGGCGCGTTCCACAGCCGCCATGTTGGCTTTCGCGCTTCAAAACACCTTGGTCATTCACTGTTACTCCTGGTTGATCATCCATTCTTTTAACTCGGTCACGCCGGCATCCGCTTTCTAACATATTTTTATGCAGTGTACTCTAAATCAAAGTCGTATTGTGTGCATGCAAGTCTTATTGTATCAATACCCCTTAGAGTTTCCTTTAATATACAAAGTATGTCAACGAAATATTGTAATTTATGCAAAGTACCACATTTCATGTAAGATGATCTGTCCATGCGAGCACGTCATTCGAGCCTATCTGTGAATAAAAGGTTTACGATTAGCCTGTTTTTGTGAACCTCCTCATTTTAGATTGTCAATTATGTGCATTGAATAAAATTAAACGCCCTGTATATGAGGCATATAAGGGGCGTTTGTAATGCACTGCAGATCTTAGTGCCGTGTACGATGACGGCTGCAACGAGTGCAATCATGCGTGTCGCCTGTCGTTAGTCCGACAGTTAGAGAGCATTTTTCGGTGAGATTGGCCATGGGCTTGGTCATGGGCTCTTGAATTTACCATATGCTTTTGAATTTCGAAGAAGAATAACTCGACAAACTGAGTCCACGCACTTGCTTGAGCTTGTTGGATGTGAACGCCTGCGAGAGGCAGCCGCGCGTTCGTTTCCAGTGCGCGCCCTTGGCGTGGATGATGCTCTGGCCTAGCATGCTGTGCTCCTGGTCAGTGCGCATGATGATCTGAAGAAGAGCGCAGACGAACACGTTCTCTACACAAGTGCAGCAGAGCTGATGCTGCAAATCTAAAGTCGCACCCATACTCTACAATTCTGCAAGAAAGCATTTTTGAGCGGGACACCGTTTATGAAAACAATTTTTTCATGTCATGTAATATTTCACTATAACACTCAACATATCCGCAGATCACCCCACCGCAGTCTCCTATTTTTTTTTCAGTTAACGTTTTTGCTATCGTTAAAAAGCGTTTCCCATTGGTTTTCTATGGCAGTCCTAATTGCTCGATGTGCTCGATGGAAACACTTTAAAAGAATGATTTTGCTACATATAAGAAAAATTGACCATTGTCTTCAATATTTTTTAATCAGAGCATCACAATTTTTCAAATTTCAAATTTTTGTCCGAGATTGTGGAACATGTTGCATTATTGCGGTTTCTTCCTTGCGAACAATCTGATCGCTCAACAGCCCTCCTGTGAACCTTCGTTAGTATATAAGTAGGATTTACTGCCGCGAAGCAATTAAGGCTGTCATCAGCCTGGCAAAGTGCATTTCTACACACAAAGTCTGTCTTCAAAGACAAAGACAAGTCCACTTGTCGAATCGTTGGCAAGCACCCTGAGGCTTTCCCCTGCCTTGGTCACTTTGTGTGCGTCAAAAATCATCTGCCTGCCCTCTCTCTACCAAAGTGTTTTTCTGGTCACTTCTACATATTTTACATCATTGTAAGTTGTTCTCGTCATCTGTGATCACTTTGTACAATCCTTTGAAAGAAAGTGCTTCAAATTCGATGGCTGTGTAAAAGGCGACTCCAGAGACGGACTTTTCGAAGCCTGCAATAGGGACCTCTCTAAAAGGAAGTAAGCTATATGCAAAGCATAGTGAAACAACTTGCAGAAGCTAATTACTTCAAACACTTAGCACTTGGTCCGTTTCTTGAGTTAAGTTTACGTTCTCTCCGCTCATACAGTGCTTAGTGCAGAAAACATTGTCACGTCCTTCAAAACCGTATACAATGTGTTGGGACCAGTGGCAGCGGCTATAGCGTGGATACGTACGCCTCTGTCCGTAAAGTTCTGGAAGTTTTTTATGAAGATATACGACAGAAAGTCCAAATCCCTGACGACCAACATAGGCAGATCACCATTGTAGAATCTGCAAAAAAAAATATATTCAGTATGGTGTCCGGAGGTAAACAACGTTCATGTTGCAATGAAATCAAGAAAAAATATTCGGATACATTCGCATTGACGAGAAAGGCCTGCGAAGAATGAAACATTACACTCACCCAAATAGGTCTCCATATTCCTTACACCAGTCGGTGAGCGCGTGGACAAAACCCTGCAAGTACGTTGAACGTAAGCTGAAGACGCGTGCTTTGAGCTCCTGTGTGCAGGCGTGCATTGGACAACGAAAACTACGGCACAGATATTCGAAGACAAGTCGTGGCACGCATTGTCATGAACGCTGTTCCACAGCGCATTTAGCAAAACATTGCTGACCCTCACTGGCTTGGCACTCGTGTTCGCTCGCTGGTTCTACTAAGTGAACATATTTTGGCCAAAACTGTACAGACGTTTCAGATGAACAAGGGGGAGAAGTAGTTACACGTTTACAGTCGGCAGCAAAGTGGGCAACTACTCCCTTACACAAATGGTCTATAGAGAGTCTATAGACTTCTTATAGACTGCATTGCCTTCCTATAGATATTTCTTTTTGTCTATTCATATTCTATACACTGTCTATGGACAAAAGTGTGCTAAAAGTGTATGGCCATAAATCTATAGATTGTCTATAAGCTTTCCCTAGAATTTGTATTGCCTATAGACTATTCTCTAGGGTCTGTCTATAGCGAATCTATATACTTCAACGACAGAAATCAATGGAAAGTCTTTAGACTGTCTAAAGATATTTTTCTAAGGGTTGTTGGTATCTGGCAGCCATTTATAGCGCCTGGATCCAATGCTGGTGCACTGAGACGCTTCAAAATAAGTTTTGAGCAATTGCTGATGTTGGTATAATCGATTACAACTCAAGATATCAGCGGGAAACGCCCCTCAAATGAAGCCTTCCATCCAGAGGCGTCGACCGACAGTCATGGCGGCGCGATCCCCTTGCAACTGCCCGTGGGACATCGCAGGGTGCTGACAGGTGCACGGAAATTAAGTACGGATTAACCACCATATCATTACAATCGGTCGGCGCAATTAGCTGGAGGGCATCATGTGAGGGGTAATTGGGGCTGTGTTCTGGAGTTGTACCCGGCTGTAGCAGTAGACCGCTGATCGGGGCTTGGAAACTTAGTGATAACTTAGCGTGTTTCCGCACCAAGAATGAGAAGTGAAGCGCTTTGGTGACGTCAGCCATGAACTAAAATTGTTACTGTAGTGCAACAAATTGTTTCCGTGGTAATGACAGAGTATGCGCTTCTGGAGGCTCAGTGTGCAAGGAGAGAAGCGATGCAACCTGCGATAGGCATCGATCAGTATTCATCAGACAGATGATATTCGCTAGTTACAATCTCGGTCGATCCCAGGGTGGAGATACACCTCACCGAAACGCTGAGGTCATGAGCGAAGTTTTGCAATAGCATGGTGTAAAAGCGAGAGGTCAGGTGACTTTCAGTTCCTGAAACAAACATTGAGATGACTCGCTGTGAGTTTTGTTTCTTCGTGCGTATATATGTTGATAAGTTGCAGGAAATCCGCTGCCACTGAGTATACTGAGCATGCACGATTTCACAATGACGAAACTAATTTCCCCGGTGTGTTCCTGCTGTGCATGTTTCGATTTTCACGGCAGGTGGCTAAGTAGGAATTTGAAGTCCACTATTGTTCATCCGGTCAGCGGCAAAGGAGAAAATTAGCGAAATGTCTCGACGCGATGTCTGCACTATCGCAGGCTTCCTGACTAAATCGATGGAAGCGTCGCATTTGTGTACGAGACTTGTAATATGCAAAAGTCGCTTGCGATAGAGAATACTCGCTCTCAATTATACGCAGTACGCACACTTTTCAAAAGCCTTTTCAAGTGCCGTACACATTAGTAATTTTGTTCTTATGCCTTTGCTGGCTCGCTTACAGTTCCCGCATTCCCGTTGCGGCGTGTACGCTTCCAAGGTCTGCTTGCTTCTGCGGGCAGTGAATTAAGCCGATTGGTATGCCAGAATGGATCTGAACGCGTGTAGTTGTTATGTGCGTGGGTCTATATCTGTTCGGCGCGGCGCGCGTCTAAGGCACTTTCAAGCATTTTGTGTGCTGTTGCAGTTCTGGAAGCGTGCTGATTCCGTCGCCCAAGAAGCAACGCACGATTGCCACCTCCCGTGACTGTCTCGTCATCCTGCAGCGCATTATCAACGTGGGATGGAATTGACCCACGAGGGGGCGTCGTCGAAGAGTGGAATCCGCCTTATAAAGAACGCCGCTGCAAACCCAGGCTTCAGTTCGGCGCGGTGCGCGTCTAAGGCACTTTAAAGCACTTTGTTTGCTGTTGCAGGTGAGACTTAGTTGTTTGTTCTGCGATCCAAAAACTGCCTATGCGCCGCTGCCGAACACAACGCTGAGTGTTGAACTGCTTGATCTGCTTTATATTTGTATTGATAAGTGTTGTGAACGTGGCGTTAAGCTGTGTTTCAGACTGCTGTGTTAGTCATGAGCAAAGATGTTAAAGAAATCGGCAAGGCGCTTGAAGATCTGAAACGCGAACTGATAGCTGACCTTAGAACGCTAGAAGTTAGCGTAAAAAACTGCAATAACACCTGTGATGGCGTAAATGAAATCAAGAATTACATAAAAGAGCTGAGAAAGGAAGTTAAGATGTCTAAAAAAAACGACGAGCTGACGGTAGAAAACCACCGGTTAAGCGAGAGGATAGAAGAACTGGAGCAATAATACCAGAGAGCTAATAACCTTGAAATAAAAGGTGTTCCCGATGCTGGCGACCCATGCGACGCTGTGAAAAGAATTGGAGCTTTTATAGATGAACCGATAACTGACTCGGACATTGATGTATGTCACCGCGTCTTGACATTCAACAAAGAAGAAAAAAAACAGTTGTTCGTTTTGTGCATCGCACTAAACGGGACAAGGTTCTGCAGAAATTCAGGAAAAAGCGGCTGACCACTAAGGACATTGACTTCGGCGGGAAAAACAACCCTGTGTTCGTTCATGAGTATTCAACGGGGTCAAAGAAAAAGCTACTGCCCGAAAGAAAGCAATGGGACGGAAGTTCGTTTGGACCTCCCACGAAAAAATCTATGCACGCAGGGACGAGACTGCAGATGTTATCAGAAAAGCGAATGTGTCTGATGTGGAAAAAATAGCCATACAATAGACACTAGCAGGAATGTTTCCAACGCTCATTGAACCCTTGCAATGGACATAGCTGGATGTTGCTATTATGACTACGCAACTTTCAATAAAACATATAAGTCTAGTGTACGACAGCCTACAACTATGCATTTAAACATGTGCAGCATAAAAAACAAGGTCGGTGATCTAGTAATATTCCTTCAGTCCTTGACTATTAAATTTAAAGCCCTAGTTCTAACAAAAACCTGGTTAACAAAGGACGACATACCACCTTACCTGCCAGGTTACAGGTGTGAAAGTATATGCAGAGAAGCAAAAAAGGAGGCGGAATTGCAGTATATCTTGAGTAAATTATGTGTTACGAAGTTATAGATAATTTCACGAGGATTGACCAAAACGTCGAAAGTTTGTTCATCAAATTATCTGGTACTGTGATTGGAGCAATATACAGGCCGCCATCTAGCTGTGTATCTGAATTTAGCGACTTCTTTGAAAATACACTGAGTTTTCTAGGGTCTGTTACAAAATAGTTTATAATTCTTGGAGATGTCAACATTGATACAATATCGGACAGCTCGAATGCAAATGAATTTCGTGACCTTATTCATCTCTATGCTTGTACGAACGTACAACAAGAGTGACCACTGACACCGCAACGTGTCTTGACATCTGCGTTACAAATATGAAATATGACGATGTCGCCGCTGGTGTTATAACATGTGACCTCAGTGATCACCTTCCCTTGTTCTGTTTGGGTCCCCCTGTTTCCAGCAGACACAGAGATAATAAGGAAAAGACCTGGCATCGTAATATAAATGATGAAAATGTGACGCCTTTTTGCACCCTAATAGAGAACGAAAGCTGGGATGACGTTTACATGGAACAGAATGCTACAACCGCATATAGAATATTTCTGAAAAGACTTCTGTGGTGCTATGATGCAGCTTTTCCTTTGTGTGAGCATAAAACAAAGAAAAAATGTATGCGTAAACCTTGGATGACCGTAGAGTTATTCAAGCGCATAAAAGAAAAAAAAGAAGTTTCATGCTTTTCTTAAATCTCGCGATCTGCATCTATTTGCCGAGTTTAAAACCTTCAGGAACAAATTGAACTTTGAGGCTGAAATTCTTCGGGTTCGTAATGACAATAAAAGGCTATGGGAGATGGTTAATAATTTAATGAAGAGAAAACGACCGAATCCCTGCGTAACAGCTATTACTGTGAATGGGGGGGGGGGGGGGGGCGTCTCCCTGATGCGCAGCTTGCGGAAGAAATGAATCTTAGTTTCATTAGCTTTGGAAAGTGTACTGGTCCACTTGCTAGCACGTACGAGCCGACACATACCAATGGTCCAATAGGCTCCATCTCGCTTTCTCCTAGCACTCCATCAAAAAGTTACGGAATAATTAAGAGTTTCAAAAACGATGTATCATCTGATGACGGGATAAAAGCTTTGCCAATTGAACATATCGCAAGCCACATAAGTCACGTGTTGTCATATATAGTTAATCTGATGCTTCTTAGTGGTTTTTCCTGCAGATCTAAAGACAGCAAAAGTAGTTCCCGTGTATAAAGGCGGCGGTGCAGCCAATATTAATAACTATAGGCCAATTTCCGTCTTGACTATTTTCTCGAAAATATTTGAGCGCGTTGTCAATGACAGACTCACTAGTTTTTTTCAGAAACACGGAATAATAGCTGACGCTCAGTATGGCTTTCAAGCAAAAAATCTACAGAACAGGCTCTTCTGCATATAAAAGATAAAATTATTGAAAACATAGAAAAAAAGCTCCTAACACTGGGTCTATTTATAGATCTTAGGAAAGCGTTTGATACTGTACAACACGATATATTATTAATGAAGCTAGAGATTTGTGGGATTTGGGGCGTAGCGCTCAGATTACTTGAACCATATCTGAAGGGTAGGTCCCAGTATGTAATTATAAACAACTGTATGTCTAGTGAAATGGAGTTACAGTACGGAGTCCCTCAAGGATACATTCTTAGGCCTTTACTATTTCTTATATACGTGAACAATATAACTATGATACCAGGATCTCCTCAATTAATCATGTACGCAGATGACACTAATATATTCTTTACGGGAGCAACAAAAGCATGCTTAAAAAAATCTGTAAATGAATACTTACTAAAACTATCTACGTGGCTGCAAGCCAATCGTATAAGCCTAAATATAGCAAAATCTAAATATGTAATTTTCAAACCCACAAACGAGCGAGATGACAGTCCCATCAACATCAGGTACGACGGCAACCCGCTGGCGGAAGTCGCCGAGCAAAAGTTCTTGGGGATATGGTTCAGTGGTGATCTCTCATGGAACAACCACGTAGATAGCCTTAAGTCCGAATTATCATGGTTTACAGGCTGCCTCTACCGAATTCAACACTTAATTCCATCTTGGTTGAAGCTGACATTATATTATTCTCTGTTCTACTCTAGAATAAGCTACTGTATACTAGTTTCGGGCACAGCAACTGACTCAAATTACAACAAATTAATTACTTTGCAGAAGAAAGTGCTACGCATATGCGAAACTTACTGTGAGGATAAACGAAAACTAAGAACTCACCCACTTTTTAGTAAGTACAATATTCTGAGGGCAGACCAGGTATACTACTTTAAGCTGCTACAATGGATACATAAGAACAGACTGCATAAGGTACCTACGGAGAGTGTAAGCCCGTACGACATCAGAGATCCGAAAATAAGAATGCCAATAGTTAGAACAAACTATGGCAGGCAAACACTACCCTTTCAGGTTACCAAAATGCTCAATAGAAGAGACATTCCCGTTAATTACAATAAACCGTTCCCTGCATTCAAAAAGGATTGTAAGAGAGCTCTTTTGTTCAGTGATGTTGTCTACTCTTCTCACTAATATCTTTTCCGTGGAAGTGTAGTGTATAGATGTTTTGTCTCTTTTGCAATTGATCATGTTCCCTTTGCCATCTCCCATTTTCTTACTTGCGATGCCTGTACTGTTTGTATATGTGCGAATATTTGTTCATAGCCATATTTTCTTTCTGTGCTTGAAGGGGAAGAGGAAAGGGGAAAAATGAGGAAAAATCTCTGATTTAGTGTATTATGTTGCATATGTATCATAACTCTTATCATTTTTATGTTGTACCCAATCTACAATTATAGTGCAATTTTATCGTTGAGTGCCCTTTCCTTTTACAGATGTATATTTGTGTATCTTGTATGCAGTGTATGCGTTTGTGTTTTGACCAATGATATTGTTTGTGTGCCGCCCAACCGCACTGTTATATGTATGTATGTATGTATGTATGTATGTATGTATGTATGTATGTATGTATGTATGTATGTATGTATGTATGTATGTATGTATGTATGTATGTATGTATGTATGTATGTATGTATGTATGTATGTATGTATGTATGTATAAATTCTTGCCTCTGTCATGCCCAGGGGGCTGAGGCCTCGTCAGGCGATACCAAACCTTTAGTCTCAGCCCTCTGTTAACAAATGTCTAAGAAAAAAATAAATAAAAGAAAAAAAAGAGAGAAAAGATACGTGCTGTGATTCCAATCTCCAGGTGCATTCTGGGGCAGGAAAAATGTAAATGCAGCGGAGTAGACTGAAGATGGGTATAAGCGGGTAGGCATGGAATGTATTTTCTGGCTTGAAAGAAAAACGGTCTAGAGCCGGGAGTATTCACGAACCCTAATTTGTGCTCGAAATTTTGCGTATTTTGATCCTTTTTATACTCCGCAACATTTTTTTTTTTCACAATGAAACGGGAGTCACAGAACAGAAACTCGCCCTCTCTTCCTATAGCGCTCTTAATCTGGTGCCCCATAAGTTCCTGTTAGTGACTGAAACTTACGTGGAACTTCCGTGATTGACATGGTTTGACCGAATATTTTCTGCGCAACCTCAGCGGTCAAAGATGATGCTATTTTTTGACGCGGAGCTGTAGTGTTCACGTGATGATACATCTGCTTGCAATTTCAAGGTGTTATCAGTTATTTATAACGAGATAGTAATTACGTTTTACCATCCACCCGAGCGCAGCCGTATGGACTCAACGAAAAACTACACAGCTTCCGTAGAAACTGCGTAGTTAAAGGATGAAAAATTTGTCCAGGTTCGGAGTTCAAATCCGGGACCACCGCCTTACATAAGCAGTTGCTCAACCAACTAAGCTAACCGGGACGGCTAGCACATGGCAGTGTGGCAGCGATTTCAACAGCAACTTTCGCCCGGCATCTGTGAATTAATGTTGGAAAGCCAGGAAATAAACTTGTGCAGAATTTCACTGTCAGGTGCTGAAGCATTAACGACAACCACAAAAAAGAACTACAGAGATTAGGTGAATCACAACGTGGAATGATTGATCATCATCATCAATCTGACTACGCCCACTGCAGGACAAAGGTCTCTCCCATGTCTCTCATGTTAACACTGCCTGTGCCAGCTGGGGCCACCCTATCCCCGCAAATATCTTGGCCTAATCCGGCCACTTAACTTTGTGCCACCTCCTGCTACGCTCGCCTTCTCTCGGAATCCACTCCGTTACCCTTAATGGCCAGCGGTTATCTTGCCCTCGCATTACATGCCCTGCCCAAGCCCATTTCTTCCGCTTGATTTCGACTAGGATGTCATTAACCCGCGTTTGTTCCCTCACCCACTCTGCCCGCTTCCGGTTTCTTAACGTTACGCTATTTAGAAGTGTTATGCGGAATTCAGCTGACGAAAATATGAGGTGAGTTTGCCTTTTCAATTTTCCAGCTATGCCTAGAAAATCTATGGCCCATGTTTAGGTTGTCAGGTGCACAAAACTAGAGCCACGAAAGTTGCGCTGTTTGCACCTTTGTGTGATACTCGGCCAAGTTGCCCCACAGAAGGCTTGGTTCGGGGCCTGGCACACCGATGTCCTTGAAGTAGCTGAACGTTTTCTGGCGGGATCTGCGCAGAATAAAAAAAAGTGTTGATATAGTAATGCCACGCAATACTAAAAATGGTACCTGCGTGGATCGGAAACAAATAATTTCACATTTGATCTTGGTTCTGCGGTCATTGTGCATACTTGACGCGGACAAGTGCATTTCCTTACCACTTTCAATGCCGATCGCTACCTGTCGCGAACTTCTGCACTTTTTACAGGCTATAGACTATTGCTTTAGAATGCGTGAACGAATATTGAAATTTTCGAATCCGATATTTGAATATAGTACTTGAATATTCGCATTTCGTCCGAAATATCGGTCACATAAGCATTTAGAATATTTCAAACACACGAACATAAACGAACCCGAATATTCCGAAGTGCATTCACTGGGAGTACTTTTCTCAGCGGGCAAGGCATGGCGAGGCTCAGCAACAACCGCTCAGGAGCCCAGTAGCACAGCGTCAGTGCGCATCATCGTGTGGGTAGTTTGGTTTATGGTTTATGGTTTATGGTTTATGGGGATTTAACGTCCCAAAGCAACTCAGGCTATGTGGGACGCCGTAGTGAAGGGCTCCGGAAATTTAGACCAACTGGGGTTCTTTAACGTGCACTGACATCGCACAGCACACGGGCCTCTAGGATTTCGCCTCCATCGAAATTCAACCGCCGCGGCCGGCATCGAACCGCAGCCGAGCGCCATAACCACTCAGCCACCGCGGCGGCCATCCTGTTGGTAGTGCCATGGTGGTTAATAGCATACGTCGTATATTATTTTTGACTGGCCATCCGACACCTTGGGACAAGTCCGCGCGCTCGTTTGATGGAGGGCAGAGCCGCTTGCGGTGAGCCATATGAGATGCGGAGAAAGGAATTGGCAAAGCCTGGCCTGTAAGCCTTTTCGTAATGCTTTTCTCAGGACACTGACATCGATGGCGCTGGGCATGAGATGAACCATACTATTGCTTAATGTGTACTCCGCCTAGGAGGTTAAAGGTCCACTAAAGAGGATTCTGAGCTCGTCTTTTCACCGCGGGAACTCGAAACTACACGCTCCAAGCATTCTTAGAAACTTCGAAGTATAGTCCTGTGAGGCCGATTTTGCATTAAATCAGATTAAGCGTCCCGGCTTCCGCCTTTTCCTTTTTGAACTCGCCTCCTAAGTAGGAGGAGAAGTCAACCAGCGCGTGGAGTTTCTTTCGGTCATTCTCGTGGCGGCGTCGCTTTCGCTTTTATTTTGTTTTTTAAGTTCCTGTGAATAAATAGCTTCTGTCGCAAACGACATAGCCGCAAATTAAGTCGACGGAAATAGAAATTCGCGTGGACTGATTGCTTTACGTATCACTCCGCTTACGGCAAGTCTCCACGCAAATGGATGAAAGGAACTCCATGCCTTGGTTGGCGTTCCTCCTACTTTCGGGGGTGAGTTCAAAAAATAAATAGGCGGTAGACTGGACGTTTAATCTGATTTAATTGGGAAATCGGCCACAAGGGACCACAATTCGAAGTTCTTAAGAATGCTTGCAGCCCTAGAACGAGTTCCCGCGGTGAAAAGGTGAGCTTCAAAATCCTCTTTCGTGCATCTTTAAGTGAAAAAAAAATGGCTTCGAAGTTAAACAAAATGGTAGCGATGTTAGCGCCTGATTTGGAACATTGCAACGTTGCTAAGTACAGCAGTATTACGGAATATGGCAGTAGCAGTCGCTATCGCCTACCGTGGAACTTTACAGTCCGCGTGTGCCTGTGCCGCGCATACAAATACCTTTATACCTTTATTTTCAACACCGTTGATGTTAGGGGAAATGACTATTAGACATAGCTGCAGATTCTCTCGTAAGTGATAACACGTCAGGAAAGCAAAAAAAGTCATAACGGTGAACAAAAGATGATAAGAATGCATGAACACAGCCAATTAAAAGCAAAATAGGTATAAAAAGTAGCAGGAATTTTTTGCAGAACATGCGCAGCATGCTACACTGCATAATCAGGCGCTCAACACTCCCAATGCGAATTAAGCGGGTTTGGAATGATACACTCAAGCATTTGACGGCCCTAGTTCATGCGAAAGGATAGGACGTACCAGATTTTATTGTAACGTGTTGAGTAATGATTGGTTTTCAGCTGTAAGTTATATAGGTCATCAAAAATGTGTCGCGATTTTTTCGTTTTCTTTCGCAGCGTTTCTTTAACAATACATTGTAGAGGCCACTAACTGGTGTTATTTTGAGTGACGTGAAAAGAGGTTGAGTATGAGCTTTAAAAGGTGCATTAGCAATAATACGAACGACTTTTTTGTATTTCCTGCAACCTATCAGTGTTTGACCATGTTGTCATGCTCCACACCAGGTGACAGTATGAAATGTTTGACAGAAATAGTACATTATAAATTAGAACCCTAACACTGAGTGGTATTAAGAAACGAACCTTGCATAACATGCCTGTGTTTCTGGCGAGTTTGTTAACACGATTATTGATGTGCAGGTCCCAGGACAAATTACTCTGCATTATCACACCCATGCACTTTACCGAATAAACTATTTCAATACATTGTGAACCAATCGTAAGATTAGGTAAATATTCTAACGGTTTGTTCTTTGCTCTGAAAATAATAATAATTCTTTTTTGGAGAAAGGAAATGACGCAGTATCTGTCTCATATATCGTTGGACACCCGAACCGCGTCGTTAGGGAAGGGATAAAGGAGAGACTGAGAGAAGAAAAGAAGAAAGAGGTGCCGTAGTGGAGGGCTCCGGAATAATTTCGACCACCTGGGTATTTTTAACGTGCACTGACATCGCACAGCACACCGCTTTCGTTTTTGTAGCGTTTATCATGAGTGAAGACTGTGTACTCCATGGGACCAGCCTGCGCAATGTGTCGTTTGCTCTTGATGTCAAATCGCGTACTGTATTAGCTGTGAAAAATAGGCTCATGTCATCTGCATGCATGGCATATTTAACACTATTGTCAATGTTCGCGACGTCGTTAATGTAGATGTTAAACAGTGTGGGTCCAAGAACATTGCCTTGTGGTACGCCGTAATGAATTGATTTTAAGCATGATGAATAATTGCTAACCATAACCAGCTACCGGCGGTACTCGAGATACGTTTTATATAAGCTGAAGGAAATTGACGCGGAAACCATAGTGCTCAAGTTTTATGAATAAAATTTTGTGATTAATGGAATCGAAAGCTTATGAGAACTCCACAAACACCCCAAGACTCCAAGAGTGATACGTTTTTTTTTTTTTCAAATGACACTAAAATAATTCCTTCAGGGTTAATAACGCTGATTCGGTTGATTTTCGCTTGACAAAACGAAACTGAGAATCAGAAAGAATTTTATGTTTCTTGATAAAGCTATTAATACGAACCTATAAAATTTTCTCAAAACATTTAAAAGCAACTGGAAGGATAGATATAGGTCGGTAATTAGAAAAATTATTTTCGTCACCTCCTTTAAAAATAACCATAACCTTAGCAATCTGTAGCCTTTCTGGAAAGGTTCCTGGGAAAATGCCAGGTTTACAATATGTTCTAATATTGGTGCGAGTATGTAAGATGTGTATTTTGCCGGTAATATTTGGACGTCGTCAATGTCCTTATTTTTACTATTTTTCTTAAAGAGTAAGACCGACAGAACCTCAATGGTTGTAACAGGGTCCAAAAATGCGCTTTCGCTAACTATTTGATTCGTATTGCTTAGAGATTGGTTAGAGTGGGTGTCGTCTGCAATATACACAAAGTAATTATTAAAAGCGTCTGCAAGCTGAGAACCGGACAGGTGAATGCCATCTACAATTAATTCATGAATTCCAGTCTTCTGTTTTAGGTAAAGCAAGTTATGAAGTCGTTTCCAGAGAATATCAGAGTGCTTGATTACTTACTCGTTAAATACGCTACTCATGTTAAGTTCTTTTTGCTGGACACTTGATGCTATTAGCTCTATTTCTTGCAGCCTTGAACTTTTCAAGATTGTCGATCGTTTTCGTTTTAGAAAGCGTTTAAAGAGTGCGTTTTTAAGTAATATATTTGAGGAAACGCGAAGACAGGTGTAAGCGTAGAGAAACTGGGTTTTTCAAGGCGGCATATCTGCTGTTGTGCCTGCACATTGCATAGGCATGCCAACCTGGGAAAGCTCAGATAGAAATATTAGCGTTCTGAGTACAAACCGTTATAGCGTTCTCATTGGGTAGAAAAATCTACACTACCCCAACAGAACGGCTCTTACTAGGCCACATACAACAGTTGGGGCTTTACGCGGTGGAGGGTGGTAGTGCCTACGCTTATTTTTCTCTGAGACAATATTATAATTTTTTTTTACTGCAAACCAAGTTGCGGTGTTCCAAGCTGCGATATCTTTGCGCACTGCATCAGGACCTTTGTGGCTAGGAACTGATTCATTTTATTCAGATCATTATCGCTGTGTTGATGCTGCGTGTCATCTGCCTGGTCAGAGCCACGACTTCAGCTTCATCAGCGCTAAGTAGCGATGAAGCGCTTACCGCAGATCGTAGTAGCTGCGCCTCTCGTCGGGCAGTGATGAAGCGCTGCACCACCGAAGACCGTAATATTGGGTATGAACGAGCCAGACGACTATTCTGGCAGCAATGATGTCTGAATCTCATCTCCTTTGTCCCAGAGGCAAGTGAATTGACCTTTTTTGCCAGCAACTTTCATAATCGTCGAGCAGTGACCAGATGCACTGTACAGGGGCTCAGACCGCGGGCTAGACGCCCATTAGTTCTCTTAACATACCGTGTATAGCTTTCTTTGAAAGCTCATAAACTATCAGCGATCACGTGACAATCGACCATGGCCGCCTATTGTTTACTTGTTACCAATGGCGCCCTTTTGACATAAGCACCGTATTGCACTGTATTCTTTTTACTTGACGCCACTATGTGGAAAGCTGAGGGTTGGGAGCAACCTCGAAGGTATTTACCCTCTTGGATCTCTTGTTTGCATATGCACACGACCTGCACCATTGTTTGAAGGGTCAGTGCACTGTGGCGGTCAGTGATAACTGTATGCAACTGAAAAAACAAACATGCAACCGTCCAAGGTCATTGCTCAGTTGCGGCGAAGGCTGACAAGAAGCAGCCTCTAAAGTGGGTGCCAGTTTAGAGTGGCATGCCATTACTTCATTATATTTCCGATAATATATTCAGATTGACTATAGAAATAACAACATAAAACACGCCGATTTACGGGAAAGGCTATTTCAAACAAGAGGCAGCTTCTTTTGAGAGAGCTTACTAATGCTGGTAAAGTGTGTCAGCACTGTGTACAACATTCATTTGGCCAAGAAATGACTACACTAGAAGCACAGAACCAGTGTCTCCGATCTTTTATAACGAATGTAGTGGTTATAAAGCAGTTTATAACCACCAGCTAACCAAGTTAACAAAACATGCCACAGAGAGTGCCAAAGGTAAGTGGAGGCCACAGGACCGATTCCGAGTTGTACTGTACATTAAAAATTTCTTCCATTCACATATATATCCGCATGCAAGATGCCGATGCCGTTGCCTGACTCCGCATTCGCTTTGCTTGGAGCACCTTCAGTGCGACCTAGAACTGCCTACATCATGTAATTCCAATTCTCAAAGGAACCGTCCCTGGATTTCTTGTTAGGCCGCGCAGAATATTTAGCGTCTGTTCGACCAAACGGTAAAGGTCTGATGCCCGCCGACTCAGACTATTTTCTCATGGGCGCCGCCATATAGGGAAGCTGGCGCCCTCTAGTGTCTAGCCTGGAAACGACCGCCATGCTGGTATGTGCGATCGCATTCGCGGTGCACATAGCAAAAAGGACGTAGGTGGCACAAGTCGGCAATGCGGAGCTTCCGCATTCATTTTTTCCACGCTTTAAAATTGCGCACTGGTAGAAAAAGCTTTTCAAGCAGCAGTGATGTCCTTCCGTCAAGAAATGGCCGGAACACCAGTGGATTATGGCGTCGCAGGAGCTTCTTCCATCGGGATGGCGACTCCCTTAAGTGAAAAGAAATATGATGAGTTTGGTGTAACCTACGTGGTGAAGGCGGTCGAGGGAGTGATGCAGGGCAACTCTTAAGCGACTTTCCGTGATATTTGACTGACCTTGAGAGAGAGATTAGGTTAACTAGCTAGGAATATTGTTGGAAGCTAGCGAAGCTAGTCATTTCTTGACGACTGTTTTAAGTGTGATGTTGGTCGCATTTTATTTGTCAAGTAGGTCTAGTGTGTGTACACTCAGTCTACTGTCCGAAACGCTAAAGGTGATGAAGTTTTTGACGGCTGACGTAAATATCTGAGAAGCGAATTTTCCGCTTTTGCCATCACACTTAGACTGGAACATCCTGCGGTCACGAATCGATTATCGCCCGAATAACGAAAATATTGACATATATAGCGCTAGGCAGGGGATACAAGTGTGTTATTTAAGATGTATCAGCGACTGACAGGCAATACACGGCAGTGAGCTCTAAGCCCAGTGGTTTTGGATCTGAACACTGTGGCACAATTTTGAAGTGACGAAAAAGCGCACCGAAATGTTTCATACAAACACATCATTAAGAGCACGGCGCCTTCACATAAGAAAAACAAACCAAGGTCAAGGCGTCTTCTTCCTCTTTTTTGTCAGTATGTAGTCAGCTCTCCAGATACGCCTCCTGCAAATTTTGATCTCCGTGAAAGTTACCTTCATGCACGGTGATTTTCTTGCGAATTTGATGCAGACAAATTCCCGTGTGAGAACGGATGACTGTTTTTTTTTTCACATACCCGCATGCGCACGTAGAATCTGCAGCAGAAATGAACAGGGCAGTTGTTCTCGGAAAAGAAATGTTCTAGCGCTGCCTTGCGACCAAGTCGTCTTGTATTATTAGCAAGGGTGGAACATGCATGTTCTCATATGTTCATAAATTCTAGGCGATCAGCTTGTGTGACTGCACCAAAATATTTTTTCCGCTCACACTCTTCACGCAAACTTCTGCTGCCAATTGTTCTTTCCGTGCAATTACGTTCTTGAACATTCGCTCTCATCAACAAAGTGCCGAGAGCACGCATGAGATGTGACCTAC
Organism: Amblyomma americanum; assembly: GCF_052857255.1. Classification (NCBI taxonomy): domain Eukaryota; kingdom Metazoa; phylum Arthropoda; class Arachnida; order Ixodida; family Ixodidae; genus Amblyomma; species Amblyomma americanum. The sequence continues at coordinate 65,295,328 of NC_135504.1, forward strand.
AGGATGAAAATCGTTTGGTTGATGCTTGCAACGCAAAAACGCCCCTCATCTACGAAGCGGTGCAAATTAAGCAGCCTGCACCCGCGCACATGCCGGGGCTGTCAATGCTCTTCGCACTGTTCCAGAGGTCATTTCTCACGCTTCCGATAGTTGTTACTACAGCCGGCAACAACACAGTGGTAGCCCGACGACCCTGGGACTCGATTCGTCGCGATGTCTACCGACGCAAAACGCTTTTCAACTCCTTCGTGGCACAAAAGACCGCGCAGCACACTCGTATACCCTGCACTACGCCTTGGTGCCCCTGCCGCCGGCACATACCGGAGAGGTGGAGCGGCGCTGCGAACGCCGAGTTCTAGGGTACCAGGGCCGGTTTCAGGGTGAGGACACCGCTCTCGACGGTGCCATTTTGGGTCCCATTCTCCCGTTCAACAACGTTAGGAGCACTGCGGCGGCGGGCTGTTTCGAACAGAAAACTGCCTCTACCACGTGATATTCCGCGAACCTGATGTCCTCACAAGACAGGGCGGTACCATAGATAGTTTAAAAAGTGAATCAATGTTACTTAAGCAAAAATATATCTTCTTTCGCAGCTGATATGCCGAGAAACTCGGAGGCCTTGAAGAGTCGTTACTTCCCGACAATGGGCGTAGCATACTCCGGTGGAATCTGTCGACCCGGATACTTTACATTTCAATATTTTTCGAACAAACAAGATTGCTTATTTCGAGCTCCATTTTTATATTCGCCTTCTTATGCATGCATTCTTTGCGTCAGTAAGCAAAGAAGTTGTGGCTGCGTGACGCGCAACGAAGGGAGCCTCTTTTCTCCACCAGAAGGGGAGAGAAAGGCTCCTTTCGTTGGCGTCAAGCAGCCACATCAGCAAAATTCGTCAAGCGTGTTTCTGAGCAGACATTTCCGAGAGTTTAGTTTTTTTTCCCGCTTTTGATGACAGCTGCGGGGATAAGAGCTTGTCTGTCGAGTTCACTCGTGCGAGTCTTTCTGCGTGCTTCACGTCAAACGCGGTTTTCCAAATAGCCCAGACCCAGATACTTTTGTGAGAGGTCTACTGCCTTTAGGGCCGGCGCGGTGGCTGAGAGGTTATGGCGCTCGGCGGCCGGCCCGGAAGACTCGGGTTCGATCCCGGCCGCGGCGGTCGAATTTCGATGGAGGCGAAATTCTAGAGGCCCGTGTATTGTGCGATGCCAGTACAGGTGAAAGAACCCCAGGTGGTCGAAATTTCCTGAGCCCTTCACTACGGCGTCTCTCATAGACTGAGTTGCTTTGGGACGTTAAACCCCCCTAACCCAGATCTACTGCCTTGCCCGACTGAATGAGGCGACAAGCCAGCGTATTTTTAAAACTGGAGCAGACGTTTCTGAGGAAGCGAGGGAGGCGGCCCGCATTGCTCCGACTCCCCTTCCTTAGTTTAACTTGGCAGGGATAATTGGATTCAAATGAATTCGTTAGTAGGGGCTGATTTTTTTACGTTTCTTTGGGAATCAGTCGCTTTTGATGGTTCTTTTCTGCAAGTTATCAAAAGAAAAATTAATCTTATCAGTTAAGTTTGTCCTCTAAAAAGGCTACTTGGCAGCTAGGAATCAGCAAAACGTCGTCGCATCGTATCATCAATCTAGAAGTAGTCAACACCGTTTAGAGCGAAACCCAACCGTCTGCATGATGCTTTTTCGGAACAAGCCACTAAGGGAAGCAGTTGAGAAAGTGTGATCATTAGGTTTCAGATGTGCCACAGCTATACACCTCACAGCTGCGTGGCGACGGACCGTTTGGAAGAAAAATTTGCCATTAGCGCTTGGAATTATCCACATATGTGGCAGTAATAAGGAAAAGGGATCTCAGAAAACGTTGCAAAGGCGGTTGTTAACTATGCAGAAATAGCCGTATTTGGCATGGAATCCTACGCGTATACCCGAGAAAATTGGCGCCTTGTGAAAAGTCCTTACGTTCGAACAACAAATCCATCTTCTGCTGAATTTGGCGACCTAGCTTATACTCTGTTACAACTACGAAGCAACACTAAATAACCGCTGTCCTTTTTGATGCAAGCATTGAGTTGGGAACACAGCAGCCCATCATAATTTTTCGATTGCCGTGTAGTTAGAGCGCCTGCACCATGCTTAATATACACTCAAGAGTGCCAGAATACTATTTCCACGAGCGAAACAACTGTTCACTGCCTATTTGCAATTCAGTCGCACTATTTCAGTCGCTACGCAGCCGCATACAAACCATGCCACACGCATAGCGCACTGCACGCGGCTGACGCGTGGGACCCAACATGCAGCTGCGAGGGGGAAACGGCGGCGCGTTGTCGTACAAAGGGTGTCCCCACCCTAAAAGCGAAGGCGAGCGGGCATCCAGGCACCCTACGAGTTCGGCGCTGTTTTCCTCCTCGTGGCGAAAACGGTCTATACGCGGTGCTCCTTTCAAATGTCGCCACGGGATAACGGGAGGTAAAGCAAACATAATCTCGAACACACACGCTGCCTTTGTAGCTTGGCCACACTCATAGGGGCCGCGGGCCGAACCAAATATGCCATCATTTCTTTCTCCAAACAGCTTTCTCGATAATCTAGCTGTAACAACCACGAGCAGTCTGATGAAAGGCGACAACCAGCCACGCTGCAGGTGACTTCGGGATACTTTCGGACATCTTGCGCGGCACAGACTTGGTCAGAAGTCTTCAGGCCAAAGCCTTTTCGCCTGAGGCACATAATGCTGCCATCAGGGCACCATTAAAGACCAAAGAGCCTTGCAATGCTAGCAGAAGGTTTACTCTCGTGATAGAGAAGATTTCTGCTTAACTTGTGCTTTGAATTATCCTCTACAAAGAACATTTTTGTGACATTCGATCATTTCTCGAGAATTGAACGCTGTGGCTTGAAGATTTCTGACGGGGGGGGGGGGGGGGCGGAGTGGGGGGGATGTGAAACCCGTGCATTCGCTAGATGCGCCGTCGTGGCGCAGTGGTAGCGTCTCCGCCTTAAAGGCCCTGGTTCCATTCTCAGCCTCGACATAGGGTTTCTTATGCAGGTAGTGTGCGGGGGTTTCAGTGGCTCCCGCCACCGACCACGCGATTGGTCACGTGGTGCGGAGCAGCTTCCGGTGCCGTGGCTGGTCCCTTGGTTCGTAACGCGGTTGGTCACGTGGTGCGGTGCGACCACGGTGGAAATGCGAGTTAGTGGCCAGTGTAGCTTTCACTTCAAAATGACCGAACTCATGGCCCATCTTTACATTCTCACTAGCTGTGAGATTTTTGCGAGTCCAAAATAGTCCTGGCAGATGTGACAGTGCAATTCAGAAATATTATAGCGTAAGCTACACTGGCCGAGTTTGACCAGTTTCGCGTGCATCCTGGAGAGCCGTCCTGCGCTTGCGCGAAGAGCAGTGACGTCACAAAGATGAATTTAAAAAAACCCTGTGTCGAACCAGGGCCTTTGGCGTTAGAGGTGTAGACGCTACCACTCCACCACGACGGCGTTTTTTTGTCTTTATTGCCTGTTTCGACAGTTTACAACAGATCACGAACATGTTCTGCGCTACATTCTCAAACATCAAGAGCGGACACGCGTTTCACTCGCGTGAGAAAATCAAAACTGTTTCAAAGAACACAACTCCCCCATCAACTCGATAACTTCATCTTCAAGACATAGCTTCTTGTACACAATTCACGCAGCTTAAATATGTTTTCTTTGAAGTAATCTCGGAAAGAGCGCGCATCTTCACCGCAGTGTCGTAAAGCCATCCTGCTTCGCCAAATGCTGTGCAGGCCAAGAAGGAAAACTACATCGTATTTCTAAAGATCCGGCTCAACGTCCCGGAATCGTATCCCATACGGCGTCCCGGGTAAGTCTTTATTGTACGCTGGAGCACGTCCCAAAAGAGCAGCGCATCCCAGCAATCAATAAAGACGTGTTCTATCGACTCTGGTTTGTGACATTACAAGCAGTCAGCACCACATGGTAAAAACAATCCCTTCTCCTCCATCCATGGTTTAATCGGAAACGTACCAGTGTGCAACTTGAAGAAAAACGTCTTCAAACCCGCTGGCACCACCATTTTCCTTACTCTTTTAAAACATTTCCTCCTTGGCCTCCACTTGACAGAGATCGATATATTGGCTCAGGGAAGACACAGTCAAGCAAAACTTTTAGCAACTTCTTACGCGTGACATTTGAAAGGTATTCCAAACTGAACCGAGCATTTAGGAACCGGAAAGCAAAGACCACTTCTTTAAAAACTCTACTTGCATTGTGTCGCATCCCGTCTACAGTGGAAATAACATAGTTTGGCAAAGCCGGAGAAAGTCTCATTTGAATAAAAGTCAGCAGGAAAGGATCGCGTTGATCTCGAAGAAACAAATCTTGACAGCACCTGCCTTAGGTGCAAGTGTGGCAAAGAAAGACCCCCTTTAATCGTTTAACCGTGTTTAATTTTTAACCGTGAATAAAGGCGCAAAATAAATAAGCGCAAGGTATCCGACATGAGGAAGTTTAATATGAACAGAATCGAGCATGCTCTAAGGAACGGAGGTAGTTAAAAGCGGTAAAGAGGAAACTAGGCATAGTAAAAAAAACCAGATGTATGCGTTAAGAGAAAATGATGGCAATGTCATTAGCAATATGGATAAGATAGTTAAAGTAGCCGAAGTAGCCGAATGGGGGTGAAGCGCATATGGTAGGTTCTCTCAGATCATGAAAAGCAGGTTACCAATATTCCTCAAGTGAAAAGTGTAAAACAGCTGTATCCTACCGGTACTCACTTACGGGGCAAAAACGTGGAGGCTAACGAAAATGGCTCTTAAGTTAAGGACAGCAAATGCAGCGAGCCATGGAAATGAAAATGATAGGTGAAACGTTAAAAGGCCGGAAGCGGGCCGAGTGGTTGAGGGAACAAACGCGTTTTAATGACATCATAGTCAAAATCAAGAGGACGAAATGAGCTTGGGCAGGGCATGTGATACGAAGGCAAGATAACGGCTGGTCCTCAAGGGCAACGGTGTGGATTCCAAGAGAAGGCAAGCGTAGCAGGGAACGGCAGAAGGTTAGGTTGGCGGATGCGATGAGGAAGTTTGCAGGCATAGGGTGGATGCCACTGGCAAAGGACAGGCTTAATTGCAGAGACATCGTAGGCCTTTGCCCTGCAGTGGGCGTAGTCGGGCTGATGATGGTTATGATGGCGATGATGATGATGATGAGTGAATACGCGCCTTTCATATATTAACTCTTCCGAACCAGATGTCGCCGCGCTTACGCTACGTATATCCTGGCCTATCAGGGCTAGGCCATTATCAATATTTATTAGATGAATAGAGTGAAGCGGCATGGGACGAGGGCACAGTTTTAAGCAATAATATCGGTCACCGTAATCAGGAACCTGTTCTAGCCTTCCGCTAACCGCTCATCAGAATGGCTACAGCCTCAGAAGACCTGGCTTGGAGGCTCAGTGCTTACTGCGTTTTTTTTTGCCACATACTGTAAACCATCCACTACGACGTGCCCCATAGCGCGTAGCGCTGCCTCGGAGCCTAACAGTTATTCTTTATTTATATCACAGCCAAAAAAATTACACACAGTTTGCATTCAGAGGGTACTGGAGCCTCAAAGACTTAGCAGCACCTTCGCATGAACTTCACAGCTCGACGACGTTAGACACGGCTGTGCACACTTTCGCCTGCCCATACAGCAAACACATACCTGACGAGCTTGAAGAGCACGCAGACGATGAGAGCCACAGACGCCGTCCAGACATACGTCTGGAAGTTGAACAGGAGGATCTGCTCAGCCATGTCTACCGTTTCGATCCGACTGCGGAGAAAGAGTGGAAGTGAATCGATAATATGCGCGGTCTCTCTCGACCTGCGTGCTTTAACTGACAAGGCGTTTTATCTGTTTCTCCGCATTTTGTCCTTATTATTTGTATTTCTATGGCTTCTTCCTATCGCCATGAGCATACACCGTTAGCCTTCGATTACTCGCTCCGGCAGCCGGTAGCGTCGTATTCACCCTGATAAGATCTGACTGATAGCAACTGTATGTGCCCACAGTTTCAACAGAGCGCGCCGTCTATTGTGTCAAGGTTTGCTGCCGTTCCAGACACAGCACGCCGACTGTCTAAGGTGTGGTGTTCTTTGTTTGTGCCAGACATACCACAGAAGGTTTTCATGGTGTATGCAATACACTACAGTGAATTCTGCGTACTATCGGGGACAAAAGTTTGCGGGACGCGAGTTCTTGAAAAAACGTTTATTGTAGCTCCATCTCGCAACCCAGTCACCTGATAATGTGTGAAAGCATTAAAGGCTCAAACGCTCCTTCCTCTGCCAACTATATCAGGCAACTGGGTAGCGAGGTGGAGCTAAATTAAGCGTTTGTCCAAGAAGTCGCGTCCCGCAATCTTTTTTCCCTGATAGTATAGAGACTGAAATTCCGACTCGACAACGGAGCGCATAGTTATCTTCAATTCTACTCAATTTGAGTGAATGCGTGGATGGAATCCTTGCGCGTAATAGTAATATTCTTTTATTTCTGCCGGCTACTGATGAGTTCTTCAAGTAACAGGTGGCAGTTTCTGCGACCAGGAAATATCTTCAACATTTCTGCGTTTTTATTAATGTTTTTTTTTCCTAGCTAAACACTATTGCAGCAGAAACAGCGAGCTTGCCCAAAAATGAAGACAGAAAGGCAGAGTCTTCAGATACTGAAATGATAACTTCGACCCCATTGTGCGGCGGTCCGGGGGGGGGGAGGTATTCTTGTTGCACACGTAGTATGTGCAATTTACGCTTGCTCTTCTACATAGTGCTCAGTGGGTTTCAGTGCGTTGTTTCGATACATAAGCGCTTTTTCTTTGTTCTGCTGTCTTTTGAGTTTTTGTCGCGGTTTCGGCTCATGAAAGTTGTTCAGCTTGCATTCTACTCTAGCGGGAGCTTGGCATAGGGCTGTCACTTCAGCCAATGACAACGGAAGAAAAGAATAGAAATGTGGTAGGATAACAATCGAACTCTTATGCTACTGCGTTCCTAGATAAGTGGCTATCCCGTGCCTGAGTGCGCTGATATATTTTAAATCTAAAGTGTGCTTCGTTTCATTAAGGAGGACATAAAAGACGCATTGCCCTCTACCTGGCTTACGCCCTCAGCCGCATTCTCTTGGCTCCCTCAGTAGCTCTATCTTGGAGCCCCTACATGCAATCTTTTTATTACGCATCGATATATTGAGCCTTTTTCGAAAAGAAGCTGATACCCGTGCGAAAATAACAGAAGAAACGTCGCACTACATGCGTTATCTGGCGAAGGCCCGCCTGAAGGATCACCCGAGGGGACACAACCTTGGAGTTAGGCCGGACGCAAGAACCTGTGCCTTCATGGCAGTGTCGCGCTATGACGTCTGAAGCGGGCTGCTGTCAGTGGGCTCTTGCTGCTGTCAGTGGCACCGGTAGGCTGGGACTGGTCGAGGCACCTGAACAGCTGTAAGAATGCGTGGGAAGGGTGCGATGGGTGAGGGCCAGAGCCTTGACAGCAGACGTTGGTCATAAAAGGGAAGGGAAGTGACGTTACCGGATCGGATAATTTATATCGGCGAGAAGAAACTGACATCATTATAAATGCATAAAAAGCTACTAATACTATCGCTCTGCCAACAGTTATGTTGAGGGGAACGTACGATTTTTGACGCGACGCTGTCAAGAATCCTGCGCTGCAGCAAAATCAGAGTCGTCGTTAGCCGTTAGTGAAAAATCCCGATGGAAGGAAAAGATTCATAAAACTGGCCTGGAAAAAATTGGGAAGATTTGGGTTCGGGTGGGAATTTAGCCCGGGACCTTCGGATTGCGAGACGGGCACGCTGTCTATAGCCCATGAAGACCCCCCCCCCCCTCTTTTTTTCTTTCTTCATTTCGTGGAGGTACAGCACTGAGAGGGTTCTGGTTTGGTTTATAAAGTTTAACTTCCCAAAGCGACTCAGGCTATGAGAGACGCCGTAGTGAAGGGCTCCGGAAATTTCGAGCAGCTAAGGTTCTTTAACGTGCACTGACATCGCGTAGTGCACGGGTGTTTAGCATTTCGCCTCAATCAAAATGCGAATGCCGCGGCCGCGATCGAACCTGCTTTTTCGGGTCAGCAGCCGAGCGCCATAACTACTGAACCACCGCGGCAGCTGACAGGCTTCTAGCCTTACTTAATACAGGCCGTATCTTGCGAATCAGTTATACGTAGTCGCACCAACATCCTGCTATCACCCTACCAGATATCAAAATTTAAAGATGCACACACATGCATCGAGTAAAGGCAGCGCACAATGCCCTCTGAATAGAGACTTCGAGCACATGGCGGCTCCGCGTAGAGTTGTCTGTGGCTCTTTCACAGGAAAAGAGGGCCCATGAGCACAAAAAGATCACATGAAACTTTAGAACCTTCCACTGCCGGCAAGAATCTTATGTATAGGGCGTGAACTTAATGTCCTTTTCGAAAGTCTGTTGATGAATGCCTCGAAAGGACACCGCATCAGGACAAAACACAACGCAATTATCAATAGCCTCTTGCTGCTGACACAGGTGGCTGTTCAATGAACCCTATCACAGGCGTTCACTGAGCACGAAGTTGCGTTCTCAGAGCTAAGGTCGACGTGTGAAGTTTAAAAAATAGTGTCCGCAACCGATTGAACACAGTTCTGTGGCACCTACTTCGACACGATGTTGTCTAAAGTGGTGAGGTAATGTTGCCAATACTTCGGTACAGGAAATAACCTCTCAATCAGAGCTTGTGTCATCTGTCTTCTGGAGGAAATGTACGGGTACTTTGGGGGAAAACATGCAGTCAGGATATGGAATGCGTCGGCAACTTTCTTAGCCGCCGCGGTGGCTCAGTGGTTTGAGCACTCGGCTACTAATCCGGAGTACCCGGGTTTGAAGCCGACCACGGTGGTCGCGTTTCGATGGAAGCGAAACGCTAAGGCGGCCGTGTGCTGTGCGATGTCAGTGCACGTTAAAGATCCCCAGGTGGTCGAAATTATCCGGATACCTCCACTACGACCCCTCTTCTTCCTTTCCTCTCTAATTCCCTCCTTGATCTCTTCCCTTACGGTGCCGTTCAGGTGTCCGCCGATATGTGAGACAGATACTGCGCCATTTCCTTCCCCCAAAAACCAATTTATTTCAACTTTCTTTAGAAAACCTCACTAAGGCCCCTAATAGTCAAGTGGGCACCTATTCTTCTGTTAAGCACAACTACGAGAACGGAATGGTTTGCCGTGTTAAAAAAAGAGCCTTAAAATAAGCTGATGGACAAACATTTGCATTACGTAGATGAGCTGTGTTTGTCGTCTGAAGGACGATACTTCATAATCCCAGTGAGGCACACTATTGCGATACTGTTCCAAGGGAAAGCCCAAATACTGTGTCTTCGGAGTCGCGCCTGATAACACAAAAAGGCATGATTTCGTGCTCTAGTATTCTAGCCAAAACACCTTTGATTTAACAAGGTTAAGAGCCCCACTCAAACTACCAAAAAACTGCTCAGTTACATGCAAAATCTCGAGCACATTTGTTTTATCAGAAGAGAAAACGGCAACGTCATCAGCATAAGCCAAAATTTTGATTTCACATTGCGATAGTCAGAAGTCAACAATTGTGTTTTTTTGGTACTCAGGCATAGGAGCTCAAGATAAAACGCGAATAACAAAGGCGAAAGCGGGCTGCCCTGTCTAACCGATTATTTAAGCGGAATAGGTTTGGTAAGCTTTTTATAGAAACGATCCGTCTTGCAGTGGACGTTTTGTAACATAGTGCTGTGCCTTTAAGCAATATATAACCAGTGTTTGTGCTCTTCAAGACTGCAAAGAAAAATTATTAGTCACTTTGTCAACAGCTATTGCCAATCAATCTAAATAACAGCCACTTGGATATCAAGTATCAATGGGAGTTCCTGTCATTATTCCTGGTGACGTTTGGTGTAGTACAGAGCACCCATCTACACCGACATCTTTTATTCTAGTGCATCCGTCGCGGACGTCATCCGACAGCTGTGACGTCCCGCTTTGCAGAGGTAAATCACACAGCCGCGAAAAAGCCTGGGTAGGTGCAGCATTTGGCGAATTTCAGCAGTAGGAAATTATTGACAAAATCCTCGGGGTTCCACACCATTGCCCTACTCAAGAGGTGAAACGGGCATTGCGGAGAAAACCAACCATTATACTCCATTTGATCAGAGTGATACTGGTTCCGGGGAAACAGCCATGCGGCTGGACAAGAATGCTTAAAACGAAATTTCAATATTTCAACAGTATCGCCATTCTCAACAGGGGCGAAGAATGGTGACCGAAATTCTGTTGCTTTGTCTGAATTGAAGAACAGAGAATAACTATTTTATTATGTAATGATCAGTATGGCAAATTACAAGAATAGACAATGTCCTCCTTGAGTATACAGAGGAAAAAAAAAGGCACAAACCCCGATTCTTGTACACCCGACACACAAGTGACCTCTCCCAACACCTTTTTATTTAAGCAGATAGGTTCTAAGGAGCACACCTGTCATGAAAAAAGGTCAGAAAAAGCCAGCCGTATTCTTCGATACAATCCGTTGGGCGAATAGGTTTTCGACTTCCATAACTCAAGCGCATTTGACAGCACAGAAGAAGGCACAAGAAAAAGAGACACGACACAAGAAGCGCTGAACACAGAACACTGTGTGTGTTATGTGGCTGCTTCTGTGCCGTCAAATGCATTGTAGTCGTGGAGGGTTCTCCGCCCTGCTTACAAAACGGTCATACTGGCGACAGCCCGGGGCTAACTGATTTTGACATCGCGCATAAGTACATCAACTGTGTATGCATGCGTAAAGTATAACACTCAGCGGGCGCATATTTTTTCAAGTTTGGCATATTTTTTGAGTGGATTCCGTGAGAAGGCTAGCGTAGCAGGGGGCGGCAGAAGGCTAGGTGGGCGGATGAGATTAAGAAGTTTGCGGGCATAGGGTGGGCGTCACTGGCGAAAGAAAGGGTTATTTGGAGAGACATGTTAGAAGCCATTATACTGCAGTGGGTGCAGTCAGGCTGATGATGATGATGAGGAAGACCGCTCTACCATGGCACATTTGCGGTTCTCGTCATCTTCCATTCTGCGAAATACTTCGCCGACGTCATTATGTGTACAATTTAGTTTGACACGAGCAGAAGGTTATAATTTATTCTAAGTTCGTGTTCCTTGAGCATTCTGGGCGTTTCCCCTGCGAGAGATGTTGCCATGGTAAGGATATTGCTCAGAAAACTCAAGGAGCCCAAAAGCGTTGATCCTTTACAAGCAAGCACGTCTGGGACCAAATTTTCTGGCGTTCCCTACATTCATTCCATATCCCACGATTTAAAAAAGGTGGGAGCACAAGCTGGCGTCGCAGTTTTATTGTCCGCTCCGAACTGTCTTGGAATGATGCTTGCAAAGTTGAGCTCATAACGTAAAAAAAGAAAACAGATTTGTGTTGAGAAACTCGGCCAGAAGCATGTTAGCTCCGTAAAGAAAGCAATTTATTCAGCTCCGCTGACATGTGGCACAACCTACGCTGGAAAAAAAAACCAGGCAAATATTTAAATGACTGGTGGTATGAGCATTGTTACAAAAATGAAATTCAACTTTCGGGAAACGTAAGTACCCACTGTGGGGCACATAAATGGGCACCAGACTAAACACTTCCGTTCTGGAAAGGGCTGAGAATCAGTTAACGAGAAAAATATTACAGGCCTTGGAAGCAGAAACGCGTGGTGAATGATGTGCCATCGATCCCAAAATGTCTATTGGCGACGGAGCTGGCGTACTTTGAGTACAAATTTGGGCAAGTTGTTTCGATTCTATAATTCTACAGAGCGAAATACGGAGATAAAAGGAAAACGGGGCGAGACAAACACGGCTCCGCAGGTTCAGTGCGTAAACATAAAAGTGTGCTGTATGGCCGGTTTTTTGTCTGGCGTGCAAGTCGGCATATATTTTATGTATGTTTATCGCTTGCAAGCATTATGCGCAGCACGAAATAACCGGCCAGTTGTTAGTGCGCCTTGTGTGTCTCGTGCGGTGTTCGCTGTCTGTAGTTTACATTTGGCATATTTTTCGCACTGACCTCAGACTGCCCAAGGTTTCAAAGCAGCAGCCCAAGATTGCGAAATCGATTCGTCTCAGCGTGTAAAAATGGTTCAGAGAGTGCCGTTACAAGAAGCAGCATTTCAGGAGAGTGGCGCACAGTTCTATAATACATCGATAGCTCCGCCGAACGCGACTTTGATATACGCGAAGAACAGTGCCATGCTTTTGCATGAGATCTTCAAGGGGATGTTCTGACTATCCCATATAAAAATAATTAAATATAACCAGGTTCGATATATCCGGGCTCGACTGTATTCACTTCACTATAAATTTTCAGCACCGGCGTATCCACGCCGGGTTACGCTTTCTTTACGGCAATGGTGTTACAATGTTTCGATTAGCTTAAAGTTGTCTCGGTAACCAGGCAAAAACATGTGGCAAGCTTAGCTTTTATGTTGCCTCCGTAGAATTAACATTTCCTAGGCCTATTGACGAAGTCTACTGGAGTCGCCGATATTGGAAGGTATGCGTGAGCGGACACTCATATTGGATAATTTTACGTTTTTTTTTTTTACAAATACAGCCATATTAAATGGAATCATGCAATATAAGCTGCTATTTCGCACACCGTATGTCCAGACACACCGGTAAGGGCGAAAAATGTATGAACTACTTTAGTCGAAGCAGCTGAGAAGAAGAAGACATAATTACTGAGTGTGGACCTAAGTCGACTGCAAGTTTGTCTTTTTTCATTGGGCAGTTACACGCGCTTTAAAGTCCGTGTGCGGAAGCTCAGTTAGAGACTTGAAATCGAAACCTTTTGATTTTGAAACTCCCCTTTATCTTAATCGTTCTCTTCATCGGTGTAAAGGCGAACAATACGATGCAGTAAACTGTCAATCAGTAAGTCAGACCTGAGAGCCAGGAGTGACCCAGATGGTCTCAGAGCCACGAGTAGCGCGTTGTTCTCTATACCTAAATGCCGAAAGTATGGCTAGTTTTGTGCAATGCAATATTACGGCAAAGCCGCAAAAGTGCACTGGCTGAGTAAGTTCAGGGCAACACTGCGCGCTTTTTTCTTCCTTTCATGTGCCACTTGTCTTTTCGGTGTAGCAATGCTATGGAGTTCTTCGCACGTTTAGAGAGACGTTTCTACTAAGGCTCCGCTTTTAACTTTTTCGCGCATGTTTCGAGGAATTCGAAAGGAAAACTGCCATTCAGTTTATGAGTGATGAGTGACGTCCGTCCTAACGATAAATACTTTCAACTGGCTCCAACTCAGGTCGCTTGTACAAGTGATCCCCTTTTCTCGCGATGCGTATGTGGTCGGGTCACAGCCGGTGGAACATGATGTACGGACCGTCGCCTGGTGAGGAGACCATGGCATAGTAGCTCATGATCATGCGGTCCTGAAAAAGGAGAAAAACGTGAACGAGAAAATGTTGCTTCATCATCGAAGACTCACTCCCATAGTGCGTGTATCATGCAACAGAGCAGTAATCTTGCCTTCATTGGTAATAGCTCTAATGCTACTGTACGCATTGGTTTATAGTTTGAGTGAGAGCTCTAATTCTCGTCCTCTTTAGATTTCGATGTTGATGAGGCAGTGACCTTCAGTACCTCACAAGGTCAAACAGAACTTAACTGCGTGGTTGTATGACCCAGTCTATGGTAGTATGACCACGTGATCATATGACTATGACCATTAGGCACCTGACCTTGACCTTTGGCCTCGACATTTGAATTGAGACAGTGCGCACCACATCGACAATGACCTTCAACGCCTCACAAATTCAAACCGAACTTAACTGCGTGGCGGTATAGCTCAAGCTATGGTAGTAAAACCACGTTATCACACAGCTATGACCATTGGGTATCTGACCTTGACCTTTGACCTTGATCTTGAAGTTTGATTTGAGACAGTGGAGACCATTCTTAACAGGCCTTTTTGCTCGTATAAATGGGTTCAAATCACGTTGAACCCGAGCGATTTTCTTTGTTATGTAAAGTTTACGCGTATTTAACTTCATGCTTGTTTTGTGCGGTAGCAGTAAGCGCGGTACTTGGGAAAAAAAATTGGCGGTGGTTTAGCTCTGGTTAAACCTGGAGTGACGCGATAGCTACAGCTGGCCGAGTGGAACTTGGTCACGTGACCAACCACGGGATCAGTCACGGCGCCGCGCCGCCGGCAGCTGCTCCGCACCACGTGACCAACCACGTGACAGCGTGGCGGCGCCGTGGCGGTGGCGGCGCCGCCACACTGAAGGCTCGAAATGCCATCGCTACAAAATAGCGGCGTTATCTGTGTGAAGCCTCGGCCAGTGAACCCTCTACGCTTCGAAAGCTTGTCCCACGAACCACCACCGCACAGCCAGGCGAGTGCCCGCGCACAACTCTCGACACTCACCATTAGTGAGACATATTGACTAGCGCAAACACAGACAGAGACCAAAGTAAGAGTAAGAGGCAGGACACACGCTAGACTTGCAACTGGATCTTTTACTTGAAAGACGGTATTTACCTGTCTCTTATTCTTGTCTCTTACTTTTACTTTGGTCCCTGTCTGTGTTTGCGCTAGTCAATATGCTTCACTGCTTCAACCAACTAGCCCAAATGAAAGCCTTAGCACTCACCATTAACCTCCAAAACCCACCCTCACTCGTTTACACAGCCGCCGCGGTGGCTGAGTGGTTATGGCGTTCGGCTGCTGGCCCGAAAGTCGCGGGTTCGATCCCCGCTGCGGCGGTCGAATTTCGATGGAGGCGAAATTCTAGAGGCCCGTGTGCTGTGCGATGTCAGTGCACCTTAAAGAACCCCAGGTGGTCGAAATTCCCGGAGCCCTTCACTACGGCGTCTCTCGTAGCCTGAGTCGCTTTGGGACGTTAAACTCCCATAAACCATAAACCAATCACCCGTTTACACCTTCCAAAACCGCCATCCACTACCAACCTAGCCAAATTTACCTTCTAGAGCCGCCACCCATAACCAACCCTCCTATCTCCGCCCCCTACAAGGCATCCCCCGCTAGAAGCACCACCCACTAACCATATCTTACCGAAACCAACCTCCACAATCGTCCAGTACAGCCATCCTCCTCTGCCCATAATCGCCCTCCTGAAAAATTCTGTCGTGCGCGTGAAGCCTCAGAGTAAGGTCATTCATAAGAGTAACGGGATCAAAGAAATCATCGAAGATAAATCGAAATGCTATCACAGCTTTCTCGCCTCAGCTTCAGTTATAGTCCTGTAATATTTTTTATCAAATTATTGCACGAATTGCTCTCCTAATAGGCGTTTCTTTTGTCTGCGAGGGACCGCGCAGGAGGTATTCATTATTTTTATTTTGTTTATTTAACAATCAGAGCAGAAGGCATTAAAGGAGTGGTGACAAATTCCAAAATACATGCTATGTTTCTTTGGATGGCCTCCGCTCCGGAATATGCATTTCTGTACAATGCCGTCGGTGAATTTAAAAATATGTTCCAAACTTTGAGGAAAGACCTTTAAAATAAGCGAACACAACACTAACACATGGGTGGAGATTTTGAAACACAGGGCAGAATCTGAAATGTTTTATTATTTTGCTGAACACTTAGGGCTATATCTCGGTTTTTAATTTCGGGTGGTGCTTGCTCATGTTACATGCATGTGGATCAGTTAAATGCAGTGGCATCATAAATGTAAGCAGCAATTGTAAACGAAAGTATGGGAAGAGCTACGGCCGAAACTAGTATGCTTTCAATGATTTCGTTCTTCAAGTACATTATGCTTACTGACGAACAAGGACTATAAAATTTTCTCACAACTTGGCGGCTGCTGCAAGCACGTTGTGTTTTCTTTTTTACTTTTATCCTTATAGTGCGCTAGTAAACTGAAACAGAAAAAAACTTTTGGGCAAAATTAAAACACATTCCTTCTCTGACATCCCGCAAGTTAACAGCAGTGATGCTCTGATGAGAATAAAGCTGCAAAGATTGACACTTCAATCGTCACTGACCGCCGAAGAAAGCACTTCATGTGGTTTTATTTTAGCCTGTGTGTTTCAGTATTGAAACTGTAGACATGCTCAACAATTCTGGTCAAAAACATGCTTGAGCGCGAAACCGTTTGTGAACGCAATTTTTTTTCAATTTTAGATGTCACTATAACAATCTATAAGTATCCGCGGATCACCGGACGTATTCTTGCATTTTTTTCTCTATTAACGTTTTTGCTATCGTGAAAAGCGTCGCCCACTGGTTTTCTGTGGCAGACTTTACTGTTCGATGCAATAGGTGGAAACGCTGTAAAATAAAAATTTTGCTACATATCAGGAGAATGGACTATTACTTTCAATATTTCCATGACAGTTCCTCACAATTTTCTAATTTTCAAAATTTTTGCCCCACAACGCTGCACATGACAGGTGCGTACACTTGCTGTCGCTACCTGAAAGCCTGTTTGCGTAACCTGACCTAAGCGTCTTGTACAGTAGTTGTGGTCATATAATTAAGAGGAAACCCCCAATGTGGAGTAGTTTTGTAATAAGAATTCATTGGCATCCACCCAAGCGCAGACATACAGCTATAAGAAAAGCTATACAGCTATCTCGGAAACTTCGCAGTTAAAGAAAAATTCGTCCTTGTCCGGGGTTCGAACCCGGGACCACCTCTACCAAATGAGCTAACCGGGACGGCAAGCTTATGGCAGGGCGAGAGCGAATTATCAATTACTGGAAGTGAGAACAGTGTTGGCGAAACATTTGACCAACAGTGTTCCCACTTCGACTTTTTGATCAATTCGCTCTCGCCCTACCATACGCTTGCCGTCCCGGTTAGCTCAGCTGGCAGAGCGACTGCTGCGGTGATGAAGCGGTGGTCCCGGTTTCGAACCCCGGACCTGGTTTCGATCCCCGGACTGGCTAGAACCTGACAGTCATTTTATTCTCGTCATTATCGGTGTGTTGATGTTACAGGTCATGTCCCTGCCTCTCTTCGGGCAGTGATAAAGTGCTGCAGCTCTGAAGACCGTAATATTGGGTATGAACGAGTCTTGCTGCACTTATGTCTGAATCTCGACACCTTTAACTGTTTCTAGAGGCATGTGAATCGATAGCATTTTTTGACAGCAACCTTCATAATCATCGAGCAGTGACCTAATGCACTGTACCGGGGCTCAGACCGAGCTGGACGCCCGTTAGTTCTTTTAACATAACAGAAATAACTTTCCTTGAAAGCTGATAAACCGTCCGTGATTACGTGACAATCGACCAAGGCCGCCTTTTGGTTACTTGTTACCAATGGCGGCCTTTTGACAAAAGCACAGTATTGCACTGTATTCTTTTTACTTGACGCCACTGTGGAAAGCTGAGGGTTGAAAGGACGCTCGAAGGATCTCTTGTTTGCATATGCACACGACCTGCACCTTTGTTTGAAGGGTCAGTGCACTGTGGCGGTCAGTGATAAGTGTATGCAACTTAAAAAACAAACATGCAACCGTCCAAGGTCATTGCCCAGTTGCGGCGAAGACTGACAAGAAGCAGCCTCTAAAGTGGGTGCCAGTTTAGAGCGACATTATATTACTTCATCATATTTCCGATAATATATTCCGACTGACTATAAAAATAAAAACCTAAAACACGCCGATTTACGGGAAAAGTTATTTCAAACAAGAGGCAGCTTCTTTTGAGAGAGCTTACTAATGCTGCTAAAGTTTGTCTGCACTGTGTACAGCAATCATTTGCGCCAAGAAATGGCTACAATATAAGCGCAGAGCCAGTGTCTCCGATCTTTTATAACGAATGTATTGGTTATAAAGTAGTTTATAACCACCAGCTAACCAAGCTAACGAAACATGCCACAGAGAGTGCCAAAGGTAAGTGGAGGCCACGGGACCGATTCCGAGTTGTACTGGACATTGAACTATTCTTCCATTCACATATATATCCGCATGCAAGATGCCGATGCCGTTGCATGACTCCGATTTCGCTTTGCTTGGAGCACCTTCAGTGCGACTTTGAACTGTCCGCATCATGTATTCCATTTCTCAAAGCAACTGTCCCTGGATTTCTTGTTAGGCTGCGCAGAATATTTAGCGTCTGTTCGACCAAACTGTAAAGGTCTGTTGCCCGCCGGCTCACAACCTATAGACCATTTTCTCATGGCCGCCGCCATATTGGGAAGCTGGCGCCCTCTAGTGTTCAGTCTGGAAACGACCGCCATACTTGTATGTGCGATCGCATTCGTGGTGCACATACCTAACAGGACGTAAGTGGGACAAGTCGGCAATGCGGAGCTTCCGCATTCATTTTTTCACGCTCTAAAACTGCGCACTGGTAGAAAAATCTTTTCAAGCAGCAGTGATGTCCTTCCGTCAAGAAATGGCGGAAACACCAGTGGATTATGGCGTCGCAGGCGCCTCTTCCATCGGGTTGACGACTCACATAAGTGAAAAGATATATGACGAGTCTGGTGTAACCTACGTGGTGAAGGGCAACTCTCAAGCGACTTTCCGTGATATTTGAGTCAGCTTGAGAGAGAGAGAAAGTAGCGTAACCAGCTAGGAATATTGCTGGAAGCTAGCGAAGCTAGTCATTCCTTGACGACTGTTTTAAGTGTGATGTTAGTCGCATTTTATTTTTACGTAGGCCTAGTGTGTGTACACTCAGTCTACTGTCCGAAACTCTAACGGTTATGAATTTGTTTTCTGATGGCTGGCGTCGGTATCTGAGAAGCGAATTTTTCGCCTCTTCCATCACTCTTACAGTGGAATATCCTGCGGTCACGAATCGATTGTCGCGCCGAATAACGGAAATATAGACATAGGCGCTAGGCAGGGGATACAAGTGAGTTCTTTAATATGTATCAGCGACTGACAGACAATACACGGCAGTGAGCTCTTGCCCGGTTCTTTTGGATCTGAACACTGTGGCACAATTTTGAAGTGACGAAAAAGCGCATCGAAATCTTTCATACAAACACCCATTAAGAGAACAACGCCTTCACATACAAAAAAAACGAGGTCAAGGCATCTCCTTCCTTTTTTTGTCAGTATGTAGTCAGCTCTCATGATACGCCTACCGCAAATTTTGATCTGTGTGAAAGTTACCTTCAGGCACTGTGATTTTCTAGCGCATTTGATGCAGACCAATTCCCCTGTGAGAAATAATGACTTCTTTTCACATACCCGTATGCGCACGTGTAGAAGCGCTGGCATCGCCAGCGGCGCTGATGAAGATCTGCCTCGCGCATCAGAGAACGCTCCCATTAACCAGCCCGGCCAGCCAGCCACGTCAACAACCCGTCTCCGCCGGCTCACCAGCCGCGGCTACCGGGACGTCCAATAAATGTGGTTCACCCTCCACATTCTGGTGACACGGACGTGATTCAGAATGTGGATGGTGAACCACATTTATTGGACGTCCCGGTAGCCGCGGCTGGTGAGCCGGCGGAGCGGGTTGTTGACATGGCTGGCTGGCCGGACTGGTTGATGAGAGCGTTCTCTGATGCGCGAGGCAGATCTTCATCAGCGCCGCTGGCGATGCCACCGCCGCTACAGCTTCACTGTACAGAATAATATCCCATCTAGCGACACCCCGTCGTCAAGAGTGATCTGCTCAGATAAAATTCACCACCTGATTTTTCGCCTGCTCACAAAATGCCTGTGTTCCAACCATCTAAACATTTTTCGGACACCGCTGTAAAGTTTCAATAAAATTGGACTGCACTATGAAGGTCCACTGAATCATTCGGATGAAGCGTGCGTGCACTGCTGGCTGTGCTGTTGAAACTAGGTCAGTAGCAAATACTTCCAACCTTATATCCTAACTTAATGACGGCCCAGCGAAGACGCTGGCGTAAGCGTCGCTTCTGCCTTCCATGCACTTTCCTGGATAAGCCAGTAATTGTCATCACAGCGTCGCAGACAATTACTCTAAGGAAAATTAAGTGTGCTTCTATTGACTACTGTGAAGCGGTCACGAACAGGTCGCTAACCCAGCAGCTGCAGCGCGTAATACACAAATCTGCTCTCTTGGCATTGATTCGCTCCCTCTATGCAGACAAACATTCGGAGAGATCATTTTGGCATTGCTCTACAGTGAAGATGTTTTTCTTTATAGCAGCCAAAAGCTGGAGCGCTGCATCTAGAGAATTTTACTTTTGACAAGATTAATGGATTGCAGAAGATGTCCCAAGCACATCATTGAGCTGTTAAGTTATCTCAAGTAAACAAATCTCGACAGAAAAAAAATGTTTAAGAAATCGGCAAATAAGGCTCAAAGCAACAAAAACATTGATCACAAAGCTGACCAAATACTAATGTCACTTCATAATGAACATGAGTTCTGAAATACACCAGCGCAAGAACGTGAAGCATAGCCATTGTCCACGTACAAGCATGGTGTCAGCCGTCGCATTGAACAATAATCTAACACAGATCACAAGTCTCTCCCCTCGCAATCGGGTGCTGCTAAAGCTAAATGGAAAGTGTCGAAAAGAACAACGCTATTCTTCACTAATGAGAGAGTCGATGTCGTATGCTGAGCCCCGATGCTGTATGTCCTTCAGCTCAGAAAAACAGGCACTTGTGGGTAGTCACACCGCTCACACGACAGGAAAATGCTTGAGCGAAGGCCGAGGCGTTGGCCGCCAGGTTGCACATGGCGCGTGCCTGGCTGAGCGGCTGCTCTTCGCAGAAGTGGCTGCAGTAGCTCACGTAGAAGGTCTGCGTGACGCTCAGCCCTTCCAGAGACTTCAGCTGCAGCGGCGACCCGTCACCGGCCGCCGCGGTGTTCATGGCCACCAGGGACAGGTCCAGGGCAAAAAGGTCTGTCAAGAATCGCTGCTCGGCCGAAGCGTTCGCCTTGGACACCCGGCACTCCCGACTCTGCAGTAGTAAGACGCGGACAGGGTTCGATTTCAAAGTCACGTGACGCAAGACGGCACAGAAACCACGCCCATTTTTTTAGACCGAGAGCTCTGCGCCTCGGGGTACCACTTCCGATTTCGAGGTGGATGACACAATGATCTTCAATGCCTCACAAGGTCACACCGAAATCAACTGCGTGATGGTGTCGCCTAAGCTATGGTAGCATAACCACATGATCATATGACTATAGACCACTTGGTACCTACCTGACCTCGATCCATGACCTTGACATTTGATTTGAGACACTGGGCACCGTAAAGGATTTCGTAAAGGATATTCCACAATAGATCATATTCACGCTATCAATCAGGTGATAGAGAAATGCGCAGAATATAACCAACCTCTATATATAGCTTTCATTGATTACGAGAAAGCATTCGACTCAGTGGAAACCTCAGCAGTCATACAGGCATTGCGTAATCAGGGGGTAGAAGAGCCTTATGTCAAAATACTGGAAGATATATATAGCAACTGCACAGCTACTATAGCCCTCCATAAAGTCAGCAATAAAATTCCAATAAGAAAGGGCGTCAGGCAAGGAGACACGATCTCGCCAATGCTGTTCACCGCATGTTTGCAGGAGGTATTTCGAGGCCTGAATTGGGAACAGTTGGGAATAAGAATAAATGGAGAATACCTAAATAATCTGCGATTTGCTGATGACATTGCCTTGCTGAGTCACTCCGGAGGTGAACTGCAAATCATGATCAATGAGTTAGACAGGCAGAGCAGATCGATGGGTCTAAAAATTAACATGCAGAAAACCAAGGTAATGTTAAACAGCCTAGCAAGGGAACAACAGTTCACAATTGGCAGCGAGAGCCTAGAAATTGTGACGGAATACGTCTACTTAGGGCAAGTAGTGACAGCTGATCCGGATCATGAGAGGGAGATAACTAGAAGGATAAGAATGGGGTGGAGCGCATATGGCAAATTCTCGCAGATCATGAGTGGCAGTTTACCAATATCCCTCAAGAGAAAAGTCTACAACAGCTGTATCTTGCCGGTACTCACCTACGGGGCAGAAACGTGGAGGCTAACGAAAAGAGTTCAGCTTAAGTTAAGGACAACGCAGCGAGCCATGGAAAGAAAAATGATAGGTGTAACGTTAAGAGATCGGAAGCGGGCAGAGTGGGTGAGGGAACAAACACGGGTTAATGACATCCTAGTCGAAATCAAGAGAAAGAAATGGGCTTGGGCAGGGCATGTAATGCGAAGGCAGGATAACCGCTGGTCTTTAAGGGTAACGGAGTGGGTTCCAAGAGAAAGTAAGCGTAGCAGGGGGCGGCAGAAGGTTAGGTGGGCGGATGAGATTAAGAAGTTTGCAGGCAAAGGGTGGATGCAGCTGGCAAAGGATAGGGTTAATTGGAGAGACATGGGAGAGGCCTTTGCCCTGCAGTGGGTGTAGTAAGGCTGATGATGATGATGATGATGACTGGGCACCACATAGACTATGACCTTCAAAGCCGCACAAGGTCAAACAGAACTTAACTGCTTGGTGATAGGGCCCAAGCTTTCGTAGTATTACCACGTGATCATATGACTATGACCATTGGCGACTTGACTTCAATTGAACCTTGACCTTGGCATCTGATTTGAGAGAGTCGGCTCTACTACGTAAACTATGACCTCAACGCCTCACAAGGTCAAACCAAACTTAACTGCATGGTGGAATGGTCCAAGCTATGCTTGCATGACCACGTGATCATATGACTATAACCATTGAGTACCTGACCTTGATCTTTCACCTTTACCCTTTACCTGGACGTATTATTTGAGACAACGGATGCCATTCTTAACCGAGCTTCCGACCCTATAACTAGGTTCAAGTCACGTTGAACACCAGCCATTTTTTTTTTCAAAAAGGCCTCACCTGGAACCAGTCTTTCCAGTAGTTTACAGCGGTAGTAACATGAAAAATGGAAGGGATAACAAGGGCCAGGTTGATCTTTAAGTACGGCCTTTTAAAGACCAACCAACGATAGACACACGTATTCTTGATTGCGTTCTGCGCTTACGTGTATTCTATTTTCGTACTTATTTTCGTTCTCCTGACCCCGCACGAACTGCGGTTTGCAAAAGAAAAAGACAACTGGTGCCCGGCACTCGTGTTGTGCTCCCCTTGGTCCTGTGGCAAGCGGCGTTACCTGCTATATATATAAACACGTTCCGCCAAGGAGACCAAGCCACACCTTTGTACAGTCATGGACAAAAGTTTCCGGTGTGCAGATTTGCGAAAAAAATAAATTTATTGCGGCGCGGTCAGGCACAGCATGTCACCGTAATGCGTAGATATGCCGAGACGCCTTTTCATATACTAGACTAATGCCACCTGACTGGTTGGCGAGGTGAAGAAATATATTTTTCTTTCTATTTCAGAATTCGCATCCAGCAAACTTTTTTTCATGACTGTACACGTCAGTCGATGAATTGCTATTGGTAGACAGCGTCCGAGAGTGGAGGCGTAAAGCGGTAGGTGCGAAGCATTCATAACGACGACCAAATGAACGCTGCGGAGAAGGCTTAGCAATTCATCTGAATGCTGCTAAGTGGCGTGACAGTCATCTAGCCGCAGTCCCGGACCAGTCATAGTGCCGCGCATCGATACATCAGGCGTTTCTAAGATGGCTTGCTCACAGAGCTCTCTGGTATACGCACGGTGGTGCCAATCTTGGTGCGCCAGATGAGGGGTCGGCCGGCGTGGTCGCGGCTCCGTCCCCTCTCGTCCACGGCGCGGGCGAGCTGCCGCGCAAGCTGGAAGCCCAGTCCCGCGTACGTCATCACGTGCGACCCTCGGCTCAGGTACGAGGGCGGGAACACTGCGGCCAGCCCCAAGAGCACCAGGTTCAGCGCGTACAGGTAGATTACCCGCGCCGAACGCCACCGGTATCTGGAACGCCGGAGCGGATGCCGCAGGTTTTGACGACCGAAGACACATTTTAAATGACGTGCATGCACAGCAGCAAAATAATTTCTTCGAATAGAGTGTGCAGTGATTAGAATATAAGCGGTCATCACTGCCATCGTCACCTCTGCCTAGATATGAAACTCAAAAATAAAAAGCTTGAAAATTTTGCACCACAGGCTGCATTGACACCTTCGAGAGTACGAGCTGCAGCTGATGGCTAAACGTTGAAGTATTCCTAGCACAGCCAGCCCTCTGTGCTCTATCTTGGGTTTTTATGATTGGATGACCCCTGGCCGTCGCAAATGGGGCGATAGACTACGCAAACATGCACAAAAAAACTTGGTATTACCGAATCATATTCTTATTGCTTCCGTTTAAATGCAGTCGCCATAGCAGGGATCGATTCCGCGAACAACCTGTGCTCAAGAGACCGACGTCGGAGCAACAGCGCAAGTGCGAAAGCGGAAGCGTCACGAGTGCATGCAGTGCAGCAGCAGTTCCTGAAGTCGCCACGCCCTGTGCACAGCCAGCACGCTCCACTGAGCGCACATATTAGCGTGCTAAAGTTCTGGAGCCACATACCTGGCCAGCATGAGGCTGCCGTAGTAAAGGTTTCCAGTAGAAGACCGGAGGGCCTTGCGTGACTCCAGCCACGCGCCAAAGAACGAGCGGGTGTCACTCGGGAACGCACTGTACAGCAGGTCGAGCACCTGCGAAAAGTTAGGCGAAAGTCAGTCGCCGGTCACAACAGTGGTCTCGTCAAGTCTGGCGCTACTTTCGCACAGACTTCGTCCGAGTTGCGGTCGCCGATTCAAAACGTTACAGCAATTTTCATTATCATTGAATAACACCATGGTTAAGACACTTCGATCTGAAACGATTTAGTGATTTCCTTCCAGAACTTGTTGGCCCGGTTAGGACAAGAGACCACTTCCACGGTGGAATGGGCTAGTTCCGCGTTCACAACATAGACAACACTCAATTGGTCGCCATCGAGGTTTAATGTGTGCCAGTAACTTACCCCGTTTTCACCATCGGATGAGTCGAAATGTTCCGTGTGAAAAAGAAGGCCACAATTTCAATGTAGGTGCCCTGTTCTCAACGGTCGTTGTTCGCGCTTAACACCAATAGTTCAGGCCGCCCCAGAGTTAATTCACTTTGCGGTTCAGTGACCGGCATCCTGAGACGTCAAGCAACAATGGACGCCTCTAACCTCTAACTGTACGAATGGCTCCGGCGGCCAGAAACTCCTGTACAGATGCACGGCAATCTTGAGCATCGCGTCTTTCTTGGTTTCCGTCGCGATGACACTGGAACCGCGCAGAAGGTTCGTCAATGCCTCGGCCGTCCGGTTGAGCACGGCCACCACTCTACCCCGTTCCTCAGAGCGGAAGGTTTCCAGGAACACCGGAGCGGCCTGCATAAATGCAGTTGTCAGTCAGCACGCAGATCCCTCAAGCGAGCCGTGTGTGATGACGCGTCCGAACTACAGGTGCAGAGGGGCGTCAGTTAGATCCGCAAACGAGCACATTCCTGTCAGCAGCCTGACAGCGGCAAGTCACTGCATCTTGTTCAGCAAGACCTTTGCAAATCTACGGCATGGATAGCGGCAGTGTGTCCTGGACTGCAAGACCCGAGGCAAACCAGTAGATTCAAAATTCGAGGCTCTACAGATAAGAGCGACACACGAAGCGTTCAGGTGAAGCTTTGGTGTAATCTTAATCGGACTGACAAATGACCAAAATCGGTCGATTTGGGGTGGAACTAAGATCTTGCCTCCTACTCAAAGAACTAAGCACTGAAATTACGAAGAAAAGAAGATTTATGCTTTTAAATTGCACACAACAAACTGACGCACCATCTTGCTGTAAAACGTCATTATCCATTAATCCTCTCACGTGAAAAATTGGTTTGTTGTTAAGGGCTAGTTCTGAGTTTGATGAGTGACAAGAATTGGGATGTATGAAGTTTGGAGGTGAAGCACACAAGGTTGTTTTGCGCTAGTGTTTAAAGGGGCGACGCAATCGCCGATTCAAGTCGAGACAAATTTCAGGTTTCTTGTAAAGCCATCGAAGGTGTGCGGACAAGCTAGACGATGACGTCATTGTTTGCGACGTTTCAGAGTTTCGTTGCCTTCGCCCACATAATGCCGTGCATTGTCCGACGCCTCCATAGAACGCTTCGCGGCGCTCGCCATCGTTGGCGTTGGCTTCCTTCATCGAGAAAATGTTTCTGCGTTGAAAATGTACCACCCCTGTAGATGACGTCACCATCGGGCTGCCCGCCCGTGTGTGCTGCGGAGAAGCCTCTTCTCCGCCGCAGCTTGGCACGCTTGCAAACTTGGCATGCTTCACCTGCAGCTTTGATACATTCTACCCATTTAAGCTCGAGGAATTCTAAAACCTCTACCATTTCCCTTTAATTTCACGATGCATTTTGCATTAAGGAGTGTTCTTCGCGTTCTATTTTAGTTTACGCTGCCTAAAGAGCGACCTTCGATGAATCACAACGCTCCCTTCGAATTGCCTATGAAGTGCTTTTAGCTTGTCACTAAATGGCGCCACGGTATTTTGGATTTCTTGGATAAAGCTGTAACCATACTTCACTAAACCTTTCGTCAACGAGCCGTACTTCAGTCCCACATGCATGGGATTATGGTCCATTAGGATCACTTGCTCATTGACTGCGGGCGATTGCATATATTGTCGCACACGGCCAAGCCCAGCAGTTCTTAGACAAAAATTTTGAAAATTGGGAAATTGTAAGATACATTTAAGGTAATATTTAACGTAACGGTCCATTCTTCTGATATGTAGCAAAATATTTCTTCTGAAGTATTTCCATCGCCCGTATCGAACAGTTAAGACTGCCATAGAAAACCAATGGGGAACGCTTTTGACGATAGCAAAAAAAAAAAAATCAAGACTGCCGTCGGGTCAGCTGTGCATATATTGGTTGTTATAGTGAAATCGTTCATTATATGAAAAAATTGCGTTCATAAACGGTTTTCCGCTCAAAAGTGCTTTTGTCCAGAATTTCTGGGTACGGTACAACGCCCACAGCCAACAGTCATTAACTAGCTCCCATGAAAGTCGTTTCAATAAGCCAGCTCCAGTCACGAACCATAGTGATGCCGTGGGACTCGTGCACGGCCAGGAAGCACAGCGCGTGCGACGTGAAGTCTTCGGAGCTCGACGCGGCGCCCCACTCTTCGAACGTGTCCATTGCCGGGTCGACGATCCAGGCGTAAGCGTAGGCGAGCGTCCAGCCCACAACCCGCAGCAGCCTGTCGGGCGGCACACGGTTCAGGGCGACGGCCAGCGCCTTCAGCCTCTGCCGCTGTACCACGAAGATCCCGACGTTCGGGGCGGCCGAAAAGCCACTAGCGGCGAGGTACTTGCTGACCAGGGCCGTCCACTCGTCGGCGGACACGTTCCACTCAAGGTCAGGGTCGTGAGCGGCCAGCCAATCGTCGTGCTCGTCTGGGTCGTCGGTGGACAGAACGACGTTCCTGATCGCCGACTCGTCTGAGTGGAGCTCGCTGATGGCGCCGTCTCGAAGCTGTGCTTTGCCTGCGTGCCAGAAAATGGTATTCCATGGTATGGTGTGGGATAGTGGCCATGCATGGCATGGTATGATACATATATTGCCACGAATCTTTGTAGTGTTTGTTTGTTCATTCGTCAAAGCTGCCGCCACGCCATTTTATCACTTTGTGTGTGCAAGACGCGACCAGATTTATCTCGACGTCCAAGCAGCGATGATTCTACGTTGTTCTAGAATGTTCTAATAACTTTGCACGCTTTACCTAGAAAGTTCACTATCAGCTTAAAATTGAGCACGGCCGAGGGCGGCGGACATTGTGTTCGACGGCCGCCGAGCACGCTTGTTCCTACGCCGTCGCTGAGTGATTCTGTTCATTGTGGGCGCAAGTCTGCCCAAATAGAGAGTTTTGTTCAGACGCCATTTTTCGCCATCTTTCTGCTCTCCGGATTGCAGTCACTACCACGTGACAATATACTGTGGTATGGTATGGTATGGTATGGTATGGTATGGTATGATACAGTAAGCTACAGTAGGCTATTGGCTACAGTTTGGTCTAACCACGCCAAATCATCCGTCATTTTTCTTTCTTTTTCGTTCGCATGGCACCCGCTGCCTGGGTTTCATTTTTGGCATCAGCCAACATGTGCGCGTCTCTCGACGCTCGCATTGTATTTACGCTCCACATTTACCACGTTTTTTTTTCCTATTTGGCATTCGATTTAAAAACACATGATTGGTTTCCTTTTCTTTCATCCCATTCACTGGATTTGATTGGTTTAAGCCTGTGTAGCTACACAGGGGCAGGCATTCCTACAGATTATTAGTATTTATTATTTATTTATCAAGTACTGCTGTCCTCAGTGCGAGGCCTTGGACAGGAGTGCTTTATATGGCGTCAGACGGTAGTGCGTTCCAAGTGCGTTCCAAGTACGAGCAAAGAATGATTTTTGGAAAGAAGTTGTGTTGCTCGAGACTTCTCTTACTTTTGTTGCTATGGTGTGACCTTGTCGATTGTGCTTTCACATGTTTGATGTCTTTATTTACTCCTAGATCATTGTGGAAGAGCTGATAGAATAACCTTAGCCCTTCCTGAGAGCGCCTGGGTTCTAGGGGTTCCAGGCGATCGAGAGCTTTGTCGGAGGGCTGAAGGGGATGGGTGCCTGCTGTAAGCATTGTGAATGAATCTAACATATTTTCTTTGCATCTTTTTCTACCTTAGCTATATTTGTTAGGGTGTGTGGGTCCCATACAGGGCCCGCGTATTCTAGTAACCATGGGCCGGACATAAGTTTTGTATGCAAAGAGTTTGGTTTCTTTCGTGCACCCTCCAATTGCTCTGGGTAGAAACCCAAGCGTGCGCATTGTATGTACTGTGTTCATTCCACCCTAAATGAGGTGTAATTATAACTCCCGAATACTTGTAACGATCAACGAGGGATATGCACCTTTGGAAGTCCACGTATTCTATCTAGGCCCTTCTTCTACTACTTCGTTTTAAAATACTCTTCCCAGCGCCACTTGGGCAACATCCGTAACCCAGGCTCCCGCCTGCGCGGCCATTTATGTAATGCACCGGGTCGCCCGTTAGGAAAACGAACGCGGCAGAGCGGTTGCCGGTCTTCGCCTAAAGCGACCGCTGGTGAGAGCCTGGGAGAGTGGGTGGAAGAGGCGCATGCGCAATGCGCACCACCGGCTTCTTCCACGCCTGTGCCTGGTGCCGCTCATTCTCGCCGGCTATCGGCAGCTCCCGTGTTCCCTTTCCTAGTGAGCGACCCTTTACGCCAAAAAAAAAAGATGCGAGTACGATTGTTTTAAAGGGATACGCTTTACTCTTAGCTAAGTCCGTCCACGCATAGATGGAGGCCTGATGCGTGCAAGTGTGCGGACACGTGGAAACCGACATCAGGATAGCGGCCGCTGGAGAAATTGAACATGCGAAACTGATATGCTGCACTAATAATCAACTTGGCTGATCAAAACATCTGACAGCCAACCGGACCTTTTGTGAGCAAGGCGGCGACTGCGCGAACAAGCTTGCCGTAACTGCCTTCGCCCAGGTCGGACAGCTGCTCCATGCGGTAGAGGGGCACTGGCCCAGCCTCGTCCAGGGTCATCACCAGCCTCCCGTCCGCGCCGAGGTACGAGACACGCACGTCGAACCACAACGCCAGTCGCCAGTTGACGGCCAGGTCGAACAGGGTGTCTATCACCTGCGCCAGCCGAACCTGACGGGGACAGGCGCGGCGCAGGTGTTGGAGATTGTACGAATTTACTATCTGTAGGAGAAGTAAACGGATCCCAGAAGGATGCTATGCGTGACGACCACCTTTACCCAGAGTAAATATTACTTCAACTGGCATCAGCGCTTAGCACCACTCCAGCAGTCAGTGAAGTTAGCATTTGCCGCATGAGTAAAGGTCAAGAAAATTTGTTTTATACGCCAGAAAAACATGCATTGTTGCCAACTATCACGGACGCTGCTGTGTAGGAGTCCAAAATAATTTCGACCACTCGGCGTCCTTTTACCGGCAGAGGAGTCTCAGTACGCAGGCTAATTTGAAGTCAGTTTTCCTATACGCAAAGTACATGAACCTTCCGTGCCACCCAAAGCATTGGAGAATGAAAATAATTGACGACTGCGCAGTCTGTATTTAAATGTTATTTTAACAAATACTCGTACAACATGCCTTTCTCTTACGAGAGTTCTAAGCGCGCTCCTGAGGAGGCAGGAGATAGCACGCCTCTAAGGAGCAACAAAATAAGTACAGATGTGGATATCAGCCAGCGAATAACGTTGTTTGGATATATGTTCAATCTCGGCGGCCGTGGCAGGAATCTATACATTTTGAGTGCCAGCGAGAAACAACACCATAGATCAGAAACAACAAAGTTGAAATTTGGGCGAGTTGGTATGCATTCATTGCTGTGGAACAGCGCAACAGTGGCAGGAGCTATACAACGCTTGTCTTGTCTATGTCCTGCCGCTGTTGGGTTTTTCCCCTACAATGATCCCTAACCGCCACGCCCATGCCTTGCCTACCAACATTCATTAGACACCGCGTAAACTGGGTTTGAGGAAGGAGCCTCCTTCGTGTATTTCTGCCAGCGCCTGTGCTACAGCATAGACCGTACTGAGTTTCGAGTTTATACGTGGCTCATAAAGATATACAAATAAAAATTATTATGGGGAAATGTTTAGGGTAATCCCCCTGGGTGGGGTATATTTCTAATAATGAGCAATTACTTATCGGCACCTAGCCAGGAGCAACCATACGGCTGCAAAAGAAAGCTATGCAACCTCAGAAACTTGGTACAGTTGATGAAAAATTCGTCCTGCTCCGTAGTTTTGTAGCCGTATGGCTACGCTTGTATAGAGGCTAGTGATTAATTACTCCTTACTGCAAAGGTTGATCGCAGTGTATGCTTTCTGCAAAGTCAGTGTTACTTCAGTGGCATAGCAGGTAGAAAGAAGGGACGGGATATGACACAAAAGTTAAGAGCTCTGTACGTATCCCGCAGTGTCCTATACCCGTCCCTTCTTTGTACCTGCGCTGCCACTGAAGTCATATTTAACCAGCTAGCCCAACAAGCATTAATCAGTGCTACGTTTCGTTGATTATAGGGATTCCAGGACACTCGTGTCTTGAGGTGTGACGTTACCGCGCCCATAAAAAAAACATGAGGATTGAGAAGAGTGGGGCAGGCGTACTTTTGCCGCGATGTCGTGGGCTTCGGGCCAGCGCAGTCCCCGGTCCCTCATGAAGGCCGCCAGTTGCTCGGGCGACTGGTCGACGTCCCTGCCCGTGCACGCGTCCAGCGTCTTCAGTGCGTTGAAGGCGGCCGTAGACCGATGCTTGGCGAAAAGCGAGAAGCGGGCGTGGCTCAGAGCCAGTACCAACTCCCGGCCCTGCTGGCGCGCTGTCCGGATCGCCGACAGAACGTCCGCACCCACAGCCGGTCCCTTGCCACACACGTAAGCGTGGAAGTCTGCGCCGCAGCCAAGACGAGCCACGCGACTAATGCAAGGTTGCGCCGCAACCTTCCGCGGAGTAGATGCAGCCCTTTGTGGACACCTAATGGCCACTATGGCACATCGCGTTCGGTTTCCGAGTGAAAGCCACGTGCCCAGCCCGGCTGCTGAGAGGTGAGAGATATGCAACTAAAAAATCTTAAGTCACCAGGCTGGGAAGCAGGCTGGGAACGTAGGCTGGAAACGTGTCCCAGCCTGGTGGTTTAAGTACCAGATTGCGGGCTTTAAATACCAAATCAACCCATACTCTGTGCACTGGCTATGCATGACGTGCATTGATTCTGCACTGCGCACGGGCGCCTTCCATCGCAACATGGCCGCCGCGGACGTAATGAGTTTTCTTTTATATTTATTTATTTATTTTTGTTTACTGTGGTAACTACGGCGTCTTTTAAGAGGGCAGCGTTTCATTAAAACTTCCTTGTGGACGAGTTGGTAGCTCATCTTGATGTAGAGGGGTTTATAGCGCAAACAACGACAAGGACAAGAGAGACGGTAGCGCTTGTGTGTGTGTATCGTCTCGCTT
The DNA here is from genome assembly GCF_052857255.1 of Amblyomma americanum. Lineage (NCBI taxonomy): Eukaryota > Metazoa > Arthropoda > Arachnida > Ixodida > Ixodidae > Amblyomma > Amblyomma americanum. The sequence continues at coordinate 65,327,333 of NC_135504.1, forward strand.
CTCCATCCCATCTACATCAAGGTGGGCATTATTGTAGGTGGGGAACAGAAATGTGATACAAATAGTACATCGCAACATAAAACGCAACGCTGTAAATGAAATCAATAAAAAATAATACAACATTGAAAATGCATTCAAACCGGATACCAAAAAAAAAACTATCAAAGCAACATATTCACAAAAATGAGGATATAAGCGCTACATTTGTTGCAATATGTAGATTAAGCACACGGAAAGAAGTTCCATGACACTTAAAGATACACTTTCCTAAAGCCCCGTCAAAACATGCTGGCAATGCGGGCACTATCTCATCCGAGATTTTTTTTCCAATCATGGCCATTTTTTTGGTAAAAAGAATTTTGGAATTCACTACTGACTTGACAGTTGTATTCGCACACCTTTCAAGAATGATCAGCTCAGGCAGACCTTTAGGTAGGATCAAGGTTATATTGTTCCTTAAAAGCGTCGCCCCAAGAACATATTATCTCAGTATATCAGGTTTATTCTCATGTCATAATCGTCATAATCAAATCGTGCTGCACGCTTTTAATTTCACTCTATTTCGGCCATACATGTTTTGTCTCATGCCTCCTTGTGCGCACCGCGTATGTCTGTTTCCTTGTTTTCATGCGGTTCCAAGGCTTTAGCTTTGTGTTTGCCTAAATAAAGTGCTGTTGATAGCGCTGATCTCTATCTACATTGTCACATCCTTTTCGATATTTCAAGCATGGCCGTACATTAACAAGCCGAGCATAGTCATCATCATCCCCAGCCTAACAATGCCCACTGAAGGACGAAGTCCTATAGCTTACATTACACTGCATTTACAAACCCCCTACATTTACGTTTAAGTCAGGCGAACAGTCCGTGTTGCTACAACTGCGGCTTAGCAGATTCAGTGGAGCATATTTTGAAAGAATTACCAACGTATGCTGAGGTACGTGCACGTTATGAACATCTTATGGAATCACTCACTCAAGGATCGCTAACACTCAACTGTGTATTAGGACGCTTAGCCTGCCATTGGCAGCAGAGACGTGCTATGAACTCTTTATTTGATTATTTAAGTGGCATACTCTCACTGTGCTTTATCTATGCAGTGAGCATTGTCATCCCCTTTCCCACACCTCTATCAATCCATCCATCTCTTCCCGAATCACTTCCCCAAGTAGAGTAGCGAGTCAGCGAATTTAAACATCGGATGAATTCTGTTTTGCAGTTACAGAGCTTCTCTCTCTTTCTCTCATTGGTCTACAACTAATCCTACCTTGTGCCAGCTGCGGCCACCTTTTCCCCGCAAACATCCGAACCGTACCAGCCCCCCTGGCACTCTTGATTCCCTATGTTAAACTTGGCGTCTCTTAATTGACTCATTTACCTTGAGAGGTCAACGGTTACGTTGCCTTCGCATTATACATATTGCTTACCGATGCGCATTCATTTTAATCTCGACTAGGATGACTCAAAGCAAAACACTCTACAGCGGTCTGTCCGGTACAGAAAAGAATTTAAGTTAGAAAGAACGCCAACCAAAAGAAATGGAAAAAAAAACAAAATACAGCGTTTCTGAGCCTCCTTGCTTCCTTCGTTAGGTGTGACTGCGGGCGAATTGCAGCTTGCCTTTTTAAGCCCTCGTTTAGTCATTCGCCGGTTCGTGGATTCCACTCTTCCACCGACGAAAACGCGTTTGCATTCAGATATGTAAAAGGGGTCAGTGAAAGCTTGCATCATATTCTGAGAAAGGAAGGGGTAGAAACGGCACAAAAACAAACTTCCACCGTCGGACACCTCCTTTTCCCGCCCAAAAGACCGCCACCCGAAAGAAAAGGCTCAAGGCGTGGTACGCAAGATCCTCAGGGACTAAGTGCTCGGCCTCGTACATTGGCGAACCCAAGAACTTCGCCGGAAGAATTAAACAGCACAAAGCGGACGTCAAACAAGTGAACAGGGATCGAAGAGCGGTGGCGGAACACTGCGAGGCGTCTGGCCACAAGATTGATTTCGAGGATTCCATTGTGTAGGAAACCGAGCCGCTGCCGCGCAGAAGGCTCTTACTTGAGTCATAGTATATTCAGTAGACGCGGGCCAATGTTAAGGGTTCCTTAGGAACCCTTTCCCCCTCTTACATCCACGGTATACGTTCAGTGACCTAGCCGATGACTAAACTAGGTCTTAAAGACGCTAGCTGCAACTCAACCGCAGTCAAACCTGATCCAGTAACCAAGCAGTTTCTGAAACAAAGCGTTTTTCCTTTTCCCTGGCCCAGGCAATCCGTAACGACCATTTTTCAAAAGCGCTGGACACCATGGCATATAACAACATAGAGAAAAACACTGCGCTGAGCTTACAACGGGGCTTTATTTGAAGTACGCAAGTAAGCCATCGCACATGTGCATAGTGACAAATGGGAGCGCTCATTAAAAAATCAAAATATAAAGTCGCTAAAACGCACGCGTTGATCCAGCCTAACATGATACCCTTTGCGAAGCATGAACCTTTCCCCTTTCTCTTGCAGGTAAAACTAAAGATGGTTTTCTAACGCATCCGCTAGATTTTCAGAACATATGGAAGGCCTGAGCAATGTTTTGTGATGGTCTGGACACTATGAAATAAAAAATTCAGAACATTCAGTATCATCAAAGACTGGCACACGTTGACACGCGTTGTAAGTACATTTTTAAGTTCAGCGTCCTGTTTGTCTCTTCTTCTTCTTCTTCTTCTTCTTCTTCTTCTTCTTCTTCTTCTTCTTCTTCTTCTTGTTCTTCTTCTGCAGTGCAGCGCTGTCTCTGCGGCAAGCTGCGGCAAGCTGAATCCCGGGGAAGCTCACGATTGCACCCGAACTTGTGCGGCATGCCAGGGGAATCACCACACCTACTCAAGGGAATGCAAAGCAAAGTTTCTGGATCCCATCAATAAGCCTAGGAAACATCAACATTTCGGTGATCAGGAAGAGAAACCGACAACCAGTAGCACCAGCAAGAGCTACGCGGCAGCTGTACGCACCAGCCGAAAAGAGCAGTTCGAGAAGAAGGAATCCAGATGAGCGGCCTCCAATTCTATGTCCAGGTCCAGGTCAACATCTAAGTCTAGTCAACGTCGCAACTCGTCAGGCCGATCCGGAACGGAAGAGTCAAGACCTCATAAAGAGCAGGGGACCACCAGGTCGGTCTCTTTTGCACCTAAGGCGGATCCACCGGCACAGGAGACGCCACGCACCCGAGAACGCGGACCGTCTTCTGAGAAGCAAGACTCGAGACGCACCGTAAAGATGGGCTATGCCGGGTTGCCTCCAGCCCTCCCCGGAAACGCGATATCTATGGAGTTTAACAACCTGAAAGCAGAAATTATTCAGCTAAAAAAACAGAACGGGGCATTGCGAGCTGAACTTAAATTGGTCAGGCTGCAGTCACAAACAACTCCCGACAAAACACCCGAAGCCCGGCTAAACTCACAGTCAGTTTATGAGCGCGTTATTGCAGAGCTGAGGGCTGACAAAGAGGAGCAGGATAAAAAGTTTCTACAAGTTATTCAGATAGTCAAAAACGAGCTCGCAAACGTGTCCGCCAACACTAGAAAATACATAAACTCCGCCATTGCCACAGTCCGAGATGAATTCAAATCTAAACTCAACGAGTGCAACTTCAAAATAGGAAATCAAAATATGCCGACAGGCACCCCTTTCCAGAGAGGACGAATAAGGACCATGACACATAGGGGACAGGAAACAATAATTTGGCAATAGAATTGTCGGGGATTTAAAAAGAAAAAAGCAAGCCTTCAATTGTTCATTTTTCAAATTTCCCGTCGGAGACGCCACCTGCTGTAATAGTACTTCAAGAAGCAAATAGGGTCATCAGCATGAAGGGGTACAAAACTTTTCAAGACGAGCATAGCCTAGGAATACTTGTTCACAAGGAGTTTACCGCAACGCTACAAGAACCAGTAGCCAAAAATATCGAACATGCTTACATTGAAATTCCCAAACACAGGGGAAAACGCAGTTTGCACATACTGAACGTGTATAGTCGCCCCAGGGAATCATGCCGTCAGATAGCCACGCTATTTATTAATTTTATCAAGAGGGCAGGTAAGGACCCCCTCGTCATAACCGGTGCTTTGAATGCGCCCCATCAAGCAAGGGGATATCAGTTTAACAGCCCGAAAGGTAGGAGAATCCTTGAGATCGCTAACATAGAAGGGCTCACAATCTTAACGAATCCCCTGCAACCCACCAGAGCGGGTAATAGTGTCAGCAGAGACACCTGTCCAGATCTCACGCTTGTGAAAAATTGCCTGCAGGCCACGCGGTCTAACACTGGCGAGTCCCTGGGCAGTGATCACTTCATCGTCTCCTGCACTGTTCAGGGAGTTAAATGTCGGAAACCATTTGGCAAAGCTAAGATTGTGAACTGGGACAAGTGGAGAGAGGAAATCGCACGTTTCCCGGAAGATATCACAGATATTGAGGCATGGACAGCGCTGCAGATGAAAAACCATCGCCAGGCACTCTACGACAGCGAACACCAGAAAGGAAACTCCGGCAGTTGACCCGCACCTGTTACATCTGTGGGAAGCCAGGAGATCTCTGACAAGGAGGTGGAAAGGCAAAAGTTAAATCGCAAGCTGAAAACCAAGAGTGCAGAACTCACCAAAGAAGCGGATGACTACGCACATAACCTCGCTAACCAAAACTGGCTCAAGCTGTGTGATGAACTTAACGGTAGAATGGGCACGGCTAAAGCATGGGGACTCCTCAGATCCCTTATCGAGCCGAACTCAAACCGGAAAGAGCTAACAGACACGCTCTGTAACGCCTTGCACAGCTATAAAGGTGACAACGAAGCCCTCATTGCAGAACTTGCACGGAAATTCCTCGATCTGGGATCCTCGTACCCTCTCCCTGCGTACACCGGTGCACGCAATGAAGAGATGGACCAAGACGTAACGGTTGAGGAACTGAGGGCGGAGCTTGACGTCATGCGTAAGAACACCGCTCCTGGACCGGACCAAATAAACACCAAGATGCTCTTTATTATGATGACATCTCCTTAAGAAAATTAGTGAAATACTTCAACACGCAGTGCTGGAACAAGGGCCAGATCCCCGACTCTTGGAAATTGGGTTTAGTGCGATTTATTCCCAAGCCCAATAAGCCATACGATATTGATCATTTACGACCGATCTCCCTTACGTCGTGTCTGGGTAAACTGTTCGAGAGGGTCGTGAACGCCCGACTGAAACGACTCCTGAGGAAGACTGATATCCTCCCTGACACGCTGTACGGGTTTAGAGAAAAGCTGTCTACACAGCATATTCTCCTCCGTATCAGAAAGCATATTCTGGACAACCCCGGCAGATGTCAGGTCAAGGCCATCCTTGCGCTCGATTTAAAAGGGGCATTTGACAATGTCAACCACCAGTGAATACTGGATGAGCTTAACAGCATCAACAGTGGTGACCGCACATATAATTACGTGAGGAACTTTCTCTCCAATAGAAAAGCGTCAATAAGTATTGGTGATCGGACCTCCTCTCCGTTCAATCTAGGTTCCAAGGGCACTCCGCAGGGAGCGGTCTTGTCTCCGCTTCTCTTCAACCTGGCCATGCGTGGGCTACCAGAGAAGCTAGACCGCATCCAAGGCATCGAGCACGCTATATACGCCGACGACATTACGATCTGGTGTTGCAGCGGTAATGAAAGGAAAATTCAAGACCGGCTTCAGGAAGCAGCGAATGTCGTGTGCCAGCATGCGGCGAGGCATGGGTCAACGTGCTTTCCCGAGAAATCAGAGTTACTCCTGATCGACCGTGGCAAGAGGCCAAATACGGGGCTTTTGCCGTCCACTCCCTCTGTCGCCATTACGGTCCAGGGTATGAGCATTCCGATCAAGAAAGAGATCAAGATCCTGGGAGCCATCACACCCAGCGGCAACCCTAACACCACTACAATCATACAGCTCCAAGCCTATTGCGAACAAGTCTAGAATGCTACGCCGGGTAATCAAGAAAAGAAGTTGGCTAAGAAAGAAGGAGGCCCTAAGATTAGTTCAGGCTTTCATTCTCTCTAAACTAACATACGCCACCCCGTACTTACGGCTTAGCAAAAAGGAGAAAGAACAACTAGATGTTATTATTCGAAAGGCAGTTAAGACGGCGCTGGGACTCCCTTTATGCACATCCACTAAGCGCTTATTACAGCTGGGGATCCATAACACCATCGACGAACTAATAGAGGCCCACCGTGTAAATCAAATTGTCAGGCTCTCAACATCTAAGCCTGGCAGGAAAATATTACAGAGGCTGAGAATCAGTCCACCCCGGGAAGTCGCTGACAAGATCGACATGCCCATGCAGATGAGATCACACATCACGACTGACTCCATACGAAAACGCATGGATGAGGAATACAACAGAGGACGGAGACTAGCCAGAGCTTGGCACCTCTCTAAGCGCTGGGATGAAAACAAGGACACGATCTACGTCGATGCGGCTTGACCCGTTAACGGAGTCGCGGCAATTGCAGCAGTTTCACCCCGGGGGGATATCATTGCAAGCAGCCTTATCCAAGCGGTGGATACCACATCGGCTGAAGAAGCAGCTATCGCACTAGCGATATCAAAGAACAGCGAGGCAAAGGTTATGTCCGACTCACAAGCAGCGGTACGCAATTACCCCAGAGGCCGCGTTGGCGCTCCGTGTTGGGAAATTTTGGAAAGGTCTAATCATTCCAACATCCAGATCTTCTGGACGCCAGGGCACCTCTCAACGATGGGCAATGAGGCGGCCAACACAGCTGCTCGAGCTCTCCTCCTCCGAGAATCTGGCACGTAGCCTCTCTCTGACACAGTTGACAACCCCTCACCCTTACTAAGCTACGCAGAAATTACGGAGTACTATAAGATCACAAGAAGGAAATATCCTCTTCCTATCAAAACCCTAAGTAAATATGAAGAGCACACAATCAGGCGACTACAAACTAATCCCCTGCCCAATCCTTA